>NC_067401.1:188875575-189222659 GCF_016432865.1 Antechinus flavipes
ACCTCCTAAGTTCTCCCAATTTGTTAGAATTTATGGTCCTACCCCCAACAGTCAGACCTAGATTGATGGTCCCTGCCTGGAGATTCCTGCTCACCAGAGTTTGTACTCCAACCCTCCTGCATTTGTCTATCTACCCAAGCTTAGAGCCATATATGTCATTGAGAACTTACATTCACTGCTAGATGTTTTGAGACATCAGCCCTGGGGGCAACATGCCCCACCACAATCTCTCCCTCTGAATAAAATATTAAAAAAACTCAAATCTATTTTGCCTCCATTTCTCCAGCATTATACCTCAGGACCTCATCATAACTTTAGAACAATTTTCAAATAACAATAAAAATAGATTTGATGAGGTGAGGGGGAAGAGATCCCTTCTGGTCCAGGTGCAGGTCCTATGTGAAAGAATTTGCAAACCCGAAATCTGTATGGAGATTTTTATTTTTCACTAAGAAAGAAGCTTTCTTAGCAGTCAAAACTCTTGATTAAGAATTTGTTAGAGATGAATTAACAAAATCATGACTATATGGAATAAATCTTGGCCTGGGGCTGGGAGCTGTCTGGGCTAATCAGTAGAGGACTATCAGACAGAGATCTCCAACTGAATGAAACCACTTAACTGGGAGTTTGCAGGCTTTTCCCAGGGTCTGGGAACTCCCTGAAAAGGATAGTTTCTGGGCCCCCCAGAGATCTCAGTTTATGTCAGATTCATCTATGAAAGAGATAACCTGTGTTCACAAAAATAATAAAATTTTAATAATGCTTCATTTTTTCTAAGTGACTCCTCAAAAGTGAAGGAATAGTCAAAAATGGTCTACTAATTTGTTTAATTTTTCCCACATCCTTTTTCTCTGATGATTCTTCCATAAGGACATCCACTTTAATTGGACTTGTATCTTGAGGCTGGAGAAGTGGATAAGCAATACTCCATTCAAATGTTTTACGGCTCTTCTTCTTCATCTGCTTTTGAAATGGAGGAGGATGACTTGGGATTCTTATAGAAAGTCTTTCCTTGATCCTTTCCTCACTAAATTCTCTACCTCTATTCATTCGTTCTAGATGTTCTTTCATTTGCTGCTTCTGGTCCGACTCTCTTATATGCTTTCTCATGGATGGGGTCTTCTTGATGTCATTCTTTTTATTTTCAGAAAATAGAATTAGGGGAAAATGTGTTTTGCTTGAACTTTGGGGCAATGATTTATATTTTATATCTTTACTATATCTGGCCTGTTCTGTTCTGAGTATATGACTCTTTATATGTTTTAACTCTCTCTTTGGTACTAAATAGTCCCATTCTTTAATTTTTGAGCTTTTCTGGCTTTTTGGTATTTTTACTGGCTCTATTTGGGGCTTCTTAAATTCATTCTGTTCTTCCATCATTTCCATTATTCTTGTATAGTAGTAATTCTCTGCTTTAGCAAGTCGGTAATCAAAAGACATAGCCTTTTCTTTAGAAAGTGTTTCATGTTCCTCTTTATATCTTTGAACTAACAGATTTCTTGCTGCTGGAGTATGTAAACCACCTAAACTCTGTCAAAATGAAGTGGGAATTTTTTGATGGTTTTTTGTTTGTTTTTTGTTTTGTTTTGTTTTTTACATTTTTCTATACTGTTATACACAAGCAAAACAGTAAAGGCTGGTTCAAAGAAAAGACACTGGGGGCTGGCTTTCTCTACATTTGGTAAAAAAAAAAAAAAATAGCAGTTAGGTTTGGTCTGCTTTCACTGCCAAATTAAATAGCTGAGGCTATTTTTTAAAAATTTCAACCCAATATTTTGACCTCAATTCAAATTCCATGTCAAAATTCACTTAACTAGCACTGACTGTGATTCTGGACAAGTGACTTTAATTTCTGCCTTCATCTATAAAATGAGGATGACATAGCCTACCTCCCAGAGGAAGGATGATGAGGATCAAATGAGATAATATTTATAAAGCACTCTGCAAATATTTGAGTGCTATGTAAATATAAATTTTTGTTTTGCAATCTGCAAGATGAGTTGGGAAATGTTGCTAGCACATAAATTTGCTGATTAAAAATACCATATCTCTCTTATTACATAGTGCTATGCTAGTTAACTTACCACAATTTTTTTTTCTAGTGGGGATTGATGACCTATGGCAATACGAGGGTCTTGGGTACTTTTTGCCCAGGATAATCTAAATGGTGAAGAAGACAATAGTATTAAAACTTAGGAAACTGTTTCTATAACTCAGATAATAAATTCTATCACAAAGTTTGAGCACATTTAAAACCAAGAAATCAAATACTTATAATTGTAATTAAGAGTATTTTTCAAGCAAGGGTTTTTTCCCCTACCCACTAATACTAATTATATATATGTACATACATAATAGATATTATATGTAAAGAGATAATACATATGTGTGTGTGTATATATATATATATATATATATGTATGTGTATATACATAAAAACACACACATAGATACACACATAGAGAAAAAGAGAAAACATGATTTTTTTCCAATGTAGAAATACTGCCTTTTCTGAGATGGAGAATAAGTAAAAATTTTACCACCACCATCCCCCTTTCCCCACCTCTGATTACTTCTGAAATGGAACAACAATCCAAAATTGTGCTTACTTCTCTTGAGGACTAAGTTTTACCCATTCTGAGTCTGGCAGTATGTTGCTAGATTTTGGTAGTCCATTAGTCCTTATTTCCACACTAGATCTAACACTCTTAGATCTTTCTTTCTTTTCTGGTGCAATTATAGTCTCTGGATAGTTCAGTTCTTGCTCTTTCTGAAGCTTCTTGGCCATTACCCTCTGAGCCTCAATCTGCAAATACAACATCTTTGTACTCCAATTCTTCTTGGTACCAATCTATTTTCTAAAGTTTTAATTACCAACCTCTCAATTTCCTAATCCTGCTTTCATTCATTTCTCCAGTACTCTAGTCCATAATACTCTGAATTATCTGCTGACATCTCATAGGATGAGAAATTCCTGTTAACATAGGTTTATTTATAGAGCAGGTTGAATGGCAACAAGAGAAGGTCACAAACATTGCTCTGTGTCATCACCAGCTTAGTCTGGGGTTATGTGAGTGCATGTTTAATATTTAAATAATTTAAATATGCCAAAACTGATATTTCTACTAGACATTTCCTCTACTAACAGAGCCACAACCCTAATTCAAGTGATTACCTGTTCTATTACAATATACAGTCTTTTAATTAGACTATATGCTTCAAGTCTGTCCCTATTCTAATCCATCCTTGACAAAGTGATTTTTCTAAAATATAAGTTTGACAATGTCACCCATCCTGCCCCTTCCCCAATTCAATGAACACCAATAGTTTCCCATGACCTTTAGCATCAAATATAAGCTGTTTGGCCTTTAAAGTCTTTCATAACCTGGCCTCTACCTAGCTTTCCAGATATGATACAATCATTACCTATAAGAGTTCTTTCTCTCTGACAATATGGATTCTTAGTTATTCCTTGAAAGAGAATAAAGATGGTCCCAAAAACTTGATGGAGGCTGGAGACATTCAAGCTGTGCTTCCCTTGCAGTAGCTTCTGCTATATGTGTTATAATAATTTGGTTTCCCAGTTATCCACTTATGTAAAATGAGGGCCCTTCAGATTTGGTGAGTGTCCTAAAACTTGGGACTGTAGAATCACCACATTCTGCTCTGGTGAACAGACAAATTTTCACACAGAGATGAAGGGATATTTGATCTATAGAAGCTAAAATGCCAAAATATTCTTGTTGAATATTTGTTCTATGATATGGCTAAGTAAAGATCTTGTTAACTGATATTTTAATGATCTATGACTGCTTCATTTCATTCCAGCATGAGTTAGATCTGCCACGTTTCTTACACATTACTCTCCTCTACAAATCAGCCTATTTGTCATTCCTCACATATTTAAGTTTTATCTCCCATCTGCTCAACTTTGTAATGCCTGCCCTCCATGACCTTCCTCATTTTAATGTCTCTTAAAATCCCTGGCTGAAAGTCTTAGTGCCACCTTCTGCAGGAGGCCTTTCTTGCTCCCTTCACAGTTGCTAGTACCTTCCCCTTAAATACTACCATTTCTAAATGTACATATTGTCTTTCTCATTAGAATGTAAGCTCCTTGAGATCACAGCCAATTTTTTGTATGTTCTTTGTACCCCTATGCTTAGCATATATCTGACATATTTAAAAACTGCTTACATGTTATATAAGCATTGTAGTTGTTTGATCATTTTTTCAGTCATGTCTCTTTGTGACCTCATTTGGGATTTTCTTGGCAAAGATAAATAAATGGTTTGCCATTTCCTTCTCCAGCTCATTTAACAGATAAGAAAAATGAAGCAAACAATTAAGTGACTTGTTCAGGGTCACAGAGCTAGTAAGTGTCTTTAAGACCAGATTTGAACTCAGGAAGTTGAGTCTTCCTGACTTCAAGCCCAGTACCTCAGTATCTACTGCACCATCTAAGTCATTCCTTATATAATCATTAGGTAATTATTATTACATTTACATGGGCAGCATCAATCTTGAAGGTCCTTGTAGTTAACTTAGGAAGTAGGGAATTATTACAATATCTGTGAGATTCCATGAAAAGTTGGATACTACTGAAAAATGACTAAACAACAAAATTTACACTTACAAAAACAAATGTATTTAATAAATGCTTGTTGATGGATCAAATGATTTGGTAAAGCCAGACTGAGTTCCACTAATACTGCACATAACCCAAGTTAGAACATCGTAGCTACTGTTCATTAAATCCTTAGTTAACCACAGAAACTTTCAAGAGTAATGCTATCCATAGAGCAGTTAGGTGGTGCAATGGATAGAGCACCAGCCTAGAAGTCAAGAGGACCTGAGTTCAAATGTGACCTCAGATACAACATTTTCTAGCTGTGTGACCTTGGACAAATCACTTAACCCCAATTGCCTCAGGCAAAAAAATAATAATAATGCTACCCAAGAACTGGAAAATGAGTAGATGCCCATCGATTGGGGAATGGCTAAATAAGTTAATGGAATATTATTGTTCTATAAAAAATGAACAAATGATTTTAGAAAGGCCTGGAAAGATTTACATGAACTGATGTTGAACAAAACAAGCAAAACCAAGAATACATTGTACACAATAACAGCAAGAATGTGTGATGATCCAACTATGAAAGACTTAGTTCTTCTCAATGGCTCAGTGATTCAAAGCAATCCTGTTGTGATCTTCTTCTTTTAAAATAAGTAGAATAGTTCTCTCTGGGGGTAACCTCAGCTGCTATCATGCCCCACCTGTCCTTTGATTGATACTTTGGAGCTGGGCCCTGCCTCTCATTCCTCTGGGTCAATATACATTTAGAGGCCCAGTGAAAGCCTCGATTACATTTTGGACATGGGGTTTTGGGTTTTCTCTCATCCTGTCTTCTCACTCTATCTCCATTTCTACATTGGACTCTTAGATGTCCAACTTTTCTACACTGAAAATATCGACGAGTTTCTCTAGAATTCCTTTGCCAAGAAGGACCTTGTCTTTCCATGTTCATCATAGTTTGGGCATAATAAGCATTTGTGCCCACTGTCGCACAGCATCTTATGATCTCCTCTAAAGGAGCATTTTTGTCTAGCCCCCATATAATTCTCTTGCAAACCTCATTGGCATTTTCCTTAGCCAAATGTCTAGTCATTATTTCTGTTGCTGCATTGTCTCCAATGGTTCTTATTACAGCTGTTTGCAAACATCCTACAAAATCTGCAAAAGGTTCATTGGGACCTTGCTCTATTTTTGTAAAAGCATTATTTCCATCTTTCTGTCTAGGGAGAGAATTCCAAGCTTTTATTGCAGCTTTAGAAATTTGCTCATACACTATTATGGGATAATAAATCTGTTCTGAACTCTCTGCATACTGACCTTCACCAGCTAGTTGGTCAAAAGCAACTTGTACAATAGAGCTCCTGTTTGCCTATTGCATTGGGCTTGAATCCTACATAATTTATGAAACTCTGAAAGCCACAATAAATTTTGTCCCAGTTCTAGACATATCTTAGCTATGGATTTCCAGTCATTCGGGGTTAAGATTTCATAAGACAAATTATGTAGTAACATCTTCACATAAGAGGATGTAGCCCCATAAAGAGTGCAACCCTTTTTCAAATCTTTAATTTTTTCCAAATTAAAAGGAGTGTATCTTCTCCCTTTTTGACTTGAGGAGTCGAGCTCTTCAATCACAGGATATGCATTTATAAAATCAGATATATCTTCTCCTTTATTTTTTGCTTTAATTAATGCCTCTTCTAATCTTGTCATATTCTGCTTTACAGGAGAAGCTGATTGTGTTTCTCCCTCTCTTCCTCCCCCTTCTTCCTCTACCCATGAAGAGTTAATTGAGGGGGGAGGGTCATGAGATGTGGAATGATCTAATTCATCCTGCTGCCAAGTATCACACTCAGAATTGTAATTAACTCCATTCTCATCTGATTCCGTCCTCCTTTTCACCTTGTAAAGTTGGCACCTCTTCCTCCTGCATTTTCTTTTTCTTCATTCTAACACTTAAAGAACTTCTTATAGCCAATTGTATTAAATTGTATGTATTAAGTATGTCTTTGGAAATTGAGTTAAGTCCATTTTTACTATAGAATCGACAAAGATCCTCTCCTACTAATTGCCATTCGTTTAAATCTAATTCCTTTTCCAGAGAGAAACAAGGACATATGTGCCTTACAGTTTGTAAAAGTTCAGTGATCTGCTGTAAAATTATTATTAAACCTTGGCTTTCCATAACTTTGACAATGCTCTCTAAACATTTTCCTTGAACAGAAACAGGCTGTTTTCTAAATATCTGTCCCATCTTAGCTGAAATTCTACTTTAACTTTTTTAACAAAATTTCTTTGTTATACTCACCCTAATTTCTGGGTTGAGGAGTCTTTTCACTGGATCAGGATCAGAGGCTTTTCCACTGAAATCCACTGAGGTGGGGGGGGAGGGGTCTGTCAGCCGCATGTTGGGCGCCAAGATGCGGTGATCTTTTTCTTCTTTAAAATAATATAATATGATTCTCTCTGGGAGAGAGAGCAGGTTTTTCAGGGAGGTTTTCTTGAGGGAGCCTTAGTATCAGTTCAGATCAATAATTACCCCAAAATGCAGCCAGTTGGTAAAAATATAAATGTTTATTTCCTCCTTCCAAAGTAGCCTAGTTAGTTGAGGCCTTTCTCTCTGCTTGGTTCCAAGAGCTCCCTCCGAATGTCTCCAAATCCAAAGGTTTTGTCCTTCAGCCTCTGCCTCTACTTTCTTCAGCCTCCAGCCAGCACAAAGATGGAATGACTCTCTTGTCTCCTTCACTTGGGGCTCGGCTAGCTTTCTGGCGAGTCTTTCAGACCAGCTTGGTCTCAGTGGGGGAAGTGCAGGAGCCCAGCCACTACAGTGCTGTGAGATGAAGATGAATCTGGTTGTGCCTCTGAGAGAGCCTTCTCAATCTCCATCTCCTGCTCAACTCTCTACTCGTAGCTTCTTCCTCTGAAAACTCTTCTTCTGCCACCAGCCAGCCAAGTGGAAAATATTCTGGAATGAATCACTCTTCACTGAATTATATATGACTCTTCTGAGAGAATGGGATTATGAGTTTTCTCCCATAGTGCTCTCTGGCCCTAAGAGCTTCAAGGGAGGTGTGAATTCAGATATCTCATACTAAACCCTGAAATTTCCCAAACATGTGAACTCCAATGAGTAAAGGTGCAAACACAAGCATTGTATCAATTAGTTCTGCTTAATACCTTGTTTCAGGTTCTGGCCCAACATATCTTCTTATAAGAGCAGATCAATAATCTATCAACTCTAATGAGTTAGCAGTTTGTAAAGATTCCAACACAATCCCAATAGACTTTGGACAGAAAATACTATCTGCATCTAGAAAAAGAACTAAGGAGACTGAATATAAATCTGCACTTGCTATGTTCACTTCTTTTTTCTCTTTTATTAATCTCTTCCAGAGTTTTTCCCTTTTGCTCTGCTTTTCTCTCCCAACATTATTCAAAAAGCAATGTGTGTTAAAATAAATAAATATATATAACAAAAGAACTCTTAAGAAAAACCAACCAACATATTCATCACATGGCCAATGTATTTTTTGTTGTGTACAAATTGTCTAACATTCTCCCAATTTAGAAGAGATAAATTTTATTTTTGGTCCAAAATAAGTCCTGACAGTGGTCTGAAAACCTCTAGTGTTTAACTTTATTGCAGTCATCATATTTGTTCTCTTTTCTTCACTTTCTTTTCTTTGGAACAGTTTGAAAAAAAAATCTTCCCATGTTTCTCAGGAATTGGTATGTTTCTCATTTCTTAGTACTTTACTATTTCATTGTATTAATATATATGAATTTATTTGGCCTTCTATAACTGATGCACATCACTTTTATTTACAATACTTTTACTCTTACAAAGAATGTTACTGTAAATATTTCTCTGTCGTTGACTTGTGTGGACCACATGCTCAGTCCTATTTACCACTGGATCAAAAAATTATTAATAAAAATTTTAGACACACACACACACACACACACACGCACACGCACATACATATACAAAGACACACACACAAAGGGTAATGCTACTCTTGTATACCTAAATCACCTCTCCTTCCCAATTTCTAATGAAAAGGAGTACCATATTTTCCCATAGAAATCCTCCTTCCTTGTTTCTGTTATTTTCTCTATGAAAATCAAGGTTTAACAAAACTAATGCAGGCAAGATCAAAAGGGAAACAATAAACTGGGAAAACATTTTTATATTCAAGGATTCTGATAAAGGCCACATTTCTAAAATATATAGAAAATTGACTCAAATTTATAAGAATTTAAGCCATTCTCCAACTGATAAATGATCAAAGGATATGAATGGGCAATTTTCAGATGAAGAAATTGAAATCCTTTCTAGTCACATGAAAAAGTGCTCTAACTCATTATTGATCTGAGAAATGCAAATTAAGACAATTCTGATATACTACACACCTCTCAGATTGGCTAAGATGACAGGAAAAGATAATGACAACTGTTTGAGGGAGGGTGTGGGAAAACTGGAACACTAATACATTATTGGTGGAATTGTGAAATAATCCAACCATTCTGGAGAGTAATTTGGAACTATGCCTGAAGAGTTATCAAACTGTGGTTACCCTTTAATACAAAAATTTTTCTACTGGGCTTATATCCCCAAAGAGATCTTGAAGGAGAGAAAGGGGACCCACATGTACAAAAATGTTTGTGGCAGCCCTTTTTCTACAAAAAGTAACTCAAAACTGAGTGGATGCCCATCAGCTGGAGAATGGCTAAATAAATTATAGCATATGAATGTTATGGAATATTGTTGTTCTGTAAGAAAAGATCAGCAGGATGATTTCAGAGAGGCCTGGAGAGACTTACATAAACTGATGCTGAGTGAAATGAGCAGAACTAGGAGATCATTGTACATGGCAACAGCAAGATTATACGATGATTAATTCTGATGGACATGGCTCTCTTCAACAATGAGATGATTGAGACCAGTTCCAGTGATCTTGTGATGAAGAGAGGATTGTGGGAATTGTATGGTTCACAACATAGCATTTTCACTCTTTTTGTTATTTGCTTGCATTTTTTTTTCTTTTTTCCAGTTTGATTTTTCTTATGCAGCAAGATAATTGTATAAATAATGTATGCATATATTGGATTTAACATATATTTCTACCATGTTTAAAAAAACAAAAAGAAAATGAAGGGTTTGAGATGGGAGAAGAGATGAGTTCTGATAGATTAGAACTCATCAGAGTTCTAATAACTAGGTTCTGATCTCCTGCTACTCTTAGCAGAGTGAGTAATCTGAGATTGTCAGGGAGCCTCCTGGGAGACCAAGGAATGACTAGTTAAAGTGATCAACAAAGGTTTGGGAAGATAGTGAATTACATTCTACCTAGCCCAACCAGTTGAGGCATTGCTTCCTAAATTTACCCAGACTGCCCCCTATATGTTCACCCCTTCCATCTACATTTTCTCAGTGAGGAAAAAACAAGTTCAAGACAAGCAAGTTCCATCTCTTTCAAACTTTCTCTTTCTGGGGAGCACCACCGATCTGGAATCTTCTAGGTTCTCAATCTCTCTTGTTACTCAACCAAAACGGATCGATTCGTAGAGACCAATTTATTATCAAATCTAAAGACGTTTCTTAGTCCTCATCCCTTTTGATCTCTTTTCATTTCTGTCTTTTCTCTGTGTCTGTCTTGTGCTTCTCAGTTAAAACTATTGCCCATCTTCTGCGGATACTTTCCCCCTCTCTAAATGGTTCTGACACCATCACCCACTCCTCAGCCTAGGAAGGGAGGAGGGGCAAAAATAAAACTACATAAGCACTTTGTGCTCAGCTATGGCGCCAATATGGAATATGCACTGGGACAAAGGCATGGGGGAGGGGGGGAAGGTTATGGTCCTTAAAGTCACTCGGCTGAAGGGAATTCGGCTGGGGGATAGGGAACCTGGGACAAGAAAGGGTGAAGGGGGGATTTAAAGGCCTAGAAAATAGCTGTAGGAATAGAGCTTTAACCGGTACGTTTGATGTAACTGGGCTGCTGGTGACGCTAAAATTTCGCGACGCGTCAAGGTGATGGAGTTCACGTGTTTTCTCTGTGACGTTATAATCTCTCGCGAAACAAACTCTCTCCCCCGAGAGAGGCGCGTTTGCTGGAGTTAACGTGTTGTGCTGGTTCTTCCATCCGAGGCTGCCGGTGCGTGTTTGTTCCTGGAACCGGAATCCTAGGACACAGAGTAATAAATGCTCTGCCCCTGGGAGGAGACGGGAGGGCGTTGAGGGGCAGGGGCACAAGCAAAAGGAGGCGGCAGGGTTTCCCGGAGTTCAGCGGGCAGGAGAGAATGCCCACATTTTAGCTCTCTTTCTCTCAGATCTTCGCCATGGATCCCTCTCCAGCCTCTTCCAGTTTCCTTTCGGACTCGGATTTCTGCACCGAATGTGGCTCAGTTCTGCCTCTCCCAGGAACTTTGGACACAGTGACTTGCGCCAGATGCGGTTTCTCCATAGACGTGCGGGGTAAGAGCTCTCTGGAAAAGAGCACGCGTTCTCCATGTAGGAAGATTATAGGGATGTCCCTGAGGTTGAGAGTATCCGGTATCTAGGGACAACTCCTGAAGTTAACATTAACAAGGGATGGGGCTCCTAGGGACAAGGGCGGTGAGAGATCCCACCTTGGGGTAAGTAAGGAGCAGTCTTCTCTTCCCCCCTCCCACCCTGTTTCCTTTACAGAGTTCGAAGGGAAGGTGGTGGAGACCTCGATCGTGTTCCATAAATTGGGAACAACAGCTTTAATAGTGCCAGAGGAAGAGGGGCCCGAGTTCCAGGGGCCAGTGGTGAGTTGAGGCCTTTTATGTTAGATATATGGATCCACGGGGAATAGATGGAGCCCAGCAAGCTCAATAAACATTTTTTCTACATACTGCATCATATCATTAAATATAATAGAGACTTGCACTGTGTATACTCTGAGACAAAGTGGATTAGTAAAGACTAAGTCTAATTCATGTTAAAATGGAGCCAGAAATTTTGAGAAGGTAGAGATTAATAGCTAAACTGAAGGATAAGGGAAGGTTTCATAGAGGAGAGTTGTAAATCTTAGGTTGCCAGAGGTAAAAGGAACCTTAAGAAATTAGCTAGGCTGAGTTCATTTAAAACAGATAAAATTATGGCCTGTGACTTGCCTAGGAACAAAGAGCTATGGAACTGGGCAAGTTGGGATTTTATCTCATATCTAAATTCATTGTACTTTCTGCTTAACCTTAATAATTGGGCCTTAAAGAAGAGAAAGATTTTAACAGGTAGGAAAATGTGGTAGGAACACATTTTTTGAAGTGGGCAATAGCCTACAGTTAGGCATGGCATGGAAGTAAAAGAGAACAAAATGAGATCAAGAAACAGCTAATTAGTAGTCCATCTTGTCTGGTTGTAGAGCCCAAGCAAGGGAATAGTTAAGATAAGGTAATTAGAGATCAACTGTGGTAGGAAAACCTTAAAAGTCTGACTAAAAAGTTAGTATTAAATTACATAGGTATTAAGGGATCACTGAACATTTTTGAGTAGAAAGCTATGCTTCTAAACTACTAGTTTCTCAGATTGATAGGCGTTGTTCCAATTGTGGTCATGAGGGAATGGCATATCACACCAGGCAGATGCGCTCAGCTGATGAAGGACAGACTGTCTTTTATACCTGTACTAACTGCAGGTAAGCAAGGGTTTCTTCTTTCCTTCTCTAACTCCTCTTTACCCAAAGTGTTATGACATGAATCTCACATCTGGATCCAGTTAAAGCTCTCAGTGCCTCATAGTGTATTGTGTCCTTGGCCTAGGATTCATAAAATTGTGAAATTTTGATCCTGATATTTAACTAACTTTGTAACCATGGAAAAAACATTAAATTTGTCTGAGGTTTAGAATCCTCCTTTTAATACTTACTTCACAGTGTCCTCATGACACTTTTAAATAAGAAAACTGATTATAAATAATCACATTCATTCTCCCCTCTACTTTGCCCAAATTGAAGAGTCTTTTCTGAGAAAACAAATTATATGGGAACAATATCTGACTGGCATGCAAGGAAGTACTTTGTATTTAATCTGACAAGCCATTCTCTTTAGGTTTCAAGAGAAAGAAGACTCTTGATCTCTACTCTCTTGGATTCAGTCCCTTCTGTTTGAAAGGTAGGTCCCTAATTAATGCTGAGGATCTAGACTTATCTCACATCCTAAATCCTTGTCTACTATTGTGATACCACTCTCCCTTGGAGGGGGGGAGGGGGGCTGTCTCTGTGTGTCTGTGTGTGATTAAATCTGTGTAATTCTGTAAATCTAGTGTGTTTTCAATTCAAATTTTTGTGGTCAAGATCCCAGGAAGGGGGGAAGAGAAAGAAGAGCAAGACAGTGCAAGGATGGTAGAGTTTCAGTTTGAGTATTCTTCCAGTGATACAGAATGCAACCCATCCTTGCCTAGCCCATGGGATTCTTTTTTGCTTACTTTCATTAATCCTTTCATGGGACCCTTACAAGCTCTTGTTATTACGTGGATACTGGTAGAGCACACAGGCTATTTGTTCATTGATTGTCTCCCTGTGTTATAACTAATTTATTTCACTCTGGTCATACTCTTTGATTTCATATTTTATAACTAACTTATCCATGTAGTTTCTCATTTGTAATGTGTTTCAGCATTTTTCTTCCACAGAGGCCTGCTTTGATGGCACATGATATAGAAGTGACCTGAGTTCTCCAAGGGTTTGGAATGTGTCTTCGGTTTCAGCCTCAGAGATTCTAAGTATATCACTGAAGAAGTTAAGAGAGTGGGCCTTTGTTTCTGAGAAAAGCTTGGGAAATTATTAAAAGAACTATGCAGTTTCCCAGAAGCAGTCCAGTTCTTCCTGTTTTGCAATTATAGATTTGTTTTATTATCCATTTTTAAGGTTCCCAGAAATGTACAAATGACAAACTTTATCAGTTGTCTAAGGGTATCTCATAACTTAAACAATTGGCATTCTCTTCACAAAGTCCTATTATGTTATTATTATTATATGAGGTAATCTTGGATTCTTGAAAGTTCTGACAGGTTCTGCTTAGCTAGAAAGGCTTCAGATACCATCCCAGAAACACATCTGCTTCCCAAGGACTAGCTTAATTTCAAAAACACAGACTTTTTAGTGATAGCTGCCATAAGTCATAAAACAGAAAAATATGAAATGACTCAATGTAATAGTGGCTTCTTTTTACATTGTCAGAGTGGTAGAGTGATGGAAAAGAGAGGAACTCAAATAGAGATTTTTGTCTAATGACCAACAAATAAACATCCAACTAAAAGAATTGTATAAACCTTTACGTTCATTTTAAATTAAACCAGAAGACAAACTAAAAGTACAGTGCATTTACTCTCCTTGGAAAAGTAAATAAAGAAGATATATGGGGGGGCAGTTAAGTGGCGTAGTGGATGGAGTACCAGCCCTGAAGTCAGGAAAACCTGAGTTCAAATCTGGTCTCAGACACTTAAACACTTCCTAGCTGTGTGACGTTGGCAAGTCACTTAACCCCAATTGCCTCAGCAAAAAAAAATATATATGTATATATGAAGGCAACAAAAAACACGTCTTTGGGATATTTGGTCAACTGGTATTGCAGTACTATCATTTCAGTTCACATGGGTATCATTAAGTATCTACTTATGTGCCAGACATTTGGCACATAAGATGATGGAGATACAAAGACCAAAAAATGACCCAATTAGTCCCTGCCTTCTGTGGGAGTTTACATTCTATTATATGTGAAGGATTATACAGATAAATAGAAAGTAATGTGAGGATGGGAGGGAAGAGTATTAACAAGGTTTAGGTGTTATGTACTATCAAACATTTACTAAATATCTACTGTGTGCCAGACTCTTCTAAGCATTAAAGGTACTAAGAGGCAAAAAAAAAAACAATGCCTTTCCTCAAAGCTGATCTTCAAATGAAAAAAAAAGCAATAAATACATACCAACAAGCTATATTTAGGATAAATAGAAAAAAAAAGGGGGGGGAGGGGAAGTGGGGAGGAAGGCCACTAGAATTAAGAGGGATTGTTAAAAACTTCCTACAGGAAGAAGAGATTTTAGTTATGACTTAAAAAATAACCAGGTATACAGAAGACCATTTTAGGAATTTTGGAGTCAGAATTCCTGGATCCAAGAAATGAAGTATCTTATTCATGGAACAGCAAGGAGACCAGTATTAGGAGATCAAAGAATAAGCTTGTAAGAAGACTGAAAAGATAGGAAGAGATTAGGTTATAAAGGGCTTTAAAACCAAATAAGAGTTTATTGAGATAGGAGTAACATAGTTGGACATAACACTTTAGGAAAGGCTTGGAATACAGAGAAAGGCAGACCCACTAATAAGTTAGTCCAATGAGGTGATGACTTTAGGAGTGACAGTGTCAGAGAAGAGACAAAGGCATATTTGGAAAATGTTACAATGATGAAACTGACAAGGTTTGGCAACAGATTGGATATGGAAGCACAAAATCATTTGCCAAGGCAACTGCAGGTGATCAGTTGGAAATTAGGTACAACCTCCCACTGCTTGAGTTCTGTTAAGTTGATAATTTTGTATGGCCTATGAATGTTACAAATATCCAAAAGGTCCTTGGGAGAAAAAATTTTCCCACCCCTGTTTTAAGGAGAAAGATAATGAGTTTTGTTTTGGACATAACCTAGTTTCAGATTTCTGAAAGGCATCTGAGATTAGAGATCAGAAGTCAGCAAAGAGGTTGGGGTGGGATTAGGTAGATTTAGATGAATGGAACCTCAAAGGAAGCTAGGGATTACAAAAAATAAAGGACAGGAGAGGGGAGCTTCACTAATGGTGATTCAACAAAAAACGACAGCAGGATGCGACCAAATATCACAAAAATAGGAAAGGTGAGAAGAGGGGAAAGAAGAAATTCTGTTTTAGGCATTTTAGAATTAAATTTGTGATACATAAAATCCAGAAGTTAATACCAAGACAGAAGATGGCTTGAAAGAGCTTTATATCCTTCCACACAAAAGGATGGAAACATGTCAGGAAAATCAAAGGAGAATGAGAAGGAGGTGTACTCAGTTAAAAGGTGTCAATAGTGTCATACTTAAAAAGATGACTAAAGTCACTGAATTTAAAGATTATAAGAAACAGCTAGAGACAAGCAATTTAAGTTGATTGTTGGATTCAGAAGCCGGATTTTAAAAGATTAAATAGATCAAGTATAGAAAGTGGAGAAGATGTAGATAGCTTTTTCTTTCTGGGAGCTTTGTAGTAAAATGAGGAATATATAAAGTGGGTCCCCAAAGTCCTAATGCAGTTTTAAGCTATTATATCTTTTGGGACATCTGTATATATAATTGAGAGCAAGTATGGAGCCAATACATAGGTTAGGATTTAGAAATAGGTCAAATAATGGGAAAAACACAAAGATGAGACATCAAGGACCCAGATTGAAGATGGTCTTAATGAGGAGGACCATTTCTTCCTCTGATACTCTAGTATTACTCCAGTAAATGGAGTAATCCATTACACTAGTAAGAGTATAGAAAGGTACAAGGAAAAACCAGAATGGTAATGAGATGAGGTGAAGAACTTGGAGGAAAAAGTGAGTCAATGAATGACAGGTTTTATCAGTAAAACAGTTACTTTGTGGAGAGGGGAAAGGAGAAGAATGGGTTAAGTATCTTAAGGAAAGAATGAAAGAAACCAGGTAGGGAAGATGATGGGGGGGAGGGGAGAGTGAGAGGGAGGAATCTTGGGAAAGAAAACATTTTCAATTCAGCAATGAGAACTCACTCAGTTAAGATTAATATCTGTAGTGTGACATCTTTTGTTGCTCGAAGCAACAGGAAAGTAGGACCAAAGAAGTAAATAACTCGAGACTGAAAAGTGAAAAGTGTTGCCCGAATAAGACCATGAGAAAAGCTTATCAAAAAAGTTACTAGGAAATTGGTTTTTTCTCCAGCATTTGTTGCTGGGGGTGAGAAGGAAATACTGAGATATGGAGTACACAATATTAAAAAAAAAATGATCATTGTAATCGTTGGTATTTTTTTCAGTTCTTTAGGCATTTCAACAAACTACATGATTTAGGAAGGAAGGAAAGTAGGACAAATGAAACAGCATCTCTTGTAGTGCATCCCAATTCTCACCGGCAGGTAGTTGTTAGAACCTAGACAAGCACCCAAGTTTCTGATTCTTGACACACACACCAATTTCCTCCAGCCTCAATTCCTGCATTGGAAGAGGAAAGGATGTTTGTTTTGATGGGAGTACCTAAGATTTCGCCATACCCCAAGTGTAGTTAGTGATTTAGACTGGAGAGCAGCTAGTTCGTGTGCAGAGCCACTCTTGTTGGGCTTGGGCATCTAGCCCTCACAGTTGCTAGTTGCGTTGCCTCCTACGTCCAAAGGGTGCCCCCAAGCGTTCATAGGCTCTCAGTCAAGTAACTTTGACTCTCCGATTACGACGGAAATAGTTCTGGAGCGCCTGCGCCTTTAATCGCTTGCGATTGGCAGTGGGACAAATCTGATGCGGAGGAACGTCATACCCGGAAGCCAGGTGCCGGAAGTGGGGGTGGGTTGCTTGTCCTCAGGGGGCGGGGAAGTCGAGGCCAAAAAGGAGAAACAACTCGACCCTGACTCCCACTTCCCCCGACACCGGAGGCATATAGTCACGGAGAGCCAGGGAAGAGAAGATAACGCCTCCCCCGCCATCACTCTCCCACTCTCAGCCTCCGCCATGGCCGAGACCACGGCTGGACTGAGCGAGACTGTCACCGAGACATCGGTTACCGTGACAACCGAACCCGTGAGGAGGACAGGGGTGTGGAGAGGATAGCGTAGACTGGGAGAGAATGACAGAGGAGAGGGAGGAAAAGGGTGCGGGAAGAGAGGGGAGAGGAAAAGGATGCCGGATGGGGCCGGGCAAGGATGGAGAAAGGCAGTGCTGGAGATTGGGTGGCCTAGGAAAGGAGTCAACAGCGGTGGGGAGCCAGAGAAATATTGGATAGGGTGTCAGAATCAGTAGATGAGGTGTTTGGCGCAGGGTCTTGAGAGATCTGGAAGATATATGATGGATTTAGGAGGTAAATGGAAAAGAATGCCGCGAGACATGATTGGGGATAGGGAATGCCAGGCAAGAGGTCAAGGATAGTCAAGACCTAGCTTAAGAGTATCCCCTCCCTCACTCGGCTTCCATTCATTAATTGGAAATGTAAAGGTAGAGAGATGGAGAGGTAAGCCATGAGGAATCAAGCAGGATTCCGTAGGAAACTTAAAATGCCATTGGAGACAGGAAAAATTATTTTTAAATTGATGATGATGATTAGCACGAAGAGTAGGGAACATATGGAGGGTAGTAATTTGTTTTTTTATACACCTCCAAGATCCAGAGATTATTCCCCCTCCCCCCCAACCAAGAAGTAATTTTCCTATTAGACTAAGAGCCCCTGAGAGTACTTGTGTACTCTTGTTTCCTGACTATCTAATACATATATTATAATGTTTCTGGTAGGAACTTCATCATTTCACCTCAACCTCTTCCTCTCTATCCTCCCCCACATTTCTCTAGGAAAACCGTAGCCTAACTATTAAACTTCGGAAACGGAAGCCAGATAAGAAGGTGGAATGGTCAAGTGATACTGTGGACAACGAGCATTTAGGACGCCGTTCATCAAAATGTGAGTAGCCACCTCCCTACAGATTCTTTACAATACTTTCAGCCTGCCCCCAAAGCAGTAAAACTATCCAAATTCTAGACATTGCTTCTCCCCCCCAACCCCAGTCTTATATATGTTCCAGATTCTTATGAGTTGGTTCAGTGGTGTTAAAGCACAGTGAATGCATAGGTCCTTAGAGGAAATGAAGGAGAGAGAATCTGAATATGGTATTTCCACTTTGGGAGGTTGGGTGGTAGAAGAGAGTCAGATGCTTTGAGAGAGAGCCCGGTGATAGGAGTTTTTAGGCCTGAATTTTAGGAGAGAAATGAGAACCTCAAAGAATTTTATCCTGCAGGGAGAAAAGAGATTCCTAGTAGAAGTGAAATCCCCTCCATTCAGTTCCTGAGAGTTCATTGTCTGCTACCTCCCATGTTCCCCCATCCATCTGCAAAGGTCAACCAATTCTACCTTTTCATCAAAATTTCATTTATTGCCACAGGCGCTCATAAATAATCCAAGATCACAAAATATGTTAAATATGGGGTTAATTACACAATAAAAGGAAACATTCCACTTGATATAAGGGGAAGAATGGAATAAGAGAAGAGTTTGAGTTGAAGAGCTGAATTCCTTCTTTTCCCTACTTTTTTTCTAGGTTGCTGTATCTATGAAAAGCCTCGGGCTTTTGGTGAGAGCTCTACAGAGAGTGATGATGAAGATGATGAAGGCTGTGGTCACACTCACTGTGTTCGGGGCCACCAAAAGGGACAGCGTCGTGCTACCACTGTCCCACCCCCAACTACTCTTTCCCACCTCCCTAACCCCTCCCAACCCCCACCTGGGCCCATGCAGCACTGAGCTTCATTCTTCTCCGTTGCCCCTCCATTTATCTGGACCTGAATGTGTCTGTGTTACTACTTAGGGATTAAACCCATGGTTTGATCCCTCCTATCCCCCCCTTTCCTATCCCCTCACCTCACCTTGCTTCTCCTCTACCTGCTGAAGGGTACGGGGAGAAGAAGGTTGGTAAAAATCCCGGAGTCCTGACTTTGCTGCTATAACAGAACCCAGGCTTCTAGGCTCATTCCACCCTTGAGGGACCCAGGCATCTAGCTCCCTCACTCTCATTCCTCTTTCTTCATCCCTGTATTCGGGGACCCAGGCATCTTTTATCCTAGTCTCCAGCCCCATTCTTATCCAGCCCTCTGTTCTCACTGCCAAATTCCCTTCCCTGGAATTCAAATCTTCCCAACCCACAATCCCCTGTTCTCTGAATCTAGCACACTAGAAGGTGGACTTCATTATAACCCCAGCTTTCACTGCCAGGCCTCTATCCCATTCAAGACCCAAGTGTCCACTCCCCCATTAGTGGCCAGTTGCCCTGCTGCCAAGCTGTACTCTAATCTTGGTTTAAAGCACCTACTCCAAAGTATTATACAATCCTAATTCTTTATCAGCTGGAAAGAGATTCAGGTTATATCCTTAAATCTCATCAGTAGGCTGGAAAATGGCTGCTCCTTCCAAAGAGGCTGACAGCAGAGAATTCCCACTCCCTATCCCTTAACTATTCCTTTCCAAAAATGTTCTCAGAAGGGATTGAAGGGAGAAGGATTTCCCTATCCTTTCTAAGACTTTTGGCAAAGAAAGCTGAAATTTTTGTTGTCTGAGTTTGATTTCCCTCAGTTTTCTGGTTTTCCCATTGCAGAGGTTGGATCTAATATGACTTTGAGGGGAACCTAGGAAGGAATGAAGAGGGATCTAAGAGGTTGGTATTCCTTCCAATTCCTTATTCTGTTCCCAAATAAGCCTAGAAGAGCACCACCAACTTAATAGGCCCCTCCACAAAATTCCTGGGAATGAATCATCCACTGTCTCCTACATTCTCCATTTATCTACAAAGGTCAACCAACTCCACCTCTTCACTGAGATTTCATTTATTGCCATAGGCTCTCAAAATAAATAACCCAATGTCACAGAATGTGTTAAATATGGGGCCAATTAAAGGGAGTATTTAGTGGGCTGTGTGGAGACCCCCAAAGTGGGGAGAGGTAGTACCATTCTTCCTATCCTGAATGGGAGGTGGGAAAAATGTAGGGAGGGTTTGCATAGCATCAAGCCAGATCTCAGAGAAAAGGGCAGCTCTCTCAGTAAAGAGCTTTTCCCCAAAATGGATAAGAACAGATATACTTGGATGGTAGATTTTACAGTTTGCTGCAAGGTAGAAATTAATCATCAGGAAAGGGGTCCAGAAAAAGTTAGGAAGAACCTTTCCTTTTATACTTATTTTCTAGAAAGGGGAATGGAAAAGATTTCTCAAAGGTCTTAGGGAATTGCTGAGAAGGCAGTTTCTCTAATAGGGTGAGGCTTAATAGGAAACAAATAGTAATTGAGCAAAGGAATATTCATGACTTGGGAAATTGTGGGTGGGGTTGTAGTGGGCTGGAGATGTAGGAAGATAGGTTTGTAAATTTATTTAGAAAGCACTTTTCCCATAGGAATATGGCATGTTCGACTTAGGAAGGGAAGTTTTTGGAAGCAATGGGTCTCAAGTTTCTACATCCAGGTATTTAGACTGGATCTGAAATTAACTGGGAGGGAATGGGAAATTCTTGGGAGTGGGTGAGGCAAGTCAGGAGAGCTGGAGTTTCCCAAGTAGGGAAACTTGAAGAGCTCGAAATCCCTTAGTAAAAATGCAGGGTGGAGTGTTCAGCCATCAGCTGGCACTATGCGAAGTGGGGTCCGGGGGTCCCGAGTGCAAAGCAACGGAAAGACACGCTCCCCAAGGGATCCAGATGCCTGGAAAGCGAAAAGCAGGTCAAGAGACCGACCGTCATAGAAAGCCACTCGGCCTCTTTCCCAATCCAAGTCCACGCGAATTCTCCGGGGCGGAGGCCTTCCACCTGCCAGGGGCGTAGGTTCGGGGGCTGTCAGAGCCCATAACTTGCCGCCTCGGCCTTCCACAGCCCACACGGCCCCCGCGGGGCATAAGCCTACTCGGCCCTTTCGCCGCACAGATTCTCCAGCAGCACCGACGGCATAATGGCTCCCTTTGTCATCTTCACCAGAGGACTCCCCGAAAGAAGTTCCACTGGCAGTCTCTACTTCCCAGCAATGCCGTCCACCTCTGAAGCCTTGCGCACCTAGCACAGCGGGGAGCTGGTCGAAGCGGGCTGGTCCGTCCAGTGGCACAGGTGTCCCAGGTGGAGCTAGACAAACGCTTCGACCATCGGGAGACACAAGGAGGTGACGGTGTGCAGTGCTAGGGTCCAGAGTTAAGTCCGCTGGGTGGTGGATTGGGAACAAGGGAAGAAGAATTAAAAGAATTTTTAAGATTTAAGAGATCACATTAACTACCATCATTTGACAGATGAAGTGGGGAAGCAGCCTAGAACCCTTGGTCCACTTAATCCAAATCTAGTGCGCTTTTCCAATTCCCAGTGTAAATGGGACCTATTGGAGAAAAGCAGAAATGAAGAGTGGGGATTCCAAAATAAGAGAAAAAAGATTTGAAGAGAAAACATGAGTTTAGTAAAGTTGGGGACAGCAAATGAGAGGGTGGGAATGAGAGGCTAGCTAGGGAAGAGCTGAAGAACTAAGGGAATGTTAGAGATGAAAATCAATGGACAGTTGTTGAAGGCAGATGAAGATAACAGTGGGAAAAGAAAAAGGTGTGGGGCCTGAGTATTGTCTTTGGAGTTTGGAGCATGGGGACAGACCTGAAGAGCCGAGAATAGAAATAGAGTTGGAAATGAGTGGGTGTGGGGAAAGTGGGAGGAGAAAAGGGTGGAGGAAATGGCTTCAACTAAATCTGGGTGGGGCTGAGGGAGGCGGGTCAACAAGACCGTGAAGTGATTGACAGGAAACATAAGGTAAAAGGAGTTGGGAGAGAAGAGAACCGGAAGTGAGCAGTGGGGAGGAATCTAAGGTATCTTGAGAAACCAGCCAACCCCACCCTCTGAAACATCAGTGACAGAATTGGAGAATCTTTTTCTCTGGATATCTCCAACAAGGGAAATATCTGGCCAAAATACGTGTGGTTTTCCTTGATGGCAGGAGGGGGATATTTCCCAACAAGGTAAAATAGTGGTGTAAGAGGAGAGAGAGTGAGATTCTAACAATATGAGGGGAAGGGAGAGAGACCCAGGCAACGAGGGTGAGACATCAGCAAAGACTTTATTTAGTGATTTAGTCTTCCCATTTCCCAATTCACCTGTGAGTCTGTGGAGCATGTTTTTGACCACAGGATAATCATCTGGGATGTCCTCATCTGATTCCTCTGGTTTGGACTTTGTGGCATCAAGTCTGAGAAAGATGTAGCTATTACAGACATGCACATAAAAACTTCATTAACCTTCATGCTGAAGACCTGCTAGTAATTGAGAAGATACATACACACATAACATGTGTGGACTCATTACTTTACAATTGATTCCTATGGGGAAAGGAGTGGGAGTGGGAGGGAAGATTATCCAAGGTGAAGCTAAGCAATTAATAATTGCTGCTGTTATATCAAGATAAGATTGGAGAAGTACTTTTAGTGTATTATTTGATTTCAGAAGTAGAAATTCTTAGTAAAGAAAAAGGAACATCCAGGATTGAACTCACCTTCTCCATGTCTTCCTCACATCCTAGGGATGAATAAAAGAGAAAATAGAGGTGAGCTCTAGGCTTTGATGCAATAGAAGACTCCATCCCAGGACCTATTTAATCCTTCAAATCCTACACTCATTTCCTTCTTTGGAAGAACTCTTTTTCTAGGGCAAGTGCTTTTAAACTTTTCCTTTCAACCTAGGAATTCTCACAAAAAAACCGTTTTTAAATAATTGAATAATACACTAAATTTCGTTAGAGGTTAGTACAAATCAAAGATGTATTTTTTTTTTAAATCCACTTTCAAGGACTCCTTAAAAGCTATCCAGTCTGTGAACCTAGGTTTAAAAAAAATGTTCTAGAGATTTCCCATTTTATTCCAATCACAGGCCTTCCCTCTCTTAGTATTTCCCAGCATAATATGGAATTAAGTTTGAATTCCATCTCTGCCACTGCCTATGAAATTTTGGACAAGTCTAACTTCTCTAGGATGAAGTTGGTTTAGATGACTTCCAAATTCTAAAGGTACAATATCCTCAATATGTCTGTTTCTCCACCACTTATCAAAAACTCTTACATTTTCATTTCCTTCATCCTAGCCTAGCTAGGCTTTTCCTTTATTCCTAGATGCTTCATCTTATCATGCCCATATCCTCCAGAACTTATATCTTCCATAAACAACCTCCCCACCAAAGAGGTTTATAATGCCTCTTTGCTTTCAAAAGAACATTTTTTCCTATGCTCAATTATTCCCCTACCTCCACCACTGCCCCCCACTCCCATCTCTTTCCCAGGCTCTCTAATAAAAGCTGTTTCTCCTCTCATCATAAAACCCTAATAGTGTTTATTAGCCTCTCCAAACTTTGGGACTCCCCAACAGCCTGGAGAGCAATTTTGACCTGGGGTGTGGGCCCCAACAGAGACTGTGAGACACCTAGGTTCTTGAGGAGTCTTAGAAATAGACAGGTGGCGCCCTAAGGTCCCTTGGTCAGGGGTCTCTTGCTTTTGGCAAGGGTGTGGACCAGTCTTGGCTGGAGCCAAGGAGGAGGCAATTAGCCTTGTTATGTTAATTGCCACAAGACTAATTAGGTCTCTCAAAGCTTCAAAGGGCGGAAGTGGCTAGGGCAGCAAGAAATTCTAAACACCTCTGTGTCCCAGGAAGGGAAGAGAAGGCCAGAGCCAGGTTACCTGGGTCCTCAAAGGGAATGAGAGGCCGTGACAAGATATCCTGGATTCAAGGCAAAAACCAAAGAACTCATATGTCAGATTCCTGTCCTCATCCTGGGTTTCACTACCTCTTACCCACTTCCCTACCTGAACCCTACTGAAGTCTCTAGGAGAGAAAGATCAACAATAACTAGGCTTCAAATTCCAACCTGGGTGTACAATCCCAAGCACACTTTCATGGGTGCTAGCTGTTTTCAAGAAATCCTGTAGTTCATCCAAGAGTGTTAACTCCTTGCTTTCTCTCATTCCCCCAAATCCCTTCTCAGAGCTCAGATATCTTAAACCCCCTCCCTCTCATTTTCCACCTCACTTTCTTCTATCAGGTCCCAACTAATTCTCAAGCCCCAAGTGTTGGATCCAGCACTTAACTGACTTTCTGACTTTTTTCTCCATTTAAGGGCCCAGACATTCAACTGTCACTTATCCCGGGTCTACAGTTGAAGTCTACCTTCCTTTCCCTTCCCCAAAATCATCCTCTGCTCAAATTCGACTCCACCCTTCTCTCTCATCTCCAACTTTCAAAACACCATAATGTGTTCCAAAACGGCCTTCCAGCCTGTCTCTTTCCCAATCCCATTATTTCCCCAGATTTCCCTTTGAAGCCAAGTAAATCAACCCACTCCCCTTCTCCCGCCCCCAGATCCAGTCATACACACACCTTCCAGTATCCAATTCCCTTTACCTTGAATCTTAGTCCCTACCTTCCGCCCACCTTTCCGGGGACAAGTCCTTACCTCTCCGTGCGGATCCTGACAGCCCATGGTAGGGATGCGTCCCCCACGGCGTCTCCCGGTCCGAGCCCCGGGCTCTGCCAGCTTCTCCCTTAGCCCACGACTAATCCGCACCTCCACTGCTAGGCGCACGTTCGACCGAAGGCTGCGGCGAGGGCACGAGAGACCGCAGCAGGGGCATATGATGGGAGGCGCGGAGTTGGTATCATCCGAGCCTGGAGGGGCGTCCCAGCGGCGAGCCAAGCACGCGCGACAGAAACTGTGCTCGCACGCTAGGATCACGGGGTCCTGAAAGGGCCCCCTACACAGAGGGCAAGTAGACAGTTGTTCCAAACGCTCCACTAGCCCCGGACCGAACTCCGAAATCTCCGTGGGGAGAAGGGGCAAGGATCCACCTGATGTTCTTTCGACCTCCATAGTGGATTACCCTAGGCTTTCGATTTCTCCCCACCCCACCGCAATACTAGTCTTATTTGTCCTCCTCTAAATTCTTAATTTCTGAGCTTTTCCCTGCCCTTCTGGATCTTCTTTAGTCTGTCTTTCTCTCTGAGAGCCTCAGTTTTTGTCTCTTCGCGTCACCCCGGCTCTGCACAGGCTTTATAGAGAGGGAGGAGGCCCCCGCGGGAGGTAAACAACAAGCCGTGACCTTGCGCAAGAGCCCATCTGGTTCTCCCGCTTCCCAAAGGGAAAGGGGAGGAGAAGAGAGGACACCTGAGTCCCGAGAGCAAAAGAATAAAAACACCAAGAGGCACTATGTAGTTAGAGCAGAGTCAAGTAACCCTGGACTTCTTTGGTCTCCCACCACACGCTGGTCTTCATGCTTATGCCTTCTTCCCACGGCTAGCATCTGCCCGATGAAAGGTGGGCAAAGTGCCCAGATGCACTCTTGGCGTTTGCACTAACATCTTCA
Organism: Antechinus flavipes; assembly: GCF_016432865.1. NCBI lineage: Eukaryota > Metazoa > Chordata > Mammalia > Dasyuromorphia > Dasyuridae > Antechinus > Antechinus flavipes. The sequence continues at coordinate 188,901,245 of NC_067401.1, forward strand.
AGGCATGAATCACTCCAGGTGTCTGGCACTCCTTCAAGTGGGGACTGAAGGTGGGGACTGTTCAGTAGACTGGTTTCTGGAAGAGGCCAGAGGATTTGTGTGCCTCATTCTGTTTCTGGTTTTCTAATACATATGTGTAGCTCTAAATCCCAGCTTATATTTCCATTTTCCCCACCTTCCCTGGCCTCAAAGACACTGCTTTATGAATAAGAGGGGGAGGAGGTCTTGTGTGCCAGCTTCATCTTTGCCATCTTAGGGTTCTCTCTCATTGGTTCACTTTTTAAAAATTTTACTGTCAAAATTCCCATTGTTTCATGGATTTCCCTTTAACTTTTATCTCCACCTTTCCAAACCCTGCCCATCATTCAAGATTGCTCAGGTTTCTTATCCTCCATTAAGCCTTCTCTGATCCATCCAAATAAACTCTCATGGCACTATTGTCTTAGATATTTACATTCCCACTTATTATAATTATCTCTGTGCTATGAACAAGACTTAAATCCCTACAAGTCTATATGTTTCTTATAGGCAAGGAATGTTTTACTCATCCTTTAAACATCCACAGCTCTAGCACTGTCCCAAGTACTGAATAAATAATAAATGTTGAATGACTATTTTACTTCATTCCCCATTTCAAAGGCTTATAGGATTTAGAATAAAAGAAATCCAACCTCTTCATTTTGCAGGTCACAGATTTCTAGGAGAGTTATAAAGAACCCTAAAGATCATTTAAAATGATTCATTTTACAAAAGAGGAAGGTAAATCCCAGAAAGCTTAAGTGACTTATTCAGCATCAAAAAAAAACGGTAAAGGGAAGATTCAAGAATCAGTTCCATATGTTCTGACTACAACTTCAAGTTTTTGTCAGCTGCACTAATAGGACTCCTATGTCCAGTGATGTTCCACGCCTCTTTTCTCTTCTAGTTACTTCTTTTGTGTCTATTTATCCAAAGGCTATCTAGTCCAGTCCCTTCATTTTGTTGTTGTTCAGTCATGTCTGATTTTTTTATGATCTCATTTGGGATTTTGTTTTTGGCAAAGATATGGATTGGTCTACCATTTACAGATAAGGAACCTAAGGCATTATGGAAGTAAAGTGTCTAGCCCAAGATCTCCCGGTTAGCAAGTAACAGAGGTGGTATTTGAACTTCCATCATTGCTTGGCAGATCTCCTAGGATCTTCCATACCACCTAAGAAAAAATTCCCAAGCTATAACAGAAAACTGTGATCATAGATTTAGAGTTGGAATGAAACTTAAAAATCATCTTGTTTAATCTTTTCCTTTCAAAAATGAGAAATCTTAAGCTAAGAGAGTTTAAATCATTTGTCTATCATCACACTGATAGTGACAGAATCAGGATTTGAATATAGGTTCTCCAATTCCAAATTGAGCACTCGAGTCTTTACCAGGATCCTTTTTACTTTGGCCTCCAAGGAAGACTTCACTAACCACTCCATGGAAGTTCATAAGCTGAATTAAATTTCACCAATCCAGATTCCCCTCTGTCTAGATGCAACAGAATTCTAGTATGTGGTCTCTCAGATCAAACATTTAGCTTTCTACCAAGTTTCTGATCTTTGGAACTGTCTCCATCTCTCCCTTTGTACATTTCTACTTGGCTTTTTTACTCTTTCATTCTGTCTTCATTTATATTTTGATATTATTTTTCTTCTCATTTTTCTACCTTTAGCTCCATCCACTTGAGTGCTCTTCTGCTTCTCTCCTTTTGTTTTTTCTGGCTCTACCAAAGTCTCTCCCCTTCCCTGTCTGCCCTCATGCTATCTCTCCATTTCTTTGCTTCTCCTGTGAAGGCCCCTCTTTCTAGTTACCCAATAGGGTTTATTAAATAAATAAGCACAAAGTTGCATGCAATTGTGATCAAGGACAGCTACACACTTATACATACACACATACAAACTGACAAAATATGTTTGGTTAGCTTCAGTTAACTATAGAGATATTCATGGACAGAGAATTACACAATTAAAATGCACAGAGAGAAATTGTCATTACTTTTAATGTCAATAAGGATAACAATGCAACAACAACATTAAGCCTTTCTTGAGTTCCAACACTTTTATTAGACACCACTGCAGACACAGCCCTGGGAAAGGGAGGGACCACACATATCAGTAAGATTCCAAGTAGTGGTAGACCCATAAATACAGATAACATATTAAAAACACATATTTATGAAGGCTATAAGCAAATGCAGTAGGAATTATATGTATCCTTGAATTTTATAGAAATACAAATTTAAGTATGCCCAAAGAAATTTATTTTGGAAGGGATAAATTAATAACCACTTTCATCTCTATCTTAGTCCTCTATTTCTTTGTCACTTCTTCTGTCTCCTTTTCTGTCTCTGTCTACCCATGTCTTGATCTTTTTTTTCTCTTTTATATTTCTCTTCTCCTTTACTAAAATTATCTTTGTTCCTCCTTTTTCCTCTTCGTTTATTCATTCTTCTAATTCAGTAAAACACTCCTCTCCCAAAGTTTTTTCAGGAATGAGAGTATATATGTGTCTGCTTAGGAATCATGGTGAAACCATGTAATTCCATCATCTTGCATTTGCCATTTCCTATTGGCATTTTTTCTTGATTGACATAGGCAAGGATAAGAGATCTTGTTTCCTCCTTGACACATGGTCATTGCTTCTAAAGAGAAACATTTTCCAATACCAGGTGGTTGATGGCTATTATGTAAATGGTATCTATTATAATGCACAGGGGTGTCCCAAATTTACCCTGACAGTTTCATATGCAATTTAGTATCCTGATTTATTATTAAGCATGTATGGAGATTTATGGATCTACTCAATCAAAATAAGTTCTATTTTTTCTAATTCATCACACTAGTGAAATTCATTTCTTTTTAATTTGTTGTATTTCAGTGGTTACTTGTTATTATCTTTAGCTTAATGGAATTAGCCATCCATGCAGGCAGACACCTATGCTCAAACTCTTTGTAGAATTTACTCTTGTATAGAATAAACATTGCATAATAATTATAGCACAATTCATAATAAACATACTTAAAATGGCTAGCAAACTAGGTTGCCAACTCACTATTTTCCCAGATCCCCACTCAAATCTTTCTTTTCATCCTAGCTTTCTCATTGCTCTATAAAGCACCACTATTCTCCCAGTCACCCAAGGCAACGAACTTCGTGCCATTCTTGACTCCTCTCATTTATCTCACAAATCCAATTTGTTGCCAATTCTTTCTGTCTTCATAACATCTCCCATGTATATCCTCCTCTTGCCTCTTACACAATCATCACCCGACTTTAGGAAGTCTTGTTTCAAGTCTCTTCCCTATTCCAAATCCAGCCGGTTAGTTGCCCCAAATGAAGGCCTAACCATGTCACTCAGTAAGCTCCAATGGTTCTCTATTACCTCTGAGAATCAAATATAAGATGCTCTGTTTGACATTTAAAGTCCTTCACAATCTCTTTCCAGTCTTCTCAGACTTTACTTCCCTTTGTTTCACTGGCCTATTCAATGTTCTTCACATGAGGCATTAAAGCTCCTGATGCTATGTCTTTTTCATTATCTGTATCCTCCATACCTGGAATGTTCTCCCTTCTAAACTCTGGTTCCTAGCTTCCTTGGGTTCCTCTAAGACTCATTTCAAATCCTATCTTCTGCAAGAGGCCCTTTTTCAGTCCTCCCCAACATATCCCCAGTACTAGAATCTTGCCTCTGAGATGACCTATTTATATACTATATATCTTACATGCATTTAATTGTTTTCATATTGTCTACCCCATTAGAATGTGAGCTTTGCAAAGGTGTGGACCATGTTTTACTTTTTTTTGTTTGCCAGTCCTTCGAACAATGCCTAACACATAGTAAGTAAGTAAATATTTATAGCCTGATTGACTGACATAAAATCTAGGAATTCTATAAAATATGTAGTTAGATTTTGTTTTAATTCCATTACTTCTTCCTTTGGGGCAGGGGAGTTATGGATACTCAATGCTCAGTACATTAGATGAAGACATAGATACTTGCAAAAGACTCTAAACTTGATCTTCACATCATGAGGAAATGATTAGAAATCTAAGTCAATTTAGGAGCTTAGTTCATCCTGACACATGCTCTCTCTCATGTCATTCTCAGAAACCTTTTATCTTTTCTATCTCTTTGTGTAATAGGATAAATAGACTCAGGAACCTAGCAAAATGTCCTCAAATTTCTTTCCTTTTTGATCTTGACCGACAACTCTTTATTCTAGGTGAGTCTCTCTTCAACTTACCATCTCCATTCGCTATTCAAATACCTACTTTTCTAAGTAATTGAAAGTGGGGAGCAAAGTTAAAAGGACTGGATCTGTTAAGTCTTACAACTGGATTTGAAAAATCAACTTGGCAAATACAAGATGGAAGAAGTAGAAATAGACAATATTTCCTATGAGTGAAAAAAATCTGGGACTCTTAGCAAAGAATACATTTGGAATAAGTCATTGGTGTGATATGGCAGTTTGCTTTCATGATGATGAGTGTCTGGGATTGAGGCAGTCACAGTCCTACTGTACTCTGAACTTGTTAGACCACATTAATAGAGAATTGTGTTCCTTTCTGGGGGCCATTGACAAATTGGAAATTGTCCAGAGAAGGCTCTCTAGTGCTAGCTATCAGCCTAGTAGCTTCATTCTCATGGAAACTTATCCAGGGATAGATTGGACTAGAAGGTCTATGAGTCTCTTCCAACTCCAAGAGACTGAGTGTCAAAACCTGAAATTTCTCAAAAAAACAGGTATTTATTGAAAAAGGCACTGTAGGTACCCCCCCAAAAAAAGTATAATCTGCACTCTTGGCCTTGTTGTTGCTAATCTTGATGGAGGAATTTACAGTCTATCTGATTTTTGCCAGCTCCTTATTCATAATAATAGTGTCCCCACTTTTTTTTTTTTTTTTACTGGCTATTGTTAATTCCTACTTTATTATGCCAGAGCAGTGACATAGAGAAGCAAAGCATTTTGGGAGAAGCTCTCTTTCTATAATGTTTCAAATCCATATCTCATCTCTTCCCTTTCCATTATTATTGCCTAATCCTACACCATATTCTTAGTCCTCATTGGATCCATACTGGGAGAAAGGAAGGATGGAATGAGTCTTTTGGAACTGATTTTACTTTCTTTGCTCTAATTCATGGAGTCTGTTTCCTGTCTCTGCCATTCATTTTATCAATAACAGTTGCTTCCTTTTACCCTCTTTTTTTCTTTTCATTTTCAAATGAATTTATATATTATCAATACCAAAGACATTAGTATAAATTCAAAAAGCTATAATTGAATATGTGTCATACAGATGATTTAGTTAAATACGCTTGTTTATTTAATGAGATAGCACTTTTCTATAACTCTTTTAGAAAAGGGAATCTAAGGAGGAGACCTCTAAAAATAAAAGCTAAGAATAGATACCTACTTGAAAGGCAGCTTTCACCCATAATCCTTTGTGGATTTTGCTAGAAGACTATCTAAAACCAGAGAAGGATTTCATTGCTGGGAGCATTAACTGTGTGTAATTTACCTAATGTTAGACCTCTTTTTTCTGGACCCCAATCTTCCCTGCAAATGAATGCAGCTTAAAAGGATGATGTTTAAGATCCCTTCCAAATCTAACACTGTGCTTCTGTGTATTGAGAGTACTGAAGTCTAGAGAACTAACCATAATATAGTTGAATAATCAAGCAGAGAGAAATCACCCTCCCTTTCTATCCCTTTTCTCTTTTAAATCCCCCCTTTGCTTATTCCTCACCCTTGCCACCTTCCCAACTTGAAGTCACTTCCTTCTCAATCTCTCTCAACATCAGTCATTTCTGTGACACTTTCCTCACTCCTTCAAACCAGTCAACAAGTTTTATGGAGCCTATAAAAGGTATAGATAGGCATTTAGGAGTCTGATTACAGGCCAATCAATTTTCTCATCATCAAATAGCCTGATAAGAGTGGCAAAGTATAGACATATGTCAGAGCTGAAATCTGTGATTACCAAATTATGAAGGTGCACTGAGTGAGATGGAGAGACAGAAATAGAGAGAGAGCTGGCACAAAGTTTTCCAAGAAGGTGTTCCTGGCATGGAAACCATGCCGCCTTCATTAGTCACACCTTCCAGCTGGCCCTCCTCTGTTCCACATGTTTTTGATAACTATTGCCTTCTGCCTCCTTCATATGTTTAATGTACACTACATCTAAGACCTTTTGGAGACCCTAATTCTTAACTTGTCCTTGTTCATTCAATAATTACACCAAATGCAAGAGCCTAGTAACTGACATAAAAGAATTCTTTCAATTCAACATTAATTCAATTCAATTAGAAAACTGTGAATAGTCTACTACCTATCCCAGAAGACTTTAAACAGGGGATACAGAGAAGTGTGACACCATCTCTGCTTTCAAGTAACTTACAAGATTTAAGGTGATCTGATTTACTGCTCAATTTCTCCTTCCTGACCATCCTAGCTACAGTTCATCCTCAGAGAGTCATGTTCCCTTCCTATTTTTTATTTGCAGCAGGGTGCAATGGAAAAAAGCAGATGTGTACAAATTCTGGATCTCTGTGATCTTAAATGAATCAAGAAAGTAAAGAGGCTGAATTAAATCAGTTCTACAATCCCCTCCAGGTCTAATTCTTTGATCCTATGATTCTCAGTCCCTCTACCTTTCCCCAACATCTTTTTTCTTTTTAATTTCCCTTAATGACAATTCCATTTATCTTGATTTGCCAAATCCCTTCCTACTTAGTGGGACAAAAATAAAATTGTATGCTGAGAAAGTTGGTATGCCTGCTTCCCTTGCTTTAACTTATTTGGAACTGAGTGATATTTGGATAAAAGAAACATATAAGTTATGGTACATGAATGTTAGGGAATATTATTATTTTGTAAGAAATGACTAGCAGGATGATTTCAGAGAGGCCTGGAAAGACATGAACTGATGCTAAGTGAAATGAGCAGAACCAGGAGATCATTATACCCAGCAACAAGAAGATTATACAATGATCAATTCTGATGGATGTGGCTCTCTTCAACAATGAGATGATTTAAACTAGTTCCAATTGTTTTTTTGCTTCTCTTTTTTCTTTCTGATTTGATTTGATTTTTCTTGTGTGGCAAGATAATTGTATAAATATATATGCATATGCTGGACTTAACATATATTTCCATCATGTTTAACATATATTGGACTACTTGCCATCTAGGGGAAGGTGTGGGGGAAGAAGGGAAAAATTGGAACACAAGGTTTTGCAAGGGCTAATGTGGAAGAATCATCCATGCATATGTTTTGAAAAATAAAAAGCTTTAATAAAAGAAAAAAAAATTGATCTGTCTTTGGAAAGAGTTTCTGTTTCTGTCCTTTTGTTTGGGTCCCTGTTATTTTTTTGTCCTAATGACTGTCTCTTAAGTTGATGAAGACTTTTAAAAATATCTTTTTCATTTTCAGTTCTTAATTCTCTCCTTCTACCTTCTCCTTCATGCACTGAGAAGTCAAAAGATATAATATCCATTATATATATGAAGTCATGCAAAACATATTTCCATATTAGTTTAATATAGACTTAATGAGAAAAATAAAGCAAAGCAGAAATATGGAAAGATGTCAAATCACACCAAGAAAAGAGAGGGATCCATAAAATGATATAAGGCAAGAAATATATGGGTAATATGCTCTGAGCAACTTGAAGACAGCAGGCTTAAGTGTAAAAGCAAGTGAGATAATGTTTATAAAGTATTTTGTTAGCTATAAAGTTGTATATAAATGTCAGCTGTTATTATTAGTGGAAAAAGTTTTGTATTTGATGATTTGATGATATAAATTCAAAGCCTGACTTTTCCATTTATTCCAATTGTGTCTTCATGCAAGTCATTTTTCTGTTCTGGACCTCAGTTTTGTTATCTGTAAAACAAGAGATCTCTGAGGTACTAACCTTCCAATTCTTAAGTCCTATAATTCTAGGAAGATCCTAAAGAATTCCACATCAGCTATGGGTGGGAAAACAGGAGGGAGGGATAGAATTCCTTGTCCTCTGACTAAATTAAATCTAATTGCTCTCCCACACAACAGTCCCTTTAAACACTTGAATCATGTTCTGATTTCATTTACCTTTTCCAAATTAATTATCCTAGACTTCTTCAACCAGACTTCACAGAACACAGACTTAAAATTCTTCACCAATCCTGGTTGCCCCCATTCCAGACAACCTTATCCATCTCTTTTCTAACCTGTGACACTCAAAAAGTAACACAATGTTTCAGTTATGATCTGATGAAAACAAAAGATAATAGAAATCTTGCCTCTATATTCATGGATACCAGACTTCTCTTAATACATCCCAAGATTCTAGTGGCTTTTTTTTGGCTGCCATCACACATTAAGCTTGCAGTCTACTAAGAACAATAACAACAAAAACCAGATCTTTTCTCAGAAGACTTTTGTTAAATCATTTTTGAACTTATGGTGATTTGAATCCAAATGTAAAAGTTTACAAAAATTCCTAATGAATTAAATCTTCTTAAATTAAACACAGTATTCTAGGCTGTCAAGATATCCTCCTTGCCATCCAGGATCTTTTTGGCTCCTTTCAGCTTTTGGTTAGTCATCTAAAAATTTACTAATCATTTGTATCTAAACCTTTATTCAAGTCACTGAAGCATTCCTTTGGAGATCTTTTGTCTAGCTTACATCAGACCATTAATTCATCGTTGTACATAACCTTTCAACCAGTTCTGCATCCATTTAATTGTTCTAGTATTATCAAGTCATTGTATGACATACTTTATCTAATGCTAATGTCTAGACAAACTATGTCCAAAGCATACTATTCATTTAGTAATCCTCTTACAAAGGGAAATAGAAATTAGTCTAACATACCTTGTTCTTAATGAAGCTAAAGTGGCTCATTGTTAATCCCAATTTCCTTTTCTAAATCTTTAATAAACATCTATTTAATAATCTGTTCTAAAGTTTCCCCAGAAATTTAAATCAAGCTCATTAATCTATACTTAGGAGAGTATTTTCTTCTCTTTCTTGAATGTTGGGACATTTGCCCTTAGAAATCCTGTTGTACTTTTCCCATTCTTCAAAATTTTTCACTGTCTACAACTCAAGAAACAATAGATCAATAAACATTTATTTATCATTTACTATGTACCACACACTTTGCTAAATTCTGGGGGGATAAACAAAGAGGCAAAAGCCCTCAAGGGGCTTAGTCTAATGGGGGAGACAACATGCAAATATATACATATAGCTTGCTATATAAGCAATAAGTAATTGAGAGAAGAAAGGTAATGGAATCAAGAGAGTTAGAGAAGGAAGAATTTTAATTTAAACTTAAAGGAAACTAGAGAAATCAGTGGTTGAAGTAAAGGAGGGAGAGGATTCCACTGAATCAAAGAGTATACATGGGGGAGTGGGGAGTAAGGTTTAAGAATACTAGAAAGGGATGGGAGAGAGGGGTTAAGGAGTCAGACCTCAGTACTAGGTCATCTCCACTGGTTCTTTCAGAAAAAAGGAGATAGTTCACCTGGGCCTGGTGACTTGAATTCACAAAGATCAACTAGATGATTTTTTTTCCCCCAATCTCCTTATGTAAATTGAATATAAACACCCCACTAGCTTTTCTTTCTTGTTATTTACAATGCAAAGGTAATTCTTCTTGCTAGAGAAAACAAGCAAAATAATAATGGCTAACTTTTACTTATTGTTATAAGATTTATTTGCTTTACATAAATTACCACATTTGATCCTCATAACAATACTGTGAAATAGATATTATTATTCCCATCATGTAGATAAATAGATTGAAGCTGAGTGATGAATTGTCCAGGGTCCTGGTATCTGAAGTAGAATTCAAGTTTAGAGTTCTATGCATTGAGCCAGATCTGCCTTCTAACAAAAATCAATCCCAGTCACTTTAAGGAAAAATCCTATCTTTTTTTTTTTCTTTCTTTTTTTTTGGATCTCTTTCCCCTTTCACCAATTTGATTTAAAAAAAACAAAAAACAAAAAACAAAACAAAAAAAAAAAAACCTCTAGGCACTTTTCACTGTTCTTAGTTTAGCTCAATCTAAGCTTTGTCTCTCATTTTATTACTGTGCCATATTTTGTATGTATTTTTAATTGTGTTTTATTTTCTCAATTGTCTCTTAAGACAATTCCATTTTTCCTCTCCTTTGGAAATTTTTTCCTTTGTCAGATAGTCAGAATTTTATTTTTGAAAATTTCCAATCCTTTCTCAATTGACTTTCTCTGTAGAACTTTTAGTCTATGGTTCCTACCTATCCTTTCTCTGAAACCTTTGAAATTTATTCTCTCTAAATTTTGAAGACATGTCAAACTGTGATTTTCCTGATCTTTTCTATCACAAGCTCTAAGAGGAAATCATCAGTTCCCCCAAGGTTTCTCAGCAATCATTTCTTTCTGCTGTTGAATAACGAATCCAGAATTAAATTTCCTTGCTGGTTTCTCCATCTTTTGAAGAAACATTAACATTAAGACAAATCAATATCTATCAGATGCTATGTTATAACATGTTGCCTCTGTCTCGCTATAATACGAATATTCTGTCCCCTTAGCACTCAGTATAAATCAATATGAGGAGGTTAGTGACAGTCTGAGAGTTGTTAAAATCCCATTTTGGTCGACACACAGGTTCTTCATGAAAAAATTCATGAACCCAAAATATTAATTGACAAAAAAATGAAAGTTCATTGTTGAATAGGAAGCCAATTTTGTTAAGAGACTGACTTCTTTAGTGGCAAAGTCCTATTAGGGAAATGGAGGCTGATACTGAGAAGAGAATGCCTTCTCCATAGGCAGGGTCCTAGCAAACTGCTCTGGACCTTCTGCAAAGAATGAGTTCAGAAATCACCCTTTAAAAGGAGTCTAGAGGCTCAAGTTTTGGGTTAAAAAGAAAGCCAAAGTTTCCAGGACTAGATGCTTATTGGTATCACATCCAGATCTCCAATTGGAATTCAAAGGGTCTGGATCCTCAAAAACTAAAAAGGATGCTTTTTGGCCAAGATTTCTAATTGAATAATGCCTTCCCCAGGAGGCCTTGAGATCAAAAGGGAACACAATTTCAGAGTGATCATTTTAAAGAGAACACAGTTTCCCTCTCCCTTCAAATACATTGTCATTTCTATTCTGCAGTACATCTTGTGTGAATGTCATTAATTAATCTCCATAGTCCACATAGAATACATATAATGGATTGATAAAATCAAGTTCCTGAACCCTACAAAGCTGATGAACAAACTTAATACTCTGATAATAGTAAGCATTATACATGTTTTACAGTTTGCAAAGCACAATTTAAAATAATAATAATGAACATCTATATAACTTACTATGTGTGCCTGGCACTGTGCTAAACATTTTACAATTATTATCTCATTTTATCCTCTTTCTGGGAGGTAGATGCTATTATTATCCCCATTTTATGGATTGAAAACAAAGGCAGAGAGCAATTAAATGACTTGCCAGGGTCATAAGTATATAGATGTCTGAGATCAAATTTGAACTCAGGTCTTTATCTCTTCAAGTCATTGTACCACCTAACTTCTCCATGTAACCCAGGCTAAATTGCTGCTGACCCCTTTTTTTCACCCTTATCTTTTAACTGTAAAAAATATAAAGTGAGGCAAAGTGTGGTAAACAGAGAGTTGTTGAGGTCTCAGCCAAACCTTCAATTAGCCTTCTTACCATAATGTTCACCTTTCTCATCTTCACTTCCTAGCTTTCCTAGCTTTCTTTAAGGCCCAGCTTAAAATCCCACCACCTGCAGAAAGCCTTTAATTTTAGTCTTTTCCCTTACATGAACTGATGCTAAGTGAAATGAGCAGAACCAGGAGATCATTATATACCTCAACAACGATACTGTATAAGAATGTATTCTGATGGAAGTGGATTTCTTTGACAAAGAGAATTGATCAATGATGGCCAGAAGCAGCTACACCCAAAGAAAGAACACTGGGAAATGAATGTAAACTATTTGCAGTTTTGTTTTTCTTCCCGGGTTATTTTTACCTTCTGAATCCAATTCTCCCTGTGCAAAAAGAGAACTGTTCAGTTCTGCACACATATATTGTATCTAGGATACACTGTGACATACTTCACATGTATAGGACTGCTTGCCATCTAGGGGAGGGGGTGGAGGGAGGGAGGGGGAAAATCGAAACAGAAGTGAGTGCAAGGGATAATGTTGTAAAAAATTACCTTGGCATGGGTTCTGTCAATAAAAAGTTATTATAAAGATAAAAATAAATAAATAAATGAAAATTTTAGTCTTTTCCTTCTGTTGACTATTTCCAGTTTTTCCTGTATATATCTTATTTGTACAGTTATTTACATGTTGTCTCCCTCTTTAAACTCTAAACATTTGAAAACAAAATGTCTTTTTGTTTCTTGGGTCAGCATTTAGCAAAATTTTGCAGCACATATAGACAGTTTGAATGTTTACTAACTGACAACTCAGATAAAGAATAGAATAGAATAGAATAAAAGCAAAGGAAGAAATAAGGAATAACTGAGAGAAGAAGCAGAGAGGAAAAGATAAAGACAAAAAGGCCAAGAAAGAGACAGAATTATCAAAAATAATCATGAGAGACAGAAAGTGAACCACAGATTGAATGGTGAGTGAAACAGCCAGAGAGCATCTAAATAAGGCCATGATGGTATCATATGATCCCAACTTTCTTAGAGACTAATTTGCCCCTCCTTCCCTTCCTTACTCTCCTCTGGTGACTTGTCCCTCAAATATTGATGGTATGCTGCTGGCACTCAGCTTGGCAATTAGTCCTCGCAACTTCTCCTTCTAACACCCACTGGAGCCACATAGTTCCTCTTTGTCACACATCCCTACCCTATCCTGCCCTGCATCTCTTCAAAGAATGACAGAAACATCTGAGTAGTGCCTTGAAGTTTATAGGTTCTCTGAACCAAGACTCTTCCCCACCCAGAGTGTGGTATCTCTTACCTTTTTTATCTAATGATCTCTAAATACTTTTGTAAGCATCACTGAAACTAAGGCTGAGGGAGAGGCATCCACACCCCTCCCCTGATCTAGCTCCTCTTCTCAAATCTAAGGCAAGAAGGGCATATATAGAGAAGATGGTTAAGAGTGTAATTTGGGGAGGTGATGGAGAACAAAGTAGCCACCAAAACTTTTAAGAAAGATTGTGAGGAAGTAATGAATATACAGCATTTACACCTGCCATTGTCCTCCCCACCCCCCTCCCACCTCCAGTCCCAAACACAATGAACAACAAAATAAAATCCAGTATATGTAGTCCAGCAATTTCATATTTTAAGTTCATCACCTCTCTGAGAGGAGATGAATCTTCCCCAAGAAAGTATTTTATCTTCAATATTTTGGAATCATGGTTTAATCATTGTATCGATCGGGGTCATAAAGACTTTCAAAAGCAAATTAGATTTTTTAAAGATGTATTCAGAAGCAAGGGCAGATAGAAAGATTAACATGAGTATGGCACAGTCTTTTAAAAATGATTTAAGGAGAGATACTCTAATATACTATTGTGGGAGCTGGAAAATGGTTCAACCATTCTGGAAAGAAATTTGAAAGTTTACTCAGAAAGTGACTAGGACACTCAGTGAAGAAGGAGAGGATACAAAGCACTCACAGGTATTGAAGGAGGACCCAGAGAAGGTAGAGACCTGCACCAAATTTGTGAAGAAGAGGAATGAACAATAGCAGAATTATAGAATCATAAAACTATAACTGACCTTAAAGACAATCTAGTTCAACTTCATAATTTTACAGATGAGGAAATCAAAATAAAAATTATAAATGCATGTAAAAATGAAAAATTTTAAAGTAAAATCTTAGTTTTCCAAATTGATTTCTTCAGACAAATTCCATTGTTTTCTCCACAGTAGTACTGTATTTTTTGGTGCCTTCAGAATTTAATTCTTGAAATTTTCCTACAACTTAGCAGCAGAATAATACACTATAACCAAGTGGGATTTATATTAGGAATGCAGGGCTGGTTTAGTATCAAGAAAACTATTACCATAATTGACATCAATAACAAAACTAACAGAAATCATATGATAATCTCAATAGATGCAGAAAAAGTTTTTGACAAAATACAGCACCCCTTCCTATTAAAAACACTAGAGAGCATAAGAATAAAGCAGCATCTATCTAAAACCATCAGCAAGCATTATTTATAATGGAGAGAAGCTAGATGCATTTCCAATAAAATCAGAGGTGAAACAAGTATGCTTATTATCATCACTATTATTCAAAATTGTACTTGAAATATTGCTTTTAGCAATAAGAAAAGAAAAAGAAGTTAAAGGAATTAGAATAGGCAATGAGGAGATAAAACCCTCACCTTTGCAGATGATATGATGATATACTAGATGATATACTATATCCTAGAGAATCATCCAAAAACCTACTTGAAAAAATTAATAGTTTTAAGAAAGTTTAAGAATATAAAACAAACCCACATAAATCATAAGCATTTCTATATATTAATGACAAAGCAACAAGAGATATAAAGAAAAATTCTATTCAAAATAACTGTAAACAAATATTTGAGTCTATACCGCCAAGACAAATGGAACTATATGAACATAATTATAAAACACTTCTCACACAAATAAAGTCAAATCTAAACAATTGGGAAAATATTACTTGCTCATGGATAGCCCGAGCTAATAAAATAAAAATGACAATTCTGCTTAAATTGGTCTACTTCTTCAATGCTATATCAAATAAAATGCCAAAAAAATTATTTTATAGAAGTAGGAAAAAAAATAAATTATTTTAATTAAATTAATCTGGAAGAACAAAACGTCAAGAATTTCAAGAGAATTAATGAAAAAATACAAAATAGCAGTACTAGACCTAAAACTATATTATAAAGCACCAGTTATCAAAACCATTTGGTACTGGCCAAGAAATAGAGTGATAGATAAGTGGAATAGGTTAGATACACATGATACAATAATCAATGACCATAGTAATTTAATATGATCGGGGTCATAAAGACTTTCAAAACCCCAAAACTCCAGCTTCTGGAATAAGAACTCACTATTTCACAAAAATGGCTGAGAAAACTAGAAAATATGTTAGAAACCCAATATAGATTTACATCTCACACTCTATACCAAAATAAGGTCAAAATGGGTACGTGATTTAGACATAAAGGGGGATACTATAAGCATATTTGGAGACCAAGGGATAGTTTATCTATCAGAGCTTTGGAGAAAGGAGGAATTTATGACCAAAAAGAACTAGAGAACATTATGAAATGCAAACTTGACAACTTTGATTACATTGAATTAAAAAGGTTTTGCACACACACCAAAAAAACATCACAACAAAATTAAAAGGAAGTATAAGCTGGAGAAAAAATTTTAGAGCCAGTGTTTCTGATAAAGGCCTCATTTCTAAAAATATATAAAGAACTGTGTCAAATTTATGAGAATAAAAGTCATTCCCCAATTGACAAATGGTGAAGGATATGAATGGACAATTTTCAGATGAAGAAATTAAAAACTTCTATAATCACATGAAAAAATGCTCTAAATCACTATTGATTAAAGAAGTACAGATTAAAACAACTCTGAAGTACCACTCCATATCTTCAGGTTGGCTAAAACGACAGGAAAAGATAATGATAGATGTTGCAGGAGATGTGGGAAAACAAGAACGTTAATACAATCATTCTGAAGATTTGGAACTATGCCCAAAGGATTATCAAACTGTGCATAATCTTTTTTTTTTTTTTTTTTTGCTAAGGCAATTGGGGTTAAGTGACTTGCCCAGAGTCACACAGCAAGGAAGTGTTAAATGTCTAAGTTCAAATTTTAACTAGAGTCCTCCTGACTTCAGGGCTGGTGCTCTATCCACTGTGCCAATTAGCTCACCCTGTGTATAACTTTTGATCCAACAGTGCTACAACTAGGTCTGTATCCCAAGAAAATCATAAAGAAGGGAAAAGGACCCACATGAGTAAAAATGTTTGTAGCTGCTCTTTTTGTGGTGACAAATAATTGGAAAATTGATGTCCATCAATTGAGGTATGACTAAATAAATACGTTGTGATATATGAAAGTAATCGAATATTATTGTTCTATAAAAAATGATGAACGACTGTAAGGAATGACCAGCAGGATGAATACAGAGAGGCTTGGAGAGACCTACATGGACTGATGCTAAGTGAGATGAGCAGAACCAGGAGATCATTATACACTTCGACAACGATATTGTATGAGGATGTATTCTGATGGAAGTGGATTTCTATGACAAAGAGACTTAACTGAGTTTCAATGGATAAATGATGGACAGAACCAGCTACACCCAAAGAAGGAATACTGGGAAATGAATGTGAACTATTTGCATTTTTGATTTTCTTCCCGAGTTATTTTTACCTTCTGAATCCAATTCTCCCTGTGCAGCGGGAGAACTGTTCGGTTCTGCAAATATGTATTGTATCTAGGATATACTGCAACATATTTAACATATATAGGACTGCTTGCCATCTTGGGGGGGGGGTGGAGGGAAGGAGGGGGAAAAAACCGAAACATAAGCGATTGCAAGGGATAATGTTGTATAAAAATTATCCTGGCATGGATTCTGTCAATACAAAGTTATTATTAAATAAAATTAAATTAAAAAAAAAAAAGATGAAAGAGCTGATTTTAGAAAGGCCTGGAAAGATTTACATGAACTGATACTGAGTGAAACAAATAGAACCAGGAATATGTTATACACAGTAATAGCAAGTTTGTACAATAATCAACTATGAAAGACTTGATTCTTCTCAGTGGTTTAATGATCCAAGGCAATCTCAATAAGCTTTGGATAGAAAACACATGCTATATTCATTTTTTTTTCTTTTTCTTGTTTCCTTTTTCTGTTGTGGCTTTCCCCTTTTGTTCTGATTTTTCTCTCCCAACATGATTTATAAAGAAATATGTATTTTTAAAAATTAATGTACATATGTAACCTGAAAAAAAAGAAAATGAATTTTCCTATCCCTTCTTAGCTGATTTCTACAGAATTTTAGTCCATTACATACTATTCATTCTTTCTTTTTAAAATATGTTCTTCCCAAATCTGAATGGATGTCAGATTATGTCCAATTTTCCTCTCTCTATCAAAATTCTAGGAAGGAATGAATGGTCACTTTTTTCCCTTTCCATCCCCAGCAATTGGTGCCTACCTGTTAGTGAGAATTTGAAAAGTTTTTCCCCCTTATTTATACCTCCACTTCTTGGAGGATGAAATTATCACAAGTCAATTTAAGAAGTTAATATCTGCTCTGCTTTTGGCTTTTAGCAAATTATAGCAGTTTTCAAAGAGCTAAATAGAAGTGAGAGACAACCATAAAGAAACTAGAAACCAAGAACAGATTTTTTAAGAGTTCAGTGGAGCTGAAAATAAAGCAAAAGCATGTTGACTGGAGACAATAAAGTCTTTAGAAAGCAGTAGATTTAGAATAAAATGGGGAAGGCTGTGTAGAAATAGTAGGGGTGGAGGAAGCACAAGGAGAGGGGGACAAAAAAAAAGTTTTAAAGAAAAATTGATGAAAAGAGTAAATGAAAGAGTAAGCAAAGAGAGCTCAACATCTCTGGGAAGCCTTCCGGTTAAGATACCTTAATTCTTTGCACATCCTATTGACATTCTGAAATGAGTCACTGAATCCCAGAAACTGTAGGCAAGAGTGATATCACAGTCTGGCGTGGTAGGCACCCCCAGTCAATGAGGCCTTGGAGTTCAGGGAGTCCAACCTGTCTGGCCCCACTCATCCTAGGAGTGGAGCCCTTTTAAGTGTACCAAAACAAATAAAAATTGGGATATAATAGATATCCTCCAGGGCACAAGGGGCATGGATGGGAGTCACCGTTGAAACAACAATATAAGATGGAGAAGACAAACATAAATACTATTTACCAGGAAAACAAACTCTTAAATTTCTCCCCCAAGGGACTGAAGCTGAGAAAAAATTATAGCTTGAGTCCAGCTCTAAAGGTAACCTTGGCCTTTTCAGGAGCCAGAAACCCCACCACAATTTAACCAATGTATACCCATCTCCAGAATCCTGGGAAGTCTTTAGTTAAATGAGTTGAATCAACTAGAGTTCAGGATTCAACAAATAGTAAATACCTAGTATGTTCAGGGCACTGAAGTAGTTTCTGGGGAGGAGACAAATATGAAAATGAAATTTGTCCTTTAAGAAGCTTACAATGTAATATGGGAATATGAGTACGTGAGATGTGCAAGACAAGATAGAGACGGAAAAAAAAGAGGGACTACAAGAGAAATGGGAACATTTGAGGAAGGAAAGCAGTTTAGGAGGTAGGATTAAGAGTAGTGACCTGCAACCTATCTTCCAGCTTTTGATTTTTATTCTGATAATGCTAGGTGTGTTGATGTGATCTACAATGGGGAGTTTAGCATCACAAGTTAGGGTTCTGTCATGTGAAGACTTTACAATGGTCATTCTCTTGCAAAAGGTAGATTTATTTAGGATGATAGTAAATATGAAATGGAGGGGAGAGAATATGAAAGACAAGTTTTTCAGTGGAATTCACAATAACCTAGTAGAAAGAGAGTACCCCCTGAAGTTGGGTTTAGCTGGTAGGCTAAACCCTGAAAGGGACTTAGCACTCTAAAAGAATTAGCTAGCTATAAGGAGAAGTGGGATTGGGAAGCATAGTAGAATTAGAGGAGATACCATGCGACATGGGGGAAGGGGATGAGGAAAGACACCCTAAGACAGAATGCCATGGTGGACTGATTCAAAAGAAGGCAGCAGCCATGGGGTGGCCCATAAGTTGATTTTATAGGGAAAATTTAGCCTCAGGGACACGACTGGGATTTCTGACAAGGCATGGCAAGGTGAAACTGCTGGAAACCTCTACAGAGGGTGGGTCTCTAGGCTGGACCATCTCCCCAGAGGGTGGGACCATGGAACAAGACTTATCTCTATCTCTATCAGAAACTTCTCCCTGCCTGCCTCAGGGATTAATTTTTATCAATTCCTCTGCTAACCATATCTTACATTGAAGACCTCATCAGTGTGAGTCTGGACAAACTATTTACTTGGAGCTTATGCTACCTTACAAACTAATTCACAGGGTTTTGATGGGAAATGTGTTTTGTAAACATTAATGTGCTATCTAGATATGAGCTATTTCTATTGTCTGCCTTTTATAATCATTCCACCTCATAAGTAGTTAGGTGTCAAGGAAATCCTAGGTATGGGTTTCCATATTTGGATCTGTTATGGAGAAGGTTACAGAGGTATATAGGGAGCTTCAAAGAATTTCACATATAAGTCCAGGACCAGAAGACATAGGTACCAAAAACCTTGTATCAGAACTTTTGAAATGGGAAGAGCTCTGCCCCACCTTTGGGTTTCACAGTGGAGAGTGGGAGTGAAAGGGAGGTGCATGTCTGTACATGACTTTATTCATAACCCTAACCCTAACCCTAAATGCACACTCTAACCCTATCCCTAAACCTAAACCTAAATCTAAACCTAAAATCATCTTTAAAAATATCACTTTTATTTTCTCCTTTTAGAGAAACCAGAAATTCTTCATTTCTCCTAGTTCTTCAATTTCCAAAGCTTGAAAGCCATCTCTCTTCTCTTAATAATCTATACCTCAGATTCTTCCCTCCATCCTAACATCTCATTTCCCTTTTCTCTTGACAATTCCATCCTCTGTGCCCTTCCTCTCTCTTCTTTTTAGTTCCCTTCAACACTTGTTTGTCTCTTCTTTCTTATCCTTCTTTTCCATTGCTTTTCACCTATCTTCCATCTTTTAGGTTATGGAGATGATTAGAGGAGGAACTGAGAAGGAACTACATTGTTTAAAAAATATACACATACACTAGGAATAAAGAGGCTTGGGAATCTAACCTTAGATATGGTACTAGCTAGTTATGAGAATTTGGACAAATTTTTTATCCACTCTAAATTTGGGGTTACTCTCTTACAAAATAAGGAGGCTGGATCCAATGATTTCCAAAGATCTCTTTTAGCTTTATCAATATATAGCTCTCTATATATTAGGAATTAATGCTGAATTTTCAAAGGGAAGGAAAGATAGAGTAAGAATTTAAAGATAGAGTAAGAACATCCTGCCCATTTGAACCCTCTCCATTGTTGGAAAACCTCCTAGCAATCTTAGTTTAATCTTTTGATCTACATTATAATCCTTTGGAGGAAAAGCAATCAGGAATAATTTCTAGTTTTTAAAAAATCACATATCTAGACCTAAAAGAAATCTCATTTAAGTCAACAAGCATTTGTTAAGTTTCTACTATGTACCAGGCATTGTGCTAAGTTGGGGAAAGGGAAATACATAGAAAAGCAAAGGATAATCCATGCTCTGAAGAAGCTCATAGTCTATGAGGAAAGCAACTATGTAAGCAAATATATTCAGACTAAATTGAGATAGAATCAAACAGAAATTGGTAAGATGAAGAAGGGCTACCTTCCTGCAGAAGGTAGGACTTTAATTGAGACTCACAGGAAATCAGGGAAGAGGAGACAAAGATGAGAATATGTCCATAAAGAACAGCTAGTAAAAATGCCCTGAAGTTGGTGCATGATATTAAAATACTGGGAAAGAAAAAGATGGAAAAGGCTCTAAAATCTAAACAAAAGATTTTATATTTGATCCTAGAGAGAATAGGGAATGTGAATGAATACGAAGTGACATGGACAAACTTATGCTTTAGGAAGATCAGTTTTATAACTGAGTAAAGAATGAATTAGAAGAGAGAAAGACCTAAGGTAGCGAGAGCAGCCAGCAAGCTATTGCAATAATCCAAGAAATGAAAACCTGCACCAAGGTGGCAGCAATGTCAGAGGCTAGAAAGGAGTGTGTATGAGACTTGTTAATATGGAAGAAATGTCAGATTTGACTGACTGATGGGAGAATGGTGGTACCTCTACAGTAATAAGGAAATTAGGGAGAGGAAAGGGTTTCCCAACAAAGATTTGCCCAAGTCCACACAGTCAGAGTTTCAGAGCCAGAGCTTGAACCTAGATTTTCCTGATTCTAATAGAGGACTTAGTTGTGAGGAGCTTTGTGGGGTTTGTTTGTTCCCCTCCTTCTTTGGGGATAAGGCTGGTGGAGGGGTGAAGGTTCAAAACAGAATGTATTGGTGAAACGGGGATTTCAGAGATCTTTCCCTAGCCAATCAACAAACATTTATTGAGCACCTACTATGTGCCAGGCACTGTGCTAAGCAGTAGGGCTGATGAGATTATCTGTTCAGCCTGAAAATTTATGCAAGTTGGTGTCAAACTAGCTGCTGGAGGAACCGGAAGGGGGAGCTTGGCCAGGGTGTGACTCTTGACTTCTGGAATCTCTGCTCTAGGGCGTTGGCACATTCCTGCCTTTCAACACCTCAGCCTTCTGCTAGTCCTGCCCTTCTAGGGAGATGACACGTGCTGGGCTGCCCATGAGTTGGCCTCTGAACTTTACCTTTTATCTGAAAATCTCCCCACACTAACAAATTGCTGTAAAATCTTTGAAGTTTCCTCTGCATGCTCTTCACACACTTCAGCCAGACTCACACATTTGCCTCAGGTCAGTGAGTAAAATGTTAAGAAACCCAGAATCATTTTGTAAATAAGGCACATGCTGCCAGCCTTAGCTCCTCTGTAAATCATCTTATCTGTCTCCTAGCCTCCAAGCCCTCATCTGTTCTTTTGTCCTAATGGTTTTCCTCTTACTCATCCTTCCCCACCCCCCAACACCTTGTCCTAAATGCTAACAATTATCTAGGAAATAAGGGCAGTCTTTCTTAGGGTCTGACGTTGATCTATCATGCTCAATCACAAAACAAGATAGATTTTGAGGATGATACGGAAAGGGCTCCATTTCTGGGGCTTAGGATGAACTTTGTTCTTGAACTGCATAGACAGAAAGATAGAATTCCTGGAAAGAAATCCTTAGTTCTAACAGGAATTCTTCTCACCATCAGGCTCTTCAAACAATCCCAGGATAGTAGTAGTGTAGGGATGGAAATCGACTAGGCTTGTCTTGAAGCTTGAGGCCCCAGGTATCAGGAGTTAGGAAATAGAAAACCCAACAAAGAAGATGACAAGAAAAAATAATGACGAATATTGGAGGGGATGTGGGAAAATTGGGACACTGGTGCATTGTTGGTGGAATTGTGAATGAATCCAACCATTCTGGAGAGCAATCTGGAATTATGCCCAAAAAGTTATCAAACTGTGCATAATACCCTTTGATCCAGCAGTGTTTCTACTGGGCTTATATCCCAAAGAGAAGGGAAAGGGACCTGGTTATGTGCCAAAATGTTTGTGGCAGCCCTGTTTGTAATGGCTAGAAGCTGGAAAATGAATGGATGCCCATCAATTGGAGAATGGCTGGGTAAATTGTGGTATATGAACGTTATGGAATATTATTGTTCTGTAAGAAATGACCAGCAGGATGAATACAGAGAGGACTGGCGAGACTTACATGAACTGATGCTGAGTGAAATGAGCAGAACCAGGAGATCATTATATACCTCAACAACAATATTGTATGAGGATGTATTCTGATGGAAGTGGATTTCTTTGACAAAGAGAAGATCTAACTCAGTTTCAATTGATCAATGATGGCCAGAAGCAGCTACACCCAAAGAAAGAAAGCTGGGAAATGAATGTTTGCATTTTTGTTTTTCTTTCCAGGTTATTTATACCTTCTGAATCCAATTCTTCCTGTGCAACAAGAGAACTGTTTGGTTCTGCACACATATATTGTATCTAGGATATACTGTGACATATTTAACATGTAAAGGACTGCTTGCCATCTGGGGGAGGGGGTGGAGGGAGGGAGGGGAAAAATCAGAACAGAAGCGAGTGCAAGGGATAATGTTGTAAAAAATTGCCCTGGCATGGGTTCTGTCAATAAAAAGTTATTAAAAAAAAGAAAAGAAAAAAGAAAACCCAACAAAGAAAATTATCAGGGAATATGGAAAATATACATGTATGTCTTCATAGAAAGCTAATCTCTTTTTTTTTTTCTTTTGAATTAAATAGAATCTTTATTTTATTGGTGTAAGGGCAGAAGAGTAAAGAACAAACAAACAGAAGAGTAAAGATAAAACCTTTACAAAGTAAAAATATAGATTGTGTATTGGGAAGAACTTGCAATGTGGTTGCTAGCCCTTCTTCCTCAATTCTCTGATGACATAGTAATGATAATAAGCTATAAACTACAATTTTAAATTGTTGACATCTGAGCCCTCAATTAATTCTAGAAACTAATAAAGAAGGGGATGAAATAGTATTGGATATTCTATGATACTCAGTGATCTAACAATCAATTTGCATCTTAAAACCAAAGAAAAGGTAAAAGAGTAAAATCTCATGGTTGAAAAATAAATTTTAAGATTTGTTTTTCTTAGTATCCATTCATGTTTAGGCCCCTAGCAATGTCTTCCTAGATACTTTGGGAGGAAAAAGTAGATATCTTCTAGAGGTGTCCATGTGGGCACTTGGAAAATATTTACATACTTGTATCCCACCTTCAGAGATGGCTTTGAAAGTGACATCCCTGTATTCTAATGACATGTATTTTTTTTTTTTTTTTTGCCTTTGCTTTTGCAAAATGTCCTTCCAGAGTTGGGGATCAAAACATCAGTTCTACTTCCTATTTTCTGCTAAAATCCACGATGACATAATTTCTTCTGTTGGTAATCAATGGAACATCTGGTTCATTAGAATTCTGGGGCTCTGTCTCTCTTTTGCCTAGTAGAGGCTCAATGGGATGGAGGCTAATTATTAGGATAGGACAAGAACAACTAGCCACTTCTCATCACAATCCTCAAACCCAGAATGGGGTCTAGAAAGCTAATCTCAATACTTACTACAGTCCCTAGAAATACCACAAATAATTGGACACACATGAGGTTTGGTGAGCCTCAGAGGTTCAGTAGCCTCTGTGACAAAATAGAGGTGATAAAAAAAAAAAAAAAAAAGCACAGAGGTGGGGGAGAGAGGAGAGTTAGATTATGTCTACTCTAAGCCTAGGAGGCCTAGAAGGTAGAATAAAGTTAATGTTGTAATCTAATCTCAATCCCAAATGCTGCAATATTCAGAAATAAATCCAAATGCAGAACTCTTTAATTTGACTGAACAGCAAGATTTCTCTCATGGAAATGTGGGTTCAAACAACTAGTTTTATGACTTGAGACAAATTGTTCAACCTTCTGAACTTCAATTTCCTTAATAAAGTAATGATATAAATTTGTAACACTCATGGGAGTGTGGTGAGAAACATAGTTGCACAGAGGCATTTTATAAACCTGGTACTATAAATATTTGCTCTTTCTGCCTCTCAGGGTAGCTGTGAGGGAAGTGTTTTGTAGATCTTAAAGTATCATATAAATTGGAGTTATTAATGTATTCCTTTGTTTCCAAATAATTTCCTAGAATTTAGATTCTCAGCTTTCTTTTCTGACATCACCAGCTAGTAGACAATAGATTTCCCTAAAGATCCACTGAGTTGAAGCTTCTAATCCTAAATAAACTGAGAACATTCTTAGCCTGAAAAAAAAAAAAAAAAAAAAAAAAAAAAGATTTCTCTCATGGTTTGAGCATAAATTCATTCTAGAACAAAGGGGACAGAAAAAAAAAAAAAAGAAAACTTGACTGGGAAAGGAGGTTAGGAAGGTGTAGAGTACCCAGAAATCTGCCTCAGGAAAGAAGTTCAGGAACCACGGGGGGGGGGGGGGGGGGGGGGGGGGGGGGGGGTCAGAAATAGGTGTAAGTGAACACAACAGGTGTAAGTAATTGGGTTCATTCTCAGCCTCTGAAATATCCAGAGCTCTGTAAACTCTGGGGAACACAAAACCTAACAACATAGTCTTCAGGGCTTGGAGAGTATGAATTCCTAGTTGACCATACAAGAATTAAAGGTCACAGAAGCTGTAGAGTGAGAAGTAGGAACAGGGAAAAGAGATAGGTGATGATCATTATGTTGAACCAAAAGGACCCCATAAATTTCTCATGAGAATCTGAATTTAGCTGCCTCACACACTAAATCAAAGTGACAAGTATGACCATAGAGTGACCTTGCTTGCCTATTTCTGTTCTTTTGCTCTCTTAGGCATCACCCCTGTAAGGTGCTTCTACAGATAAGATCAATTATTGTTCCCCAAAAATACTGATCCTGATATTATTGTTTGGTAAGAAATGAACAACAGGATGATTTCAGAAAGGCCTGGAGAGATCTACATGAATTGATGCTGAGTAAAATGAGCAGGACCAGGAGATCATTATATACTTCAATAACAATATTATATGATGATCAATTCTGATGGACCTGGACATCTTCAGCAATGAGATGAACCAAATCAGTTCCAATGGAGCAGGAATGAATTGAACCAGCTACGCCCAGTGAAAGAACTCTGGGAGATGACTAAGAACCATTACATAGAAGCCCCAATCCCTTTATTTTTGTCCACCTGCATTTTGGATTTCCTTCACAGGCTAATTGTACACTACTTCAGAGTCCGATTCTTTTTGTACAGCAAAATTACTGTTTGGACATGTATGCTTATTTGTTTTTAATTTATACTTTAACATATTTAACATGTATTGATCAACCTGCCATCTAGGGGAGGGGTGGGAGGAAGGAGGGGAAAAATTGGAACAAAAGGTTTGGCAATTGTCAATGCTATAAAATTACCCATGCATGTAACTTGTAAATAAAAAGCTATTTAAAAAATACTGATCCTGGAAGGTCCCCTAGAACCCATTCCCATTATTGTATGCATCCTGTTATTGTGATAGATAAGGAAATTTTCTAACGGCATTCTTCTCACTTTTGTTATCACCTGTCTGCTTCCCTAGTTACAATTCTATATAGGCTCGCTTCACAATCCGATGGGGTCGTATGCTTTTGAAAGAGATAGCTCCCTGCCAGGTGAACAGTAAACTCCACCAAAAAAAATTTATAAATGTCTGTATTTGAAATCATCTGGAGGTCCCAGTGAGATCAGCAACATTCTGTGTCGTTGCCTAGAGACCTCTGGGTGTAGAGGCTAGGTAGGATCTGCTTCTTCTTTTTACCTTGAGGGAAACAAGTCCTTAAAAAGTTTCAGGGCACAGGGGGTAACTTGGTTTGGCATATTATAGACTCACCATAACCAGAACTTTATTTGGCTTAAGTAGAGAATGTGGTCTGAAACCCCTGCAGGGTAAATCCATCAATCTATTCTGTCTGGTTGCTAACATTCAGTTTCCCAAAGGCATTAGGTTGGATGCAGCCATTTAATGATTTGGGTGGTGTTGATGGAATGCCAATCAGCATGTTAGTAGATCTAAGTACCTTCCAATTCAATCTAGAGTCTGCTCTGTTTCAGGGAGGAAGAGATTGTAGAACTGAAATTTTCCCTCACAGCACTCCTGATTTGTCAAGAGCTTGCCCCTGGTCTGTATTTGTTGATGTATGGTAAAGTTGTTAGTCTAAAAATTGTGATGTATTTGTGTAATCCCTGCTTGTGCCTTGTCTATCTTTGTTATGTTACATGTCGATTTAGAAACTAAAAGGGATATGCAAATTGTAATCTCTTTGCATTGACTGTTAACAAAAGATTTAAGAATTGGGAACCTGGGAAAAACAAAAGTGTTTGGCTGCTTTTAATTTTGGCAATAAACAGCAAAGGAAAAAAAGAAGCAAAAATCTTAATTGGATCAAGTTTGCATTTTAAAGATCTGAAGATCTGAGAGTAGGCAGCTTTGAATTGGGGGGAGTGAGGGGGACAAGTGGAGTCTTCTTCTGGAATTCCTCTTAAGGAGTCTGAGAAGAGGCCTGTTATTTTTATGCTAACAATTCTGGAGTAATCAAAGAAAGTTTGGTTCTAGTACACAAAAACTTGGAGTTCCTAGACAGACTAAAAAGTTTATTGATTGACTGACTTAGCTAATTGTCATTTCAGAACTCCTCCTCTTCTACATTCTGTATTCAAAATGAGAATTAGGCAGCTAGATTCTCATTTGCCCATTCCAAAGAGCAAACGTTACATGACTTGTGGCAAAAAATATTGGGATTCATCTATAAGAAGAAATTTTAGGACCTGGACAGTTCTCCATTGTGGAGATAGATATAAAAGCTAGAGGCTAGAGACAGAACTAAAGGGAGACTAGGGAGAAGAATTGGGAATAAGTAGAATATTCTAGTCTTGTTCCTCCCTTTTCCAAGTTCTGGAATTCTGACTTTCCTGTTCCTTCATATAAGAAGTGGGGAGGTGTAAAAGGCTGAAACTCTTGAATCGATGCACTTGGACAACCAAGCATTTAAGGCTAATTACTAATTGGACAATACTCTGTAAGCATATGCTTGGAAAATGGCCCTTCCCACTACCCTGTGCTGACTCCATAATTGGTGTATACAGAGAATTGTAGGAGGAACTAGGGATTGGAGTAAGACTAGCCAGAGTCAGGACGAGAGACAAAGAAGGAGGTCGCAGAGATTCTGTTTCCATCCAATTCATTCCTACCTCTAAAGACCAAGAATAAAGACCGAGGACTTTTGCTTATCCTGACTCTGGCTGATTCTAAGGTATCCAAGGTGCTAATGCAGTCATCACAGGGAGGGATGTTGAAGGGAAGCCAAAGTTGTGTAGGAGTAACATAGTGGAACCAAATACTGAATTGAGAGTCAGAGGAGCTGGATTTGAATTCCAACTGTTTCCTTATAATGTTCTTGTTAGGTTTTCTGGAGATCTCTGGGGCAGCCTTTGTTTCAGTTCAGAAATCACCACAAGAATAGCCAGGTGTTAAAGTCCCAATCCTTTATTTTCTCCTTCACAATCTAGTTTCCTTGCCTGGGGCCTGGGGTAGCTTTCTTAGAAGCCTTCCCGAGTCTTGGTTTCAGTGGAGAAGCGAAGGAGGCGAGTCCTGCCACCACAGGGTGTGAGATGGGATGAATGAATCTGTCTTTCAGTCCCCCAGGAGAGCCACCAGGAGCCTGACTGAAGGTAGAATGAATCTTGTCCAGTCCTTGCTGGCTGTTCGTTATATACTTCATAGGTGTGAATCTTGTGGAACTAAGATTGAGTACTAAGTACATTTACTGAACTAGAGAATTATCAATCACCAGGCTAAACTAGATAACCATTGTCTCATCAATTCTACTGACTTAACACATTGTAAGAATGCTTGTTTCAGAAATTCTGGCCCATAACATTTCCTGTGTAATCCTGTGTAATTTGTAATTCTTACTAAATGTTTCTGAATATTAGTTTCCTTAAATGTAAAATGAAGAGATGGGACTAGGTGAATTCTGAGGTTACTTCTGGTTTCAAAGCTACCATCCTATAGCCTGGTGTATTTTATTTTGCAAGCTCATTAAGAGCCAATTCATTTTATTGACATAGAATGCAGGACTCAGTTGTGGCATAAAAGAACCATAAGAGGGCAGCAGAGAATATGAAATAAGGGAAACCAGGACTCCTGTGTACTGTACCTGTAAATTCTCTCTCCTCCCACTCCCCCCCCCCAAAAAAAAAAAAAAACCAAACAGGTAATCTAGCCAGAATTGTAAGTAGAACAAGGGATCTGAGAATTTTCCTGAATACTAACATCTGAGAATGGTGAAGTTTCTTGCTGGCTTTGGTCTGGAGACTATCCCTCTTGGTCTTCTGTCAATCCAAACCCCCAAATAATTTATGGAGGTAAGTAGTCCAGGAAAAAGAGTCACAGAATAGGGATGCTAGAAGAGGGAGATAAAAGAAGAGTTAATCCACCTTCTATTCTGTAGCTACTGCTCCAACTCAGACTTCAAGGACAAGACAATGGGATTGGTGGAGGATGACAAGAGGAGCCTAATTCTCCATGAGGAGACAACTCTGAGGGATAAGGACAAAGCTTCTTGGTGGAGGTAGAAGGATTTGTCTTGACCAAGTATAGACTGAAAATCCCAAGCAACCCAAGGAAAAGTGAAAGGTGATGACTGACACAAAGAGAGAGCTCTTGGAATATAATTTCACAGCTAACACCAATGAGCAGAAAGGAAACACTTTCAGGAAATTTGTTTCTTTCTTTCTTTTTTTAATAACTTTTTATTGACAGAACCCATGCCAGGGTAATTTTTTACAGCATTATTCCTTGCACTCACTTCTGTTCCTATTTTTCCCTCTCTCCCTCCATCTCCTCCCCCAGATGGCAAGCAGTCCTTTACATGTTAAATAGGTTACAGTATATTCTAGATACAATATATGTGTGCAGAACTGAACAGTTCTCTTGTTGCACAGGGAGAATTGGATTCAGAAGGTATAAATAACCCGGGAAGAAAAACAAAAATGCAAGCAGTTTATATTCATTTCCCAGTGTTCTTTCTTTGGGTGTCAGGGAGTTTATTTCAAGGAGAGTCCAGTACCTTTGAGGGGACGCCAATATAATCTATTGAATTCCCCAGTGATGAAGACAGGGATTGGAATAATGATAATGATTATAATAACAATAATTTAACATGGCATTTATTTGCCAAATGCTTTACAATCATTAATCTTGTTGCCTTCATATCCTCAGCACCTATTCCTCAGCCTATCTTGTAGTATGGCTTCCATAACTATCACACTAACAAAACAACTGTATCCAAAACAACAATAACTTTTTGATTGCCACATTAAAACTTTTTCTCCTAATTGGCCTCTAGGTAGTATACTCCTATTGATGTCCTTTCATCTCCCAAATAGCATTTTCTTAACTTCTGCAACAATGGTCTCTATTAGTTTCACTTTTGCATCCTGAGTCTAGAAGTTCCCTAAGGCACTGACTTTGATGACTGACCTCTTTTTTCACTCTCATCCATGGCAATATCGCTCATAGCTTTAATAATCTCTTCTTTGTAGATGATGCACAATGTGGGACAAAATGATCTGAACTAGGAATCACCAGAACCTGGGTTCAAATCCTGGCTCTTATTGTAAATGTAATAGTGGTGATCTTAGTCTTTATTTCTTAGCTTCAATTAACTTATATGTAAAATTAAACTTAATACTTTCCTCATCTACCTTATAAAGTTGTTGTCTCTGGATTATTCATTGTATGTGTTTACACTCTTTACTATGCCTCTACAACTTTCTATTAGCATGGCATGTTTTTAACAACTATAAGTCAGCATATAAATCAAACTATTACTTAATCCATCCCATTCATGCCTTGAATTTCTTTCAAAAACATTTTTGAAACAAGGGATATATATATGTATATACATAATCATTTATTTTCATCAAATTTTAAAGATATTTATGTGCATATGGCATATTCTTCCGAATAAGCTTCTTTATTTATTTATTAAAGCTTTTTTATTTACAAAACATATGCATGGGTAATTTTTCAACATTTACCCTTGCAAAGTCTTTTGTTCCAAGTTATCCCCTCCTTCCTCCCACCCCCTCCCTTAAATGGCAGGTAATCCAATATATATTAAGTATATCAAAATATATGTTAAATCTAATATATGTATACATATTTATACAGTTATCTTGCTGCACAAGAAAAATCAGATCAAGAAAGAAAAAAAACTGAGAAAGAAAACAAAATGCAAGTAAACAACATCAGAAAGAATGAAAATGCGATGTTGTGGTCCACAATCAGTTCCCACTGTCCTCTCTTTGGATCTGAACAATTGGAACTGGTTTGAATCATCTCATTGTTGAAGAGAGCCACATCCATCAGAGTTGATCATCATATAATCTTGCTATTGCCATGTATAATGATCTCCAGGTTCTGCTCATTTCACTTAGCATCATTTCATGTAATTCTCTCGAAGCCTTTCTGTATTCATTGATGTACCATAATTTATTCAGCCATTCTCCAACTGATGGGCATCCATTCAGTTTCTAGTTTCTAGCTACTACAAAAAGGGCTGCCACAAACATTTTTGCACATGCAGGTCTCTTTCCCTCCTTTAAGATCTCATTGAGATATAAGCCCAATAGAAACACTGCTGGGTCAAAGGGTATGCAGTTTTTTTAACACAGTTCCAAATTGCTCTCCAGAATGGTTGGATTCGTTCACAACTCCACCAACAATGTATCAGTGTCCCTGTTTTCCCACATCCCCTCCAACATTCGTCATTATTTTTTCCTGTCATTTTAGCCAATCTGAGAGATGTGTAGTGGTATCTCAGAGTTGTCTTAATTTGCATTTCTCTCATCAATAGTGCCAAATAAGCTTCTTGAGAAACACTTAAATACTTTGGATATCAATGAATGGGATAAATTGAAGAACTCTCATAAGAATATGACTTTGACTTATGCTCTAATTGACTTGAGACTTTGCAATAACAAGTTAAGATATAGCTAAAAGCAGCAGGCTTTCCAATTATCTTAGATAAACAACCTTTTCCCCTCCCCTTTTAATTAGTATTTAATTACTTAATGGGTAAAGAGTTTGCTATTTACTAGTATTCTTCAGATTCTGGGATGGATTTCTGAATTTAGGGTGTAAACCTGAACTCCCCCAGACAATGGGAGAAAAGGTCAGGGAGGGGAGTTGGGGCTTCTGCATTAGGGTCTATATAAACTTGTGTTTTGCAGTTTGCAGTTTGCACTCTTCTACTGATACCTTGTCTGTTGGAAGCTGCCCTTTCTCATGAAATTGTAATAAATCCTTTTTTGCTTTTTATCTTGAGAGTCTCTGATTGTAATTTAGGTAAGGATCACTGTTCCACATAGTTTTGGAGACTTGTTCTGGGAAAAAGTTTGAAATCCATCAGGTAAGTTGTACACAACCCAGACAGGGCAAGAAACTGGTGAGGAGGCGGGGCTTGAGATTCTGAAGTGGTCAAAGTCCTGGAGAGGATTTTCCCTTTGGCAAGAACTGGTAAACTGCCCAGGTGACTGGGATTGAGATTAAGAGAATTTAAGTGGTTAGAGTCTGGCTCCTATTCCCTTTGATATTAGGAAACTCTAGATGGTTAGAGTCCATCAGGGTTCTCCAGCATTTTCCTTTGGTAAAATTGAATGAATCCTCCATCAAAGAGAACAAGAGCCTGTAAGCCTTAAGAAAGGAACAATCTAAAGTAGGTGGTTCTAAAAACTTATCTAGTATCCTGGGAAGATTGCCTTTTAGGAATGTTGTGCCACAGTTCCCTTCTAATTGTCTTGCCTCAGTTTCCCCTAATTGTTCTGCCTCAATCCCCCTGATTGCAACACCACTCTTCCCTCTAATTAGTTCCCATTAGAACTAATATAATTTAGGGCTGGCTATGCTAAGATTATAAATTGTAAATGTTTAATCCAGATAAGGAGAAAGATCTTCTATCTTAGACATCATCACCCCCAGTGTCTCCCCCAATTCTGTCATTGTTCTTCTTGATCCCAACTTATCAGAATGTCCAGTACCCTCCCCCCACCCTGTCAGAACTGGATTGATAGTCTGTTCCCACTCTCAGTGCTTGGATTCTGCCCCTGCCTTGGTCTAGAAGCCACTTGTATATATATTTTGTGATGACCGCATATTTTAAAATCAGCCAGAGTCAGGAATTCAGGTTAAGGGAAAATCCTTGATCTTTATTCTTTATGGAGGTGAAGGGGGATGGCGATAGGAAGTGAGAGCCGTGGCAACACAAACCCAACTAGCAGCCCCTCTCCTTCTCTTCCTGCCTCTTTCCACCCACCCAAGTTGTCTCTACGTCATTTCCTATACAACACATCAAAACTTGCAGAGTGGGCGGGGCCATTCTTTCTCCAAGCATATATATTAATAGAGTATGGTCCAATTACTATTTAGCCTCACATGCTTAGGACCTCAGTGCATCAACTCGAGCTTCAGCCCATTACAATATTTCATGGGAACCTCACATTTCCTGCTGGATGCTTTGGGACATCAGTCCTGGAGGCAACATGCTCCTAACACAATCTCTCCCTTAATATAAAATATTTAAAACTCTTTAATCTCTATCTTGCCTCAGTTTCTCCAGCATTACAGGAAGAATTGAGATGAAGTACCAAAATTTATAAAGATTAAATACTGTTGTATTGTGTCAAATTGGTTAACTATTTTTTTCATATTTTTCTTAGATTGCTTTTTTCCCCCCAATTTTTCCTTGGATCTTTCTTATTTGATTTTTAAAGTACTTTTTAAGTCCTTCCAAGAACTCTTTTTGTGCTTGCGACCATTTGACACTTTTCATTTAAAAATTAGTAGCTTTTTAAGCTCCATTTTCTTCCTCTAAATATGAACCCAGATCTTCTCTATCCCCATAATAGCTATCTATTATTAGGTACTTTCTCCTTTTCTTCCTCATTGTTAGTTTAGTTTTTGTTTTTGCTTTAGCCTCCCATCCTTTTTATTGTTATTTTCTGAGGTATGTTTCAGGGCCCAACCTCAGGTTCTACACATCACTCCTAAGCTATATGGCTAATCTTGCTGTACAGCAAATGATTTTATGTCCATCTAGTGGCTGCAAACTATTGTTCTCTCTCACCTAGAACTAGATCAGAGGCTTTGATCTCCTGCTGGTGTCCACGTCAACAAGCCTCTGCCCCTCTGCTACTGTATTCACCAGGTGTATTAGTTCTTTCTCCCCAATGGCAGCAGCCCAGCCTAGGAAATGTCTGGTCAATATAGCTGTGCTTAGCATCCCTTGACAGTAGAAGGTCCTTCAATCTTCTATTTGCCTGTCAGACCCCAAACTGTCTATAAGATGAAAGTTTCTTTTCTTCCATCCATCCATCCATTCTTCCTTCCTTCCTTCCTTCCTTCCTTCCTCCCTCCTTCCCTCCCTCTCTTTCTTTCTTTCTCTCGTTCTCTCTTCCTTTCTCTCTCTCTTTTTTCTCTCTTTCTCTCTTTCTTTCTTTTTTCTTTCTCTTTCTTTCTTCTTTCTTTCTTTCTTTCTTTCTTTTTCTTATTCTTCTTCTTTTTCCTATCTTCTTCTTCTTCGCAAAGCAATTGGGCAAAGTGACTTGCCCATAGTCACACAGATAAGTGTCAAGTGCCTAAGGTAAAATCTGAACTCTGGTTCTTCTGACTTCAAGATTCCAAATGCTCTATCCACTATACAACCCAGATGCCCCAAGATGAAAGTTTTTAAGTCTCAACTCTAACCACCCTTGGATATTGGGTTTTTCTGGGGGTCTTCTTAAGCTGACTTAGGAAAACAAGAACTTTATCCTGACTTTTGTTTATTTCAGTTGCTCTATATTCCTTCTAAGGCAATGTTCTGATTTTTTTTCTCTGTGGAGAAAATTTGGAGAACTGAAGATTTTCTGACTTACCCAGCCATCTTTCTAGAATCTCTTTTTGTAACTTTCTTGCACCACTCTCATTTCTTTTCACAATTTTTCTTTTACTACATTATCTTTTTTGTTACTGAAGGACATAATATTTTAAAAGACAGAATTGACCAAACAGAAAAGGAGGCACAAAAATTCATTTGAAGAACTGTTTAAAAAACAGAATTGGTCAAATGGGGAAAAGTGCTATAAAAGGTCACTGAAGAAAAATAATGCCTTCAAATTACATTTGGGCAAGTGAAAACTAATGACTCTATGAGACATTAAGAAACAATAAAAATAGTTTGGGGAAAGCTAGGAGGCACAGTGGATAGAGCACCAGCTCTGAAGTCAGGAAGACCTGAGTTTATATCTGGTCTCAGACACTTAACACTTCCTGGCTGTGTGACCCTGGGCAAGTCACTTAACCCCAATTGCTTCAGCAAAAAAAAAGAAAAGAAAAAAGAAAAAGAAAGATAAGTTGGAAATAAAAACTATAGAAATTGTAAATAAAACTGATTATTTGAAGAGACTTATGAAATTGACAAATCTTTTGCTAACTTGATTTAAAAAAAAAAAAAGAGGACAGAAATCAAAATCAAATAAACAAGAAATAGCAAACAAGAGGAAATCACAACAAAACCAGAAGAAATTTTTAAAATAAGATACAAATGTATGCTAACAAAACAAAATGTTAAAAGAAAGAATATCTTCCAAAATATGAAAAACAGCCAAACTAACTTGATATAAAATAGAAGAGAGAATGGAACAAGCATTTATTCATGCCAACTATGTGCCAGACTCTATGTTGTGTTTTACAAATATTATCTTATTAGATTTTCATAACTACCCTAGAAGGTATTATTATTATTAGCTCCATTTTAAATTGAGAAAACTGAGGTAAACAGAGAGTAAGTTATTTGTTCAGGGCCAAACAAAAATACACAAAAGAACTATACAAGAAAGATCTTCACAGCACCAATAACCATGATGGATAGTAATTTTTTAAAATCCATAGTCAGTTTATTAATCCTCTTCATTTTTTATTTTGTTAATGTATGTTTTTAGGAATATAATTTTCCCCTAAGGGCTACTTTAATTCTCTCTGAGGAATTTTGGCAAGTTGTTTCATCATTATAATTTTCCTTCATTAAGTAATTGATTGATTTGTTATTTTGTTTACTTGAGATTTCATTAAGTCTCCACTTAGGTTTATCTCTTTTGTTTGTATTCACCAAACTGATTAGTATTTTATTGTTATCATGTATTGAGTTAGTGCAGTGTTTAGCACAGTGTAGGCACTATGTAAATATTAGTTGGCTATTATTATTTGTATTGCATGATATGTTTACTCTTTTTACCTTTTACATTTATTTTCAATATCTCTGATCATGTATTGACATAGTCAATGTTTGAAAAAATTCCATGTGGTGCTGACAAATATATATATTCTTTATCAATCCTTTTTAGAATATGCCTTAAGTATTTCAGCTCTCATTTCTCCATCAATTTGTTCAATTCTAAATTTTCTCTTTTTTATATATTTCTGTTAGATTTGGCCAAAACTATATTAAAATATCCTTTTGCTATTTTGTTATTTTCTATGTTTTATATATATAACATATATATGTAATTTTGCCTTTTTGAATTTGGAATCAAAGGCATTTGGAACATACAAGTTTAATATTGATATTGATTTCTTTTTGGTCTATAATGTAATTTCCTTTGTCTTTGTTTATATAGCATATTTTGATTTCTACTGTCTTTGACAAAGTATAGCACCGTTCCTATTAAAAACACTAGAAAGCATAGGAATGAATGGAGTTTTCTTTAAAATGATAATCAGTATCTATATAAAATCATTAGCAAGCATTATTTGTAATGGGGAGAAGCTAGACACATTCCCAATAAGATCAATGGAGAAATAAGGATGCCCATTATCACTACTATCATCAGTATTGTACTAGAAATGTTGGCTTTAGAAATAAGAACAGAAACAACTATTCTTATAGGAGATAGAGAGAATTCAAGAATTACACAGTAGAAAGTTTCCTATGTCCCTAAATGGACAGTTCATTACTGCCCCTTGCCCTCTCATTATTATTTTTCCCCCCATTTGCCATAGAATCTCTCTAGGTCTATATCCCACATACATATACTCTACTGGGTGTCAGTTGCCCCCAAGGGCTCTGATTCCCCTTCTCTTGAGTTAGGATGCCATTCTCAGAGGCACACACTCTCCAAGCACCCAATTCCTAAAGATTATATCCATGGCAATGTTCACGTCGCCCATTATAAAGTACTTTTTTCTCTTCATAGGAATGATTTTCATTGGGTCACTATGTCCCTCCACTGAACTTACATTTCTTCATTTCTTTTGCCCTGTTTCAATTCCATCCTTTCTCACATCACTCATTCTCCTGTAGTCTCTCTTCTTCCTGAAAGACTATAGGAATTTTTCCTTCATCATTAATCACTGACATGATTAGGTCACATTATGAATTCCCCTTTTATCTTCTTTCTCCACCCCTCTCCTTTTAAGTACCCAAGCATTCTGTAAGAAAACAAAACTTTGATTTACCTATATTTCTGTTATTTGAGGTGTTTGCAAAATAAATAATCCGTTTCAGTTCTAGTTTTCTTTGAAGGAAAATTTCAAATGTCTCTTTTATTGAACTTTCATCTCTTTTCATTCATTATTACGTTCAGGTTTATAGGGCTAATCATTTTGGATTACATCTTGAGTACTTTTGCTTTTCAGAATGCATTATTTTGCTCCCTTCTTTGGTTACTAGTAGGTGCAGTTTCCTTTCCTTTATATCTGAAGATCTTTCTCCTGGTCACTTGCAAAATTTGTTATTTGTCATTGTGATTGTTAAATTTAACTACAGAGTATCTTGAAGTTTGTACCATAGGCTTTTTTTTTTCTTTTTTTGTAGGTAATCTGTGGATTTTTTTCCCACCTTGTTCTCTGATACGATTAAAAGGTTAGGGGATGCTTCTTTTTTTTTCCCCCCATTGGCTCAAGTTCCCACTAGCTGTGACCCTGCTGTTTTTGAGGGGTCCAATGACTAGCCCCCATATCCATTTAATTACTTAACATTGAATTGCATTTTAAAAGAGGGATGTTTACTTTAATGATAACATTTACATAATACATAATATTTCTCCCCTTGCAGAATGATTTCCCCTTATACTTCCTCAATCTCTGCAGGAGTAGAAAAGGAGACAGGGAATTGGGCTTACAGTATAACTTAGTTCCTGCATATCATTAGTTCCACTGAGTTCAAGTTCAAAATTGGCAATGTAGGCTTCTGCTGACCTAGTTGTTCCAGACCAGTACTCCTCGATGCATTTTTGCTAGAATAGTGTGGATTCCTGAACACTTAGATTCCTACGCCTCACCCTCCTGTACTGTGTTCTTTGACCCTAGATCAGAAAAGAATTAGTGAAAAGATCAAAGACCTAAAACCCTTTCTCAGGCACATATAGTCATGGAAGGGGGGAGGGGAATAGAGAGGGAAGGCAGGGAGAAAAGGAACCTTACTCCTTACCATATGTTGTGAGTCATTTTTATCCTCAGATGTGAATGTCACCATGACTATTTCTGAGTTCAGTCATTTTAGATAGCTACAATTCCAGTCATGTAGCTAATGGCTGCTCCCAGAATTCCACACAAGCTCCAGTTTTCCATTCTCCTGAATCCAATTCCTAGATTTTCCCACAAAGGTGCCTTTGTCTTAGATATCAAATTCTCATTTCACTCAGAGAGGGAAAAGAACTTGTCCAGGTTATTCGGATAGAAAGAGCTGAGATTCTAATCAGGATCTTCAGACTACACCTGACAGCAATCTATGACTCTATTTGCTTCTGTCATTCTATAATTCTCCCCCAAGATTTGTCCTATCTGGGAGCCAAGAGAAGGATCCCTTCATAAACAAACACTGCCATACCTCTCACCAGCTAAAGTCCACTTCTCCCTGCCTTTAAGAAAAAAAGAAAAAGAAAAAACCCACAATGACCATAACAGGGCTCAAGAGCAGTTTTATTTTCTTGGTGACTCAAAGTTTCCAAAAAAAGGTGGACATCATCTCTTGTTTATGATATTCCCTTCCCTCTTGTTCCACAGGCTTTTGAGCCAACTATTGCTCCTTGTCACCTAGGCAAGGGACCTTGTCACCTAGGCACTAACTTGCTGAGACTTGGAGCAAAAGAAAATCACAGAATTTGTAGCAGGAGAGTTCAAGGTAGGATAATAGTAGGTATTTCTAGAAGAGAAAAAGCTGGATGATGCTACAATCCATGAATGAGCAAGCCTGGAATTTTGAAGTCAAGAAAGGAATCTTTCTTATCAAATGAAATTATAGTTATAAAATGCATAGCACAATACATGGCATATAGTAAGTTCTTAATAAATGATTTTTTTTTCATTGCAGCCTTCCCCTCTCTCTCATAACTCCTTTGTAATCAAAAATTGTACAAGTTGACTTTACCAAGGTGATGCTAAGCTGTGGAGAGTTGCCTCTTGTTTTCTCTGCTTTGGGATCTTTTCCTTTCTTTCACAAAACAAGACAAGTAGTTTATCAGAAAATTAACTTCTTTCTTTTCCTTCCAGAATTCTAACTTTGGAAATAGAGAAAATGTGGCACAACAGTCAATTCTCACATCACCTGGTAATGGCAGAGACCCACAGCTTTGGTTATCTCCAGAGAGTTGGTAATCCCTAGCTACAGGGAATCTGAACCAAGAGATAATAAAGTCATTATTCAGTCAAAATTCAGTCTTATGATTCAGACCAGTTAAAATAATCTTGTGATGAAGAGAGTCATCTACATCCAGAGAGGGGATTGTAGGAATTGAGTGTAGTTCACAACAGAGCATTTTCATTCTTTTTGTTGTTGTTTGTTTGTATTTTATTTTCTCTTTTTTTCTGGTTTGATTTGATTTTTCTTGTTCAGAAAGATAATTGTGTAAATATGCATACATGTACGTTTAACACATATTGGGCTACTTGCTCTCTAGGAGAGGGGAGAAGAGGAGGGAAAATTGGAGTACAAGATTTTGCAAGGATTAATGTTGAACAATTATCCACACGTGTTTTGAAAATAAAAAGCTTTAATGATATTTTTAAAAAAGAATAAAAATAAATAAATAAATGTAAATAAAATTCAGTCTCAAATTATTATTTGAGGGAGCATTTTAAATGACTTAGTGCATACTATGTGCTAAGCAATATACCAAGTGCTAGAGATACAAATAGCTAAAACAAAATCACATTCTAATGAGATGGAAATGTGAGTGAAGTCAAAGAGAGATTGTTATGGGCCAGAACTCTGAACTTGAAACAAGGATTCTGACAAGGTTCTAACTCAGTGGAATTGATAAAGACAGTGATTATCTAGGTTAGCATGGTGCTTAATAGTTCTCTAGTTCAGTACATGTACTTAGTACTTAATATAGTTCTATAAGATTCACACCTATGATGATGTAATTATAATAGAGGATATAACCTGGAACTCAGAGCCAGAGAAGACAAGAGAACTAGAGGCAGGAGCTCAAGCTCTCAGAGCCAAGGAGAGCCAGATTCATTCATCCCATCTCACACCACCTTGGTGGCAGGGCTCTCCTCCTTAACTTCTCCACTGAAACCAAGACTCCAGAAGGCCTCTAAGAAAGCTAATCGGGATCCAGGAAAGGAGACAAGATTATGAAGGAGAAAATAAAGAATTGGACTTTAACACCTGGCTATTCTCGTGGTGATTACTCTACTGAAATGAAGGCTGCTCAGAGACTTCCAGAAAACCAAACAAGAATATTACAAGAGACGCATACATAACAGAAAGTTCAACTGCAAAGCAGTTGGCAAATTCTGGAAATCCAAAGGGTGTAACTGTGAAAGTCCAGGATACCTTAGTTACATCAGGTCAGATTTCAGTGCCAGGGTTTTTTGGTTTTGGTTAATGGCCATAGGAGGTACCTCAGTGGTAGGGAAGTTCAAAAGAGAGGTGAGTTTAGGGTCAAGGAAAAGATAATTATTTCTATTTTGGACATTTTAATTGCAGGACATCCTGTTTAAAATGTACAGGAAGCAGTTGACAATTGGAGACTGGAGCTTAGAAGAGAAATGAAACTCAGTGGAGGGAACACTGAAATCAAGAAAACCTGTCTCAGATACTATTGGCTACATAATCCTGAGAAAATCACTTAATCTCTCTCAACCATTTTCCTCATCTGTAAAATGGGGAGAGGGTAGGGAGTGGGGGGGGCGGGTTTATGGCCTCTAAAACCCCTTCCAGTGCTAAATATATGCTCTCATATGTTGATGTAGGAGTCACTAAAAAGATCATCAAATAAGAGTATATAGAAATTTGAGGGTCTAGAACAGTCTTGGTACACATGATTGTGATATGGATAAAAGCCCCGCAAAGGAGCCTGAGGAATGGTCAGATAGGCAGAAAAATTAAAAGAGAGTTAGGTCATAAAAACTAAGGAGAGAACATTCAGGGAAAAAAAAGTGACCAGTGATGTTAGATGTTTTAGAAATATAAAGGAAGATCAGAGTTGAAAAAAAGATCAGTATATTTAGAAATTAAGACATCTTTTATCATTCTTGATAGGAAATTTTCAAGTCAAGAGGATTAAGAGAAAACAAAAGTAGAAAAAGTAGACACATTGAGGATAGGTGGCTTTTTAAAGGAAATTAGCTGAGAAAAGGAAGAGGAGTTATAAGATGATAACTTTCAGATAATATTTCAGAGAGAAATATTAGGAAAATATTAGAAATGTTAGGAAAAGAGTGGGAATGATAGTGGGGGCAATTTGCTACATAAGACAGGAGAGGATAGGAATGAGAGTATACGTAGATAAACTGACCTCATTAAGGAGAAAGCCCATCTCTTTATCAGAGAATGGAGTAAAGGAAGAGATAGAAGGAGTTAATGTCAGAGGAATGTGAAATGAGAAGAAAAAATAGAGAGTGGTTGATAACTGGCCCCAATTTTTTTGGTAAAGCATTTGTCATGTGAATTCAATCATTTTTTTCTCTCTTCAAATCTTTAAGGACCTCACATGTGGGTGAGAGGAATAAAGAATCTATTAGGGAGAAGTAACAAAAATAAAAATAGTATTGTCTTGCAGCAGTGAAGAAATAGGTGAAATTATTTGTAGAAGACCCAATCAGCATTTTTTCATTACTCACTTCTCTGTTCAACAGTACATGAATAGAATCAAAGAAAACAAATGTTGAGGCTATGCATGGTTGGGATTTGGCAAAGGAAAATCGTTAAAAGGACAAGAGGGAAATAGATTTTAAAAGAAAAAAGATATTGACAAGTTGAATTAGCTTACCAAGGAGTTAAGACTGGGAAGGAAAGACAGCATAGTGATAATCTTAGAAAGAGTTGAGAGAAATAGAGATTATGATGAGGATAAAAAGCAGAGTTATGATCACAAGACCTGGGCAGAAGAGGGAAGAAGAAGATGGAATAATAAAAGATGATCAGATAAAGATATTTGAGAGTTTATTAACATGGAATCAAGGGGAAGATCAAGGATATATCTCTATTTGTGTGATTCATTCTAAGGATGAATAGAGGAGCTGATTCCTAGAATTTAATAGATGGAAAAAACTGGAAAGTTAAGGTTTATGAAGGAGAATAAGTACAGATGTTGAAAACCTCAAGTATGAAAGTTGTTAGAGAGAAAGACTGTGAGACAGATATTGCACTCAATAAAAGAGGGGAAATAATCTGAAATAATAATTCAAATCAATTAAAGACTTATTAAGCACTTGCTTTATGTATGATAAGCACTGAAGATACAAATAAGAAAAAGAAAGATAATATCTGCCCTCAATGAGCTTACAATCTAATGGTGAAATAGGAAGCTCAAAGAGTGGCAGGAGAGCCACCAGGAGAAGAGGTGAGTCTAGAAGTAGGAATATAAAACTCAGAGTATTCCAGGTCCCCAACCCTGACCAGTCAAGGGATAGGAGAGACAGAATAAGCCAATACTAGCAAGGATGGCCAGAGGAAACATGAGAGACCTTAGTATGTGCCTTAAGATGGAGTGAAGGAAGAGATTTTTTTGCAGGTCACCTGCCTCATTTTCTCCTCTAGAGCTATCTGGGTCCAGTGGCAAGATAAAGATCTGGATGACTGGAGATAGCCCTGTGTGGTTGGGACTTAGGGAACAAATAAGTGAGGATTAAAGAAAGGGGTTTGTTATCAGTAGTTTGGAATCATAATCTCTGGTATGGGAAGAATACAAGGAAGGATTGGTGATATGCTAACCACCGGTGAGTGAGTTCAGAGTTACTGGATTGGGAAAAGTCCATTAAAAGAGGAAGGCGAATAGATGACTTAAGATTGTGCCATACCTTGAGGCCTGACCTCAAAGCAAGTACTGTTTTATCCAATGAGACAAGGCTCATGATAAACAGCAATAGGAGGGGGTATGGCCAGGAAATCT
Source organism: Antechinus flavipes (assembly GCF_016432865.1). Classification (NCBI taxonomy): domain Eukaryota; kingdom Metazoa; phylum Chordata; class Mammalia; order Dasyuromorphia; family Dasyuridae; genus Antechinus; species Antechinus flavipes. The sequence goes on from NC_067401.1 coordinate 188,943,972, forward strand.
GTTATCCCAGTTAGAAGGTAAGATGTGGCAGTAGGAATTGGGTCCCACACTGGAGTTGGAGTTGAAGATGGAGGGGAAAGTAGGAAGAAGCCAGATGGCTAGGCCTCCTTGGTCTGAACTTTTATCTAGTACAGCCAAGTCCTGGGTTCCTTGCCCAACAGTCATCCACTGGGTTCAGATCTGTATTTAGGAGAAGGAATATGTTCATATTCCTGGCCTTCAAACTTTGTGGCAGCCATAAACTGGCCTTCCCCCACCCCACTTTCAGTACTGACACCATGTGGAAAATGAATAAGGGAGTTCTAATCATATGATAAATTACAAAGCCAAACAGATTTTTTTTTAAATTATCTACTATTTTTAGTTTATCTTTTCCACCAATTCTTCTTGTCTATAGAATTCTTATTGGTTGACATGGAAGAAAGAATGGTATGATATAGTATCAGGGAAAGAGCAGCAGAGTTGGAATAAAAAGAGCTGAGTTTGGATCTGAGCTCTATCACTTGACCTCGGGCTCTCAGAACCTCAATGTCCTTATCAAACAGTCTAGCACTTCTTATCACATAGAATTTATCTTATTCTTATCTATAGAATTAATTTTGGAACTTAAAAGCTCTCTACAAATGTTACATTTTAAATCTCTATCTACATGTATACTAATATTATCCTTATTGATTGAGGTTGGAGAGCTGGATTTAATCCACTCTTGAGGAGACAAAGCAGATCACAATGGAATTGCAACCATGGATTCCCAACTGTCAAGCAGTCCTGAGAAAGGATTCTGCCCCATCTGCCATGAGAATCTGAGGGAGTCGGTGAGCACTGACTGGGCATTTCTTCTGTCGAATTTGCCTTGTCCAACAAGCTAAAAAGGCCCCCAATGAGAACATCCTGAACTGTTCTGTTTGCCGGAATCCCTGGTCTCCAAGCATTCTAAGCGTAGGCTACTCCTACAAGGACCAACAAAAATTGGTGGGCTGGTTCTATGAAGAAAAAAACAACTCTTCTTATGTTTCCTGAACACCAAAACCACCATGAGCTATCCAATGATATCCATCATCCACTATAAGGCAAGGCCATAAGAGTCAATTATTTGATTTTCTGAGCCATAACCCTCCCCTGTTTAGGGGAGACTCTCCTATGTTTAGAGCTTGAGATATCCTTAGTCCCCTAAGTCACTTCTACTTCTATCATAGCCATATTTCTTCCATCTTTTCCTAATTGGGATATTCTTCGTTGAGTCTAATTTAGTTCCTTCATGCTGCACTGTTCAAAAGAAGAGAGAAGATGTTTGTCCTCCTTTCCTTGAGCTCTGGTCTATTTTCACCCACATATAAAAATAACAATTTCTATAGTTTTTCAATATTCACAAAGCTGTTTCCTTACAAGAGCCTCAGAAGTTCCTGCCAGTTCCCAATATATGATCATCATTCATTTGTTTATTCAATTAACATTTTGCCACTATCTACCAGGGGAAGACTCATACTTCTAAAGCACCTTAAAATCTGAAAGATGCTTTCTTCATTAAAAAAAAAAAAAAAACTATGACAGAAGTAGCCAAAAAAAATTATTGTGCCCATTTTACAGATGAAGAAACTGAGCCCCCAAGAAGGGTATATAATTTATCTGTTTTCACATAACCAAATAGAAACAAAACTGCAACCTAAGTTCCTAGGACAATAAGTTTAGAGCTAGAAATGATCACTAATCTAAACCCTTCATTTTCAGATGTAGTAACTGAGAGTCTTGCCCAAGTTCACATAGGAAATAAGGAAGAGAAATGGGGTTATAGCAAAGGGTCTATGATACCCAATCCATATTCTTTTGCCCAAACCACACTATTCTCAAGGAGTTTATGGCCATAATACAGACATATGGGTCATAATACAGACACACAAATAACTTTAGTATAAAACAGAATGTATTAAACATATGGGAAAGATACATACAGTGCTTTTAAGGATTCAGAAGACAGCAGAGATCACTTCTGAGTGAGGCAATCAGGGAAACCTTTCTGGAAGATGTGGTATTAGAGCTAGGCCGAGGAAGATTTCAACAGTAGAGATTAGATTGGGAAAGAGGGCATTGGAGTCGTAGAGAACAGCTGGGGACATACTAACTGAAGGAAGAATATTGTCTTGTCTATTATTGTAGTGGGAGATAATCTGGGAAAAGTCTATTAGGCCCAGATCACAAAGGGATCTGGGTTTGGAGCCAAAGCAGTGTATTTGGAATCAGAAAGTTTAGATTGGTGTTTTAACTTAGACTGTCATTATTATCTGTGTGACCTGGGTCAGATTCTCTTTCCTCTACTCAGGACCCCATTTCCTCCTCTTAAAATGAAAGGACTGGATTAGATGATCCTCAGGGTCTTTTCCAGCTCTAACATTCCAAAATACAATAAAATAATTCCATGAATAAAAAGCTAAGAAATATTTTCCTTGAGTCTCAAAGAATTAAGCTATTTGCTTAGAAAGTGGTATAGATGTCCATAAGTTACATGTCTCTCAAACAGACGTAAGGTAATTAAAAATTGACATTATATTTGGGAAAGGAACTAAACCTGTGAGACTCAGATGGGGAAAAGCCTCCAAAAATGCAGGTTGGCACCTTCACTCAAATCAACAAGAACTTACTAAGTGACTACTGTGTGCCAGACATTGTGATAAGCACTAGAGATACAATGAGAGACAAAAGTTGTTGCCCTTAAGGGGCTCATGGTTTGAAAGAAGACACCATATGAAAAGTATGTACAAAAGGATAAGCTAGAGACAAAGGAGAGGGGAAACTTTTCTTGTAGAAGATGAGAATTTAGCTATTACTTAAAGAAAGCAAAGCAAATACTTTGGCATTTGGACTTGTGTCTCCAAGCAGAGGAGCTCTCTCCCCCTTATTCCCACACCTCAACAAAATGACTACATAAGAACACTTCACTGATTCCAAAACCATTGTTTTTGCCAGTGAACAACTGTGGTGGCCAGTACAAGACAAATGGGCTAGTGGTGGCTGAAAATAAAGAGACGGGGTTGCTGATAATTCAACAGAGCAGCTTAATGAGAGAAATCATGTTTATATAGTTTAAAATGATGTTACTATGAAAAACACAGTTCTGTACCAACCCCTAACTCTCTGAAGCATGTTAGTTTCTAGGGACTCAATCTTATTTAAAGTTCACAATGCCTCAGTAATTGTGCTAGGACCTTGTTTTCTCATGCTTAAATGCACTCTTGATTAATCTTAGAAGGAGGGGAACATTCCAGTTACAGAAATTTCTAGCTTCTTGGGAGTTCTCTACATCTTCCCCTTTTTTGTTTATTGAGGTGCTCTTAAGTCTTGAAGTCTGAGATCCTGCCTGCAGACATTCTCCGAAATCCTTTTAATTATGGTCAGAACCAGCCTGCCAGAGTAGTTCCACAGATCATATAAGCAAAATTACAACAAATGCTATGAGTACAATTTCATGTCCAATGGTACTTTATTATTATTATTATTATTATATTTTTATAATTTATATATAATATAAAATATTAATATGCAATAATATATTATTTATATGTAATGTAATAGCATATAACAATGATATAAATAAAAATGCAATTATATCAAAATGGTATTTAAATTTAAATAAATATAAATAAATAATTAGATGTGATATAAATAAATGATATATGGGAATTTTTGAAAAATAAATATAAATATTAAGATAGAATAAAATAAAAATATACATGTAAAATGTAATATAATATAATACAAATATAATTATAATATTATACATAATATTATTTCTTAATAATAGCCTACAATTTCTTAATTCAAACTTGGTAAAAAACAAGTTTTGGTTCTGTTCAGTTTTGGATTTTTTGTTTTGTTTTGTTTTGAATCAAAGTTGGGCATAAAAAGGAATGAAGACGACAAAGTTTTCTTTAAATACAACAACTAGGGCTAAGAACTCATAGAAAAAGGGAACTTCATCTGGTTCTTCCTCTCCATCTGAGGCCCTGAAATCCTCTCAGATTCTCTAAGTTGAAGTCTGGGATCTCCATACTTGGTTAAAAGGAAGGAGCTGACATTGCTATCAAGCCTAGAGTGGAGACATGCAATTTATTCTTTACATACACTACTAATAAAAGAGGGGTGATCTTGTTATTCAGTCACTTCTGTTGTGTCAGACTCTTTGTGGTCTCATTGGAGGTTTTCTTGGCAAAGATACTGGAATAGTCTGCCATTTCCTTCTCCAGCTCATTTTACAGATGAAGAAACTCAGGGTTTAGTAATTTACCCAGAATCATACAGCCAGTTAAGTGTCTGAGATTAGTTTTGAATTCAGGTCTTCCTGATTCCAGACTTAGCATTCTATTCATCATGCCCAGAACAACGGGACAGTCATCCAGAAAATGTGTAATACAACACAAAAAAACCAAGAATTTTCTCTCTAGAAATGTTTCAGAAAAACTGCAATACCTAAAGGCCAACTCTTCTGTGTTAAAACAGAAAATAGGAAAGATGCTTCAGCAAACTTCCTCAGTACAAGTACCCTCTATCTGTGAACACCCCTATCCCAGAACTGTATGGCTCTCTCCTGTCTCCTCCATCCTCCCACTCCAACAACTTCCACGTTGGACTGTTTCCTTCTTGGCACTAACTCCTGCATTTGCCCACATTTCCCTCTCTGATTTCTGACCCATTTACACTTGACTTATGGCAATAAATTTCTCCTTACATTCTTTTCTCTCTACCCTGTGACTCTCACCTACAGAAACCAGGACCACACACATCTTTGAAGTGATCTTAACTATTCCTGTTTCAGAGAAAATAATAGAGTCTACAGTTAGTCCCCCACCCTCCACATTAATGGAAATAGGTCTTGGCTACTTAAGGACATACAAAGCAGACATTAGTGATATTTAGTATAGAGAAAAGAATAATAAATTTGTAGTGGGAGACCTTAGTTATAGGATGATCTTGGAAACCCTTGATTATTTTGGTTCATCTCTCTTTGGTTCCATCAAATAAGATTACGGTCATAAAGCCTTGTTAGTTAGACATAAGCACTTTCCAGCAAGCATAACCATTATATAATAAATACCGTTACAAAGTAAATTCTTTATTAATTCTCAGAGGTTGGAACTCTCTCCTGAGGATTAACAGAAGCTCAGAAGAACAGATGAGTTTAAGAGGTGCCCTTCTCTATGTCTGTGAACTATGAAAGATCCAAGGAAAAATTCCTTCAATTTATCCTTAAGAAACTCAGTTCTTTTACCTTATCTTCCTTTTAGTAATCAGGGAAGAGTGGGAAACAAAGAGATTTCTTTTCTTAAACTTAATTGGCCTTGACAACTTATAGCACAAATACATAACAGTGATTAGTGACATTCAAAGATGGATATTTCCAGTCTTAATAGTTATCTTGTGTTATCAAGAGCTCTTGATTCAGAGATCAGATAATCAGAGTTTCCACCAGTTCATTGTTCAGAGAAGAACATTTCAAGAATGATCCTACACCTGAAGACTATCAGAAACCATTCCTGTCCTGGCCAAAAATCTGAACTTCAACTACCCTCCACAAAAATTGTTGAAAGTTGCTAGGACAATGCAGGTTTGTGATTAATGCGAAAAAATATGTTCAGTAATCCTACAAAGGGTCTTTCCCTTTCAGGAACAGTATAGTGAGACTAATGGGCTATTTGACATGATTTCAGTTGTTTTTTTTGTTTATCATTTTTTGTATAAAGTAGGCCTGAGTTCTTTGCATTTCATGTAACTTCTGTAGTAGAGGAAATAAACAATTGCCCAATACCTGTTATTTGCACCATATATATTGAATGCCTTTGTGGGAGAGGAATTTATCAATAGTGAATAGGGAAGCCTTATTTTGAAATTTCTCTGGAATTTTACTCTTTATGAGATTTGGTTTTCTCATCTATAAATGGAGGTTTTTACTTTATTAACTTGCAGAATTGTAAAAGATTTGACAAAAAATATGTGTAAAGCTCCATAAATGGTCAATCATTGTGCAAAAATAAGATATGCTTATTAATTCCTTTCAATTCAACAAAAATGTAAAAATCTTAGACTTTGTGGGAGGCACTGGATTGAGCAATAAGAATAACAAAGACAGAGATCATGCTCTCAAGGAGCTAGCAATATAATTGGGTATGAAAGGAAGCAGAGATTATACATCTAGATGTTGAGGTTGGGAAGGCAATCCAAAAGGTTGGGGGTACAGACTGGTATCATAAGGTGTCTCAAAAGAATTTGCAGGCTTGAGTGCATATCCAAGTCAAGGAGCAAAGTTTATTGAAATTATAAGGCCAATTGAAGTGGGCTAAGTTCCAAAAGAATTTAGCAGAAAACCAGAAGCAAGGAGACACTTTTATCCAGTTCTTCGTATCATTGATATGCTAATTTTATGGCCTAGAAGTAGAACTGAAGAGTGGTCTCAGGAATTTGTGATCACTGACCAACAGATCTAGGACTGCCAGCAGATTTTAGAATCATTGATAGAGAAGATTGCCACAAAAATAGCACTCTAAAGTTAGAGTCTCAGGATCACTAATATTTCTTCCCTAAAGTCTAATAGAAGAATTATTATTATATTCCTAGGCCAGAAGAATTTTACAATCATTGACAGACAGATTGTTAGAACGATAGCACTCTGAGTTAGGGTGGGACCTTGGAATACTGATTCTAAAGCCAGAAGACTTTAGAATCACTGACAGATTGTTAGAACAGAAGCACCCTAAGGTCAGGGACAAGGGGAGGACCTCCTTACTGCTGTCTCCCCTAGAAACTATACTCCTTCATTTCCCATCCCAAGCAGTTTGAACCCCAAATTCATTTGGGACAAAGGGATGGAGATCTCATCTTCTGGAGCTGTTCATGCTGATAAGGATCAGAGAGCTGTCCCTGCCCAGTGGGATCCGGACAGCAGTGGGGAGGCACACAACTTGAAGATGGCAGCAGCTGCATCTTGCGGGTGCTGTGTGTCAGAATCAGTTAGGCAATGGTATTTGGGTTGAACAAATAGGTGGAAGTTCATAACTTGGAGTCTGGAGGAAACAAATCTCACAAGTTAAAAATGCAGGGGCTAAATATGAACAAAAACGGATAATTAAAAGTGGAGTTAATATGGAGGTTACAAGAGTCAGTAACCAGGAAGACCACCAGAAGAAGAGAGGGTAGGGGAAAGGTAGACAAGGCTATCATGAATGTCTCCCTTTCAGACAGCTTTTCCTAAAGTAAATACCAAAGAACATTTCCCTCAAATCCATACTTTTGTCTCCTCAAAGGAGTAGGAATAATGAATAGAATAGTGTGGCAAGGAGTGAAAGGAGTATTCAGGTGCCCTAAAGTGCAAGCACCATAATGTTTAAAAGGCATGAAGCATTGGGTAGAGAGAATGACATGATGAGTAAAGATAATAATCTTAAATGAGTTCCATCTCCCTTAGCAAAAACTCTAGGGCTTTTCATTTTTACAAGCAAGGTTTTTACCCAATTAGTAAAGGTGACAACAGAAACAAAAAGCAGTTTGAAGCTCCTGAGATGTGGGGAATATGTAAAATCTGTCTGCTGGTCATACCTCCGGTAGTGTACCCTTCAGGAGAGGAGGAGGGTTTTATTAAAAGCCCTTTTAGGATTTACTTGGGCACAAACTGGGTAGGTCTGACATATCTGTTCAGTTATTTAAAGTTAGGTATAAAATGCAGCCATGCCCAGGAAAGTACACAGCTGTTTCCTTGGGGAAGCTTCAGGGAATGATTAACAAACTAATAGGTAGTGTGGGCCTTTAGATAAAAAAAACTCCCCTGGGTGGGGAGAAGGGGAGGGAAATTAAGGGTTTGTATGGCTGCAGCCAGAGACTCAAACCTAGGGTTGGGCTGCAGAGCAAGACACCATCTACTTACCGGATAGCCAGGGCCTGTCCAAAGATGTGGGGGTTGGCATGGAAGCCCTGAGCTACTATGGTCATGACTGCTCATATTATTTGGTGAGGATTATATTCCCCTGGATTTTCCCTTTCAAAGGCAAAAAGAAATGTGAGTCTCTATGTAAAGATATGCAAAAGAAAAGATCTTTAAGATGTAAGATAGAAAGCCATTTTGTCCCCTGGGATACTTGTATTGAACTCATGGCTTCTACTGACCACTTGTTCTGATCATAGAAATTTGCTATAAGAAGAAAAAGCAGGGACATGAGTATAATAGCTTCAAAACAAGTGCTTCAGCCTTCAGCCTGACAGCACATACATAACAGGATCCTTAGCTCTGTTTGACAACCAATCATGCAGTAACAATTCCACATTATTTTAAAATTTTACCAGCATTTACACACATAGGAGATTTTATTTAACATGTTTTATATGTTTAAACTTATCCTGGTGCAAAGGATCAATTACTAAACAAGCTCATAGATTCTCAGCAAAGAAATTCCTTGTTTAGAAACTATACATCCTAAACAGGCTCATTTCTCAGAGCTGATGATCTTGTTTACCCGAATGATTAAGAAAACTGGGAAGCTTACAAATTAAGGGGAGTTGACACAGACCACAGGCTGTTTGTTGTTGGCTACATCTACTATTCTTAGTGCTTTCATGAACTGTGCTATTTGATACCTCTCCCCACTCTGTGAAGGGGAAAAAGGTGTTGCATACCTCATACTTGGAGGTGAACTGATAAGGCTTTCACCTCATCCCTCTTGTTCCACACATAGTAATTATCACTTTTAGATTTAACATGATGACAATAATTCCAAATAACTTAGCAATTTTAGAATTTTCCTAATAGCCAAATAGTCTTAGCAGTAATTTCTATTCTCTTAAATAGAACAGATTTTAAAATTGACTTAATTTTAGTTAATGAGATTCCCTATATTCTGATTAAATGTTCTAAACAAACTGAATTACCACTTGGTTATTTTCCAATTCACACAAATCATTTCTCTTTTGTCAGCCAGATTAAGGTGTCAGTTTTTATTGACGGGACCCTCAGAAGTCTTACTCTAGATAACTTAAAAGCAGGCAGTTTGTTGCCAGAGTTTTTAAAGTAGTAGCAAACTGCTTTTCTGTTTTCTAAAATTCCCTAAAATACTCTTAACTCTTCTGTTAACACTATCACTGCAAATAATTTACATAACATTTTATTACATAATTTATAATAATATTATTATATAATTATACATTATACAATATTAAATAATTTACAATACATACATGTAAATTACATAATAATTTACACTACAATTCACATATCCCTTTAACAGGCTTTAATTAAAGGTTCTTTAAAATTATTTTGACATTATATGTTTATCACATCTAAAAACCCATAAAGTTATCAAATATAAAGCAATTATGTCCAATAAAGCAGTCAACATTCATATAGCATATTTTATGCTAAGCACTTTTGTAATCATATGATCTCCACAATAACAATCATTATCTCTCTTTATAAATCATAAAACTGGGCAGAGATAAAATAATTTGTCAGAAATTACATAGTTAATACATATCCACAACTGAAACAGAGAATGGTGGGCTTATCAAATGCAAAGCCTGACTGGCTTTCTCATCTCACCTCACCTCACACTGCCATGCTGGATGGTGTCAGGGGTAGCAGTCAGTTGCTGGACAGAACCTGCTGAAGGCTGGAGTGACTGGTGCTAGGATCTCTTTTGATGGTAGTTTCAGATGCCAGGGTTCAGGGAATGCTGACTATGGAGTCTGACCCCCCTACTCCATCTCCATTCCCTCAAAGCTGGGTTGGGGAGGTTTCTGGCCAAAGCTGTGTGGGGTCTCCATGGTTTTGCTACTTCCCCTATTTCTACAGGGAAGGCAGAATTTGAATTTCTCTGTAGTACTTTAGCATTCTCTTTTCTTAATTTGTTTTGAGATGAGAGGAGTTAGCAAACAGAGGGATTTGACCTATATTGATCTTGTTAGAAATTCCCACAATTGAAATACACTCAAGACTCCAGGAACTAGAGTGTAGAAGGTTGCTTAATATCTTCTGGGGTATTTTCCCAATTCCAGTCAAAATAGGAGTCAAGGAAAGGTTAGCAAAAAGTTGTTTTTTTTGCTATTTATCTAGTTTGTGTTTTTTCTTTTCTTTCAGAATGGGGTAAATTTCTGGAATTATCCCCAATGTTTCAAGTATTTTTCTTGCCATCTTAAAATGACCAATTGTCAAAATGTTTAATCATTGCTTTCAAAACTTTGAGAATCTCCCTAAGAAAAAATCTCCAGGGTCAGATGGATTTAAATGTGAGCTCTACCAAATATCTAAAGAACAATTAATTCTAATATTGTGCAAACTCTCTGGAAGAATAGGGCAAGAAAGAATCCTACCAAATTCTTTTTATGACACAGATATGGTGCTGAAACCTAAATCAAGTAGTGTCAAAACAGAGAAAGAAAAATATAGACCAATTTCCCTAATGAATATTGATGCAAAAATCTTGAATAAAATGTTAGCAAAGAGATTACAACAAGTTATTCACAAGACAACACACCATGACCAAGTAAGATTTAGACCAGGAATGCAGGGCTGGTTCAATATTAGGAAAATCATTAGTGTGATTGACTATATCAATAACCAAACTAACAAAAATCATATGATTATCTCACTGGATGCAGAAAAGGCATTTGATAAAATCCAATACCTGTTCCTATTAAAAACACTAGAGAGTATAGGAATAAATGGAGTTTTCCTTAAAATGATCAATAGCATCTATTTAAAGCCATCAGCAAGCATCAGATACAATGGTGATAAACTAGAACAATTCCCAATAAGATCAAGGAAGAAACAAGGTTGTCCACTACCACCATTACTATTCAGTATTGTATTCAAAATGTTAACTTTGGCAATAAGAAAAGAAAAAGAGATTAAAGAAATTAGAATAAGTAAGGAGGAAAGCAAATTATCACTCTTTGCAGATGATGATAGACAATCTTAGAGAATCAACTAAAAAACTACTAGAAACAATTCACAACTTTAGCAAAGTTGCAGGACACAAAATAAATCCACATCAGCATTTTTTTATATATTACCACCAAAGTCTAGCAGCAAGAGATTCAAAGAGAGAGGCTTGTGGGAACTGAGTGTTGATCACAATGTAGCATTTTCACTCTTGTTGTTGTTTGCTTGCATTTTATTTTCTTTCTTGATTTTTTCCCGTTTTGATTTGATTTTTCTTGTGCAATAAGATAATTGTACAAATATGTATGCATATATTGGATTTAACATATATTTTTACTATATTTAACATATATTGAATTACTTGCTATCTGGGGAGGTGGTGGGAGGAAGCAGAAGGAAAAAATTGGAACAAGGTTTTACAAGGGTTAGTGTTGAAAAATTATCCATGCATATATTTTGAAAATAAAAAGCTTTAATAAAAAATGAAAAAAAAAACCTAGATAATCTGAAATATTAAGAAGTTTCCCTGCCAAGGCAAAGACAAAAACTATATGAACACAATTACAAAATACTTTTCACACAAATAAAGTCAGATCTAATCTCTTGGAAAAATCTCAAGTGCTCATGGTAGGCCAAACTAATATAATAAAAATGATAATACTACCTAAATTAATCTATTTATTCAGTGTCATACCAATCAAACTCCTCAGAAACTACTTTACAGAGCTAGAAAAATAATAATAAAATTAATCTGGAAGAACAAAAGGTCAAGAATTTCAAGGAAATTAATGAAACAAAATGGAAAAAAAGGTGGCCTAATTGTACCAGACCTAAAACTATGTTATAAAACAGCAGTCATCAAAAATCATTTGGTACTGGCTAAGAAATAGTCGATCAGTAGAATTGGTTATGTTCGCAAGACAAAAATTAGTCAATGACTACAGTAATCTAATGTTTGACAAACCCCCAAAACCCCAGCTTTTGGAATAAGAACTCACTATTTGACAAAATCTGCTGGGAAAATTGGAAATTAGTATGGCAGAAACTAGGCATTGACCAATACCTAATACCCTATAGCAAAATAAGGTCAAAATGGGTTCATGATTTAGACATAAAGTGATATTATAAGCAAATTATAATAAACAAAGGAATCTGTGAAGAAGGAAGGAATTAGTAACCAAAGAAGAACTTGAAATACCCAGGCAAGAGAAAATACAGGACTACCAAAATAATATAAATTTAAAAGTGTTTATTGCTGGCCAAAGACTGAACCCCAGTAGAATAAGAGTAGGGGAGTCAACCCTGAACAGTTTCAGGGACACATACTTATAGAAGAAAACCACAAGAATGCTCTGAAACATTTATCACACTAAAAATTCCATTTCCAGACAGGCTGCAAAGGTCAACAAGGAGAAAATATTCTTTAAGTTTTGTGTTATTAAGTTGTCAAGGTCTTTGGTGATAGATAAGGTTTAAGGCAGCACATTTGGGAGCTATATGTGCCTGCAATTGGAAACAGACAATAACCACCAGCATTAGGGCATGAAAAGCTGGCAACATAGTTCTGACTGCAGACAGAATTCAAACGGAGATAATATTCTCACAGTCTCAGGAGTGCAGGACAGGGGACAGCATCTCTCCACTTCAAATTCAAGTACATGATTGAATGCAAAATGGATAATTTTGATTATATGAAGTTAAAAACTTTTTGTACAAACAAAAACCAATGCAGACAAAATTGGAAGGGAAGCAATAAACTGGGGAAAAATTCAGGAGGATCTGAATTCAAATCTGGCCTCAGACACTTAACACTTCCTAGCTGCGGGACCCTGGGCAAGTCACTTAACCCCAATTGCCTCAGCAAAAAAAAAAAAAAAAAAAAAAAAAAGATGCTTTAAATCACTATTGAACAGAGAAATGCAAATTAAGATAACTCTGAAGTACCACTACACACATCTCAGACTGACTAAGATGACAGGAAAAGATAATGACAAAAGTTTGAGGGGATGTGGGAAAACTGGGACACTAATACATTGTTGGTGGAGTTGTGAACTGACTCAACTATTCTGGAGAGCAATTTGGAACTATGCCCAAAGGGCTATCAAACTATGCATACCCTTTGATCTACCAGTGTTTCTACTGGGCTTGTATCCTAAAGAAATCATAAAGGAGAGAAAGGGACCCACATTTTTAAATGTGTTAATTTTAAAACAATTATTACATATTGACACATAACTTATGTTTTCAAAAATAGTGAAAAGAGTGGCATAATTTTATCTATTTTTGCAAATCTCTTTAATGTGTACCTTAATAGAATACAGCTGAATTTTCATATCTGCTTCTGCATTCAATCTCTTGGCAATATATTGTTTTGTTTGAAGTATATGAAGAAAACTGGGACTCATACTGAAGAGAGTGAACTCTGTATGACCTGAATGAGCCCTGTAAAATTAGGTAAAATCACACAAAAAAAATGTCTCCTTTGATCTACAAACCCAAATGGTCTCACATCCTCTCAGAGCAAGTTAAGCTTTCTTGGGGGAAGTCACAACCCTGGCAAGATTTCACATTTACTTGAGATTTCTCTTAGACTCATACCTAAAATGGGTCTTCAGAAAATTACTTTTTGCAGATCACTTCTTCCTTGAGAATGATATGCCCAAAAATTTATTACCATAGCCTCTGGGTTTAGCAAATTCCTTCCCTCAGAACTCCAACTTTGGAGAGAAGGAACCCCACCCATTCCTGCCTAACCTCTCCATCAGTACCTTCATCCCTCATCATTTGGTGGCCCATCCACCAGGTTTTTGTCCACAAGGTTTTTCTGGCTGAGGTAAGCCCACCACACCACCCTTTCTATAGCGGGAGACAGCGTGAGCTCCCCAGGTCCCACACAGTTGAGCTGTCTAGGGCCTGGCACTAGTGCAGAATTGTCTCTCCAAGGACGTGTGGACAGACAACTTCTGGGGGTTGACAAATAGCCCTCTTACTGAGGAGAGTTTTTGTCACATCTTTCTGTCTCTCTGGGGATGCCTAGAGCAGATGAGAGCTATAGAATTGGGAAAGCTTGGGGCTTATGGCAGGATGGGTCAGCTTCCTTCCTCCATTCCTAAGATTCTCCCTTAGGCTGTCTTTTAATAAACAGAGACAAATTAGGCTTGAGAGATTTAAAATCTAAAAAGTTCATCTATTTTTTAAAATACTGTTTGGCCACAATATAAGTTAGACAACCAGATTAACGGCTCAATCAATTTCACTACTATTAGGGAACTAGACTTATTTTACAGGAGACAGGATAGATGGACCAAGGTTCCCTATGTTCAGGCCTTCATGGGTCTGTCTCAGGATCCTAAATTAAGATTAAATTGCAGAATGTTGCTAGGTAAATTTACTCTGGAGGAACTGGAGATAAAAACTGATCCCCTAAATGACCCCCTCTTTTCCACTCATTTAGGGGTACAAAGAGCTTTGGGCCCCCCCTTGCAGCCCTCAGCATGATGCTCCCAAATTACCCTCAGAGCTGCCACCTTATCAGAAGGGGACCTTGGTCCCACACTATCCAACTCCCTTCTCCTCCAGAGCTGGACTCTGGGACCACCGAACTCCTTAGAGCTTCTAAGTGCCAATCCCTTCTCCTCAACCTGCTCCCTCCCACCTCCTTCTGAGGCCTCCCTGCCCCCAAGCCTCTCTCCTCCTCTTACTCCTCCCCAGAATCCTGATTCAGCCACAGCTGTTGCTCAGGACCTTGATTTGGCTACTTCCTCTAAACTCTGCCCCTTAAGGGAAGTTGCTGACACTCAGGGGGAGCTCTTAGAGTGCAGATGCCCTTTTTCATGTCGGATCCTTCCCAAATTAAGGAGAAACTGGGCAGATACTCTGAGGATCCTACCAAGTATATTGAGGGGTTTAAAGCCATTACCCTCCAATATGATCTGTCCTGGGGAGATATTAATATCATTATCTATTCTTGTTGTACTATAGAGGAGAAAAGGAGGATCTGGGACCTGGCCCAGAAGTTTGGGGATGACATGGTTGCCTCCTTCCCTGGTAGATATCAAGCAGGGGCCATAGCCGCGTCCATCTCAGACCCTGAGTGGAACTATCAGGAAGGGAGCAAGGACAGAGAGAGGAGGGGTCATCTCCTAACCTGCCTCATTGAGGGCATGAAAAAAGGGATTAAAAAGCAGGTGAATTACCACAAGCTTAGAGAGATCACCCAAGCAGCTCAGGAGAACCTCCACCCTCTTTCAGGTCCACCTGGTAGAGGCCATGAGGAAATACACTCATCTGGACCCCACTTCTCTAGAGGGGACCCCTGTCCTCGGCAGGCATTTTATCAATCAGTCTTCCCCAGACATAAGATGGAAGCTACAGAAATTAGCTCTAGGGCCCCAGACTCCCATGACTTAGTGGAAGTTGCCTTTGGGGTATTCAATATTAGGAATTGAGAGGAGGATCACAGGGCCAGAGCAAAGAACAAAGAGCAGGCCCAGATTCTGGCCGCTGCTATTTCCAAAGATGATGCAAAAGGCACAGCCACTAGGCTAGGAATTGCCCACTGAAAAACCATCCTCCAGGCCCTTGCCCTGGATGCAAACAGGAAGGACACTGGAAAAGCTACTGCCCAAAGAGAGGTAAGGCCACCACCTCCAGCCTAGCCCTCCGGTTTTCTCAGGACCTGGGCTGACAGGGCCCAGGGTTCGGCCAGGCCCCCCCTTACTGCATCACCACTGCCAAACCAGGATCACTTTGGACATAGCAGGTACGCCCATCTCGTTTCTCTTTCATACCGGGGCCTCTCTTCCTGTTCTGCTCTCGCACTCAGGTCCCACTTTCCCGTCCCCCCATAAGATGATGGGAATTGACGGGTTGGAACTGCTTGGAAACCCTCCCCCTGCCTTGCTGGTTCGGGGACCTATTGTTTCCACATTCCTTTTTAATTAGCCCTTCCTGTCCCACCCCACTGCTGGGGCGAGACTGGATGGTGAAGCTGGGGGCCCAATTCCCTCTGCTCAAACCTCTAAATAATTTCTTTGTACTCCTTTCAAGACCTTTTCATATTCCATACGAAATCTGGGAGGACATAGACTCCTCTGTGTGGGACCAAGACATCCCAGGAGGAGCCATGCACGTGACCCCAGACCTCATTAAGCTTCGAAGCCTAGTGTATTTAATCGTAGACACCAATATCCAATTAAACAGGAAGCCAGAATAGGATTACAACCTCTGATTGAAAAGTTTCTTAAATTTAAACTCCTGATCCCCTGCCAGTCTCCCTGCAACACTGATTCTTTCTGATAAAAAAGCAAACTGAGATTACCTCATGGTACAGGATCACAGGGCAATTAATGAAGTAGTCATCCCAATCCATCCCAATTCATATGTGATCCTCACCCAGATTCCAGGGAATACACAATGGTTTATGCCTTTTTCTGCATTCGTTTGCATCAACTCCCAATTCCTCTTTATTTTTGAATGGGCTAAGCCAGGGCAACTCCCACACCGATTAACTAGGACTGTTCTGCCTCAAGGCTTTTGAGATAGTCCACACCTGTGCAGGCAAGTTAGCTAAAGATTTAAGGAAACTGGAGCTGCCCAGCAGTAGCCTTATCCAATATGTGGAGGATAATTTACTCTGCAGTCCCACCAGAGAAGAGTCCCTACTGCAGCCACAAAGACCCTAAATTTTCTAGCCTCAAAGGGCTACAGGGTCTCCCTACCAAAGGCCCACATAGCTGCCAGTCTGCCAAATGTTTGGGCCACAATCTCACCCCACCTCTTGCTCTCTGAGGAGAGGAAACAGGCTATCTATCCTAAGCCTGCCAGACCCGCCTCAAAGAAGAAACCGTGAACCTTTTTTAGGCATGGCCGCTTCTGCAGGATCTGGATTCCCAATTTTGGGATTATTGCCTCTATGATTCTATTCAGGGCCCTGATAACCTTCCTCTGGACTGGGGACCTGATCAGGCCAAGGCTTTTTAAAACCCTGAAAGCCAAACTGACCTCTGCCCCTGCCCTTGCCCTCCCTGACTTACAGAAACCTTTCACCCTTTATGTGGATGAGAGGTGGGCAGGCTTTGGGAGTCCTTAGCCAGCCTCTAGGTCCTGATCCCAGGCCTGTGGCTTATTTCTCAAAGAAGCTGGACTCGGTTTCCCTAGGATGGCCTTGCTGTCTCAGAGCAGTGGCTGCCACAGAATTGTGGAAGCCTCCAAACTGACCTTGGGTCAGCCATTAGAGGTTTTAACCCTCCCCCCCCCCCCCCAGTCCAGAGCATTCTAGAAGCCAAAAGGCATCAGTGGCTCTTGAGTAGGAGGAAGCTCATTGGTACCAGGCCCTCCTGCGAGATACCCCTGACCTGACTCTCCGAGTCTGTCACACTTTAAATGCTGCCACTCTTCTCCCCGGCGTCTCTCAGCCAGGAGAGATTGCCCACAATGGTGAGGAAGTTATTATAGATTCTGCTACTCCAGCAGATCCGACATAAGGGACACCCGCCTTGAGAACCCAGACGGGGAGTGGGTCACAGATGCTTTCTTGGGAATGGGGAGAGAAAAGCGGGTTATTCAGTGGTGTCTCTTCATAGCCCCCTGGAGCTAACCCGTTACCTCCTGGGACTTCTGCTCAGAAGGCAGAGCTCACAGCCCTGACCAGAGCTTTAGGACTGGGGAAGGGGATGAGAGGCAACATCTACACTGACTCCAAATGGGCTTTTCATTTCTCACATGCTCACGGAGCTATTTGGAAAGAAAGGGGCTTGTTCACAGCGAAAAACTGTCCCACTAAACATGCGGGAGGAACTCAGCATCCATTGCAAGCTGTCCGTGAGCCCAGAGAGGTCTCAGTCATGTTCTGTAAAGGGCACCAGAAGGGAGATGCACTTCAGGCCCGAGGAAACAGGCTGCAGATTCAGCTGCTGAAGCTGCTGCCCTTTCCCCACTGACTGTAGCCCCTTTAATTCCCCGCTGACTGAGTCTTTTGTTCCCTCCTGTAGCTCCCAGGATAAAGCTCTTGTGGAGGAAACCGGGCGCACCCTTTCTCCCTCCGGTTGGTCCTCAGGCCCCGGGGAAGGGGGAGAAAATAAACCACACGCTCGCAGACTTCCCAAGATCCCAACATGGGAAGACAGGGTCCTTCTTGGCAAAGGAATTCTAGAGAAACTGGTAGATGCTTTCAGTGTGGAAAAGTTGGACATTTGAGAGTTCATTGTAGATATGGAGATAGAATGAAAAGACAGGGTGAGAGAATAAGACCCAATATCCCATGTCCAAACTGCAACAGAGGCTTCCATTGGGCCTCAGAATGTAGACAGATTCAGGGAAACGGGATGAGGAGCTCAGCCCCAGGGCCCAAGGCAAAAAACACTTGGGGCATGATAGCAACTGAGGTTACACCCAGAGAGTCTTTAGAAATTCAGGACTCTGATATTATCAACCAACAGAAAAGCAATCAGGATTACAGTTGGGAGGCCTTATAATACAACAGTGCAAACAGCTCCACTATCTTTAGATAATCTCCAGGTGATGTGGAGAGATCCATAAAATAGTAAATAGAAGGGAATTAGATAGGTTAACTGCTTGGGGAAGAGGATTTGCTTATATTTTTACAGGAGGAGAAGGAATCAGAGGGGTGCCAACAAGCCATATTCACCTTGTCCATCACAGAGAGACGGAGCAGACCCTTGAAAGGAAGGAGAAGACCCAAGAAATATCGGGTGGTTCTGTTGCTGATTGTGCCCACCACTGAAAGAGTGTGGCAGTTATGGTGTTTGACTCATGGACATAGAAAATTGTTGGACTTCAAAACCCTCAGAAATCATTGGATTCTCTGAGACATGATAAGATTGTTGTAGGACTTGAAAACCCTCAGGAATCATTGATCAAACGAGTCCTCACTAAACTGTGCTTAGAGACTAGTGAGGACTGGAGGAAGAATCTTTCACTGGGGTTACTTCGAGTCAGAATCGCCCCCAGGAGACGGTTAAGCTGGGCCCTCGGAACCCCTGTATGGCCGCCTTTCTTCACCGCAGACACCCTTGGGGCTCCACAGCAGCCCCTGGTCTCTCGATGTGTCCTTGGCTCGTTCACACGGCCCTCTGTGAATACGCAGATGAGCACTTCCCTCAGCCCTTACAGGCTCAGGCCCAGATCACCCCCCACCCAACACCCCCCCATTCCCCTCCCCCCCCATTAGTCCCCAGGACATGGAGTACCTGAAACCTGGAAGTTCTGGGGGACCGACCCCCTTGGTGTGACAGGGTCATTCTGACCACTCCAACCTCAGTCAAACTGGAAGGGCCCCCAGCTGGACTCACATCTCTAGGGTTAAAAATGCTGCCTCTGTTCCTCTCCTTCAGATACCCCAGAGTACTCCCATGAGCCCAGAGAGGACCTGAAGTTTCTCTTCCACAAGAATCCTGAGAAATCTGGAGAAGGAAGGGTGACATTTCCTCTAATCTCCTTCCCTTCTCATCATGAGGACTCCACTCCTGCTGCTCTCTCTCCAGCTGTCCTGGTTCTTACTCCGTGGGCCCTTGCCAGTGGGGTGACAACTTCTGGCCAGACTAGGGGACTCTGCAGGGAATGGGGTGTCCAGGATTGCTGGGGGTGCCATCCCCACCCCAGGGGGCCTACAGATGCAGCCTAATGCACTCTTTGCAAAGGTCCCATTCCCACGTGTCACCGTCTCCTCCCTGGACCCCTCCCCTTTTTGCTAGCCAACCCCCAGGGGAACTCCCCCTGTCCCCTGCTTCCTGGCTGGGAAGGATCTCACATCTACACATCACCCCAGAAACAGTGGCTGTCACTGAGTCCCATAATGGCCACGTCTATATCCCTGACGTGGGGACACTGGCCTGTACCACCCACACTGTGGGTGCGAGTGTGATCTCTCTCAGCCTGCCGCAATTTCTCCTCTGCAACGGGCACCAGCTGCACAGGAGGTCATGGGCCAGGTGCCCCCTCCCCCGGGGTAACTGTGGGGAACCGTCCCGGGATTATCCTGCAGGCTCCTTCCCAATGCTTCTATGGCTCCTTCCTTAAAGCTCCTCCATAACCTCCTGAAAACTAACATTCTGATCGATACAATGCTATGAGCCCACACTCACCCATGGTGGGGAGCGACCAGGAGACGGCTACAGAACCTCAGGTACCATCTGTGCATGTTGGAATCTTTACAAACTGTTAAGTCATTAGAGTTGATAGAGACACTAATTATCTAACTTAGCATGGTTCAGTATCACTGATCTGATCTTATAAGGAGATGTTTTGGGCCAGAACCTGAAACAAGGTACTAAGTAGAACTAATTGATACAATGCTTGTGTTCACACCTTTACTCATTGGAGTTCACAAGTATGGGAGATTCACAAAATAAACTTTGTAACTTTGTGCATTCACACCTCCCTTAGGTGTGCCTCCAGAAGGAGGAGTCAACCTTTGGGAGATGATATATAAGAAGCAGACTCAGTCGGGAGTTCAGCTGAATTTAGATTGAGATGGGAGCGTCAAGTGAGTTCAGCCAGAAGCCCTCTCTGAGTGAGGAGTTTTACTTCAGAACATTGACTGGGGTCGGAGAGGAGCACTCTGGGAGATTGAGAGCCAGAAGCCCTCTCTCAGAGGCAAGACAGATTCAACTTGGTGCTGGCTCTGGAGGCTGAAGGACAAACCTTTGGATTTGGAGACATTCGGAGGGAGCTCTTGGAACCAAGCAGAGAGATAGGCCTCTAAGCTAACCGGCTATATTGGAGGCAATAAAAGATCTGAACTTTTATCACCTGGCTGCATTTGGGCGATTATTACTTTCAACTGATACTAAGACTGCCTCCAGAAAATCTCCCCGAGAAACCTGCTTTCTCCCAGAGAGAACTATCATATTATATTATTTTTAAAGAAGAACAAGAACTCCAGCATGTGCACCCAAGGGATGTGCTTTCCTCTGCAAAGGAAGTTCTCCATTCCACTCCAATGTCTCTAAAGGGCCTATTAAGAGCAATGCCTCTGACTGGGACCCTCCCCCTGCCCTGTGATTCTTTCTACCAGGTGCCTGACTCCTTTCAAACATTACTCTGGGCTACTTGATTACCCCTATCACTGTACATTATGCCAGTGTTTCAGACCCAGCCCCCACCCCTCTGAGGAGACATAAGTGGGGATTTTGGAAAAATGTTCCATGGTACTTGAAGAAAGGGGCTGGGATGCTAATTCCCTGGGTTGGATACTTAGAACATGAAAGCATTCTCTCCAGCCTAAAGGCCACAATCAACCAGCTTGCTAATGAAATGATGCATTCTCGGAAGGAGATCCAGGAATCTCTGGACTCATTGGCCAACATGATCTTAGATAACGAATGACCTTAGATTATCTCCTGGCCTCTAGCGAAGGTGTCTGTGCTCTGGTCAACATCTCTTGTTGCATGTACATTAACAATTCAAAGAAAGTCCAGTTGCACACTGAAAGAATCTTACAGAAAACTGCCTGGATGCAAGATATCCATGAGGAGTTTCTCATGCTTCCCCAGTCCTCCTCTGGGTAGAATTCCTGGATATGGTCCCTACTGGCCCCTATACTAACTCTTCTTCTGATTATGATCCTTTTGCTCATATTTGGCCCCTGCATTTTCAGAGTGCTCATGAGATTTCTTTCCTCAAGGCTTCAAGCTACAAACTTCCAATTTCTGTGACCTGGGGATCATGAGACAACTGATGGGCAAACTCAATATTCACTGGATGCTGCAGCTGCTCTTTTCAGATCTCATTTCTCTCCTTCAAGCACGACCCTCCCATTAGGGCCAGCTCTATGACCACTTTCAGCAGGAAGTAGTTATGGAAGACCTGAAACCCTCGACCCTTTTCCCAAAGAATTTGTGCTTATTGCTTGAGGGGGGAGATGACTAGAGTAAACTCTGTATGACCTGAATGAGCCCTGTAAAATTATGTAAAATCACACCCAAATATGGAGAGCATTTACGTAATAAGTATGATCTTAATCAACTCTTGATAAACTGATTCCCCTTAACCCACTTAATGAAATTATGGCATGTAAAGACACTTAATAGAGAAAATGAAATGTAAGATCACACCCCTTTCAGAGTTTGATGGGACAGTATAAAAAAAATACAAAGAAATATTTTTATATTTCCTTATTCCTTTCTGAGGTATGAAGTTCTTCAATCAATCTTCTGAATCTTGATTGGCTAGAAGGGATTAGTCATACTTCTGCTGGCCTTACAAGGTTAGAATGGACTTGGAAGTTATCCTTGGCAGTTGAGAAGAGAGTCAATTCTGGAAGAAGGACCTACATTGTGAGAGGAAATTACTTTTTCCTCTTCCAGAGTTCATTGATGTGAGAGTTTTCCTCTCACTCATTGGCAATAATATCTTGCAATGAAGTGACTCAGCCACTAGGAGATGGCATAGCCAACAGATGTCAAATCAAGAGAAAATTGGTCCTGGAAGTTTAGGAACTGGAAAAGATAAAGATTTATTTTTTGATGGTTTTAAGTCTTAACCTTTTCAGCAGTATTAACAGTAAATATTGATTGCTATTGCTTGTTTAGTTTTTAAGTCTTCTGCCAAGGCTTGCTTGAGTTTTGGGTCATTTCTTTTGTGTGTAAAATAATAGGCTGATAAGGTGATTAGGGTTAGGCTATAAGACACCCAGAAGTAGTCTTTTTTTTTTTAAAAAAAGTGAAGGATTTAACAATTATGAAGAGCAAAAGAAATTTGCACTGTCTGAAATGTTTGTTTTTCTACAATCTTTTTTTCTGTCTTCTGGAGGTGAATTGTAGCAGATAGGTGGTGCAGTGGATAGACTTCTGGCACTGGGGTCAGGAAGACTGGTCTTCCTGAATTCAAATCTGGCCCCAAACACTTATTAGTTATATGACCCCAAGAAAGAAACAATACTATTTGTCTGTTTCCTCATTTGTAAAATAAGCTGAAGAAGGAAGTGATAAACCAGTCCAGTATCTTTGTCAAGAGAATCCTCAAATTAGGTGATGAAGACTTTAAACATAAATGAAAATTACTGAATAAAAAGATGAGAATTGTTTCATCTGTTAACAATATCTGTTATCTGTTTTCTAAAGGAATATCTCTCCAAATATAAAGTATATGATGTAAGGTTATTAGTGAGAATAAGAAGTGACTTCCATTGCGAAGAGACAGAGAGAGGAGAAAGACAGATAGGCAGACAGACAGAAAAAAAGAAAGGGAAAAATTGTATAATTAGAGCTTAAAAAGAGAGTTTAGATTTTTCCTGAAGAGGAAGGAGCTGGAAGTTCTTAGGAAAAAGAAGTTGGTTTTTCCCCCAAAGGACAGAGAAAGAAGAACCATTGAAACCATCAAGTGAAAGATCTCTAGTAAATATCCAAGGAGGAAGAGAATAATAGTAATTAATTTATGATTCTCTATTTAGGGATATTGAAACAGCTATATAGCCACCTTAAAATAGCAATAAAGAGGTCTACTATCTTCCTAGAGCATGTATCCAAAGCATAAGAGGGAACCATTCAAGATTTACCCAAATTAGATATTAACTACCTGTAATGGGCTGAGGCTTGAGTTGATGCACTGAGGTCCCAAGCACATGAGGCTAAATAGTAATTGGACCATACTCTATTAATATGTAAGCTTGGAGAAAGAATGGCCCCCACCCACTCTTTGTGCAAGTCCTGATGTGTTGTATAGGAAATGATGATTTTGGTGGGTGGAGGCAGGGGAGTGGAAAAGGAAGGGGAGGAGAGACTTTTGGGACGGCCATTGCCACGGTTGCCTCCACGGTTGCCTCCACGGTTGCCTCCACGGTTGGCTCCACGGTTGGCTCGGCTCACGTCGCTCTCTCTTAGCTGGCTTCCTGTCGCAACTGCCTATATTTGCTATTGCAATCTTTCTTGCCTATATTTGCTATAACAATCTTTATTCACCTCTTCACTTCAATAAATATTGAAGATTTTTCCCTTAACCTGAATTCCTGACTCCGGCTGACTTTAAATACGCGGTCATTACATTTGGCGCCCAACGTGGGGCTGTTTTTCATTCCCTGTGGCAAAACTGTCCATTCATATCTTTTATAAGGCTCAGCTAAGTTAATGCTGGGCACTGAAAAGGCAAATCTTTTCATATCCTCCTTATCCAGAGGGATAGAATAGAAACAATCTTTAATATCGATGACCCAAAGAGGCCACTCTCTAGGCAATTGAGTAGGAGATGGAAGTCCAGGCTGAAGAGTTCCCATAGTTTCCATCTGTTCATTTACTTTTCTTAAATCAGTGAACATCCTCCATTTTCCTGATTTCTTTTTTACAACGAACACTGGGGAATTCCAAGGACTTAGAGAAGGTTGTAAATGTCCTTGTTCAAGCTGTTCCTGTACTATATCTAATAAAGCCTGAATTTTATCGCTACCTAAGGGCCACTGTTCTATCCACACTGGTGTATCAGTTTTCCATTGGATAGGAACAGGTGAAAGTGTTGGCAGGCCTTCAACAGCAGCCCTGCTTAAAAAACCGAAGTACTCATTTTTAACCCTAATTGTTGTGAAATATCTCTTCCCCACAGATTGATGGGGAGTTTTTCAACTATAAAAGGAGTAAAAACTCCTGTTTTGCCTTCAAAAGTCCATCTCATAGGGGCAGCACTAACTTCAGCTGCTATTGATCCTCCTACCCCAGACATATAGGTGTCTGCTTTAATCTTTGGCCAGTGACTGGGCCAATTGGCACCTCTAATAACTGTACGATCTGCACCTGTGTCTACCAATCCTTCCAATGGTAGGCCATTTATATAGATCGTGAGCATAGGTCGGTCAGCTGTTACAGCTGCTGTCCAATAAATTCCTGGATTTTGTGGTCTGGAGTCAGAACCTGGGTGACTATCACCAGGTTGCTTATTAGGATTCTGTATGAGTAAACCTGATGCTACTACTTCTCCTGGGTGATAAGTCACACATTGTCTACCTGTATTAGTGACTGGGATATTATCTACACATTCCCCAGTTTCCCACATCAGTGTGTGGATGGACACTGTTTTGTACGTACAAAAAGGAGGTGAAATGGTCAAGCCTACTGTGCCTGGAGGTAGGGGATCCATAGGCTGGAGAGGAACAGATTTCACCTCTCCAGGGGGTATCTCAGTTGTCCCAGCTGCATACAGCTCTATTCTCCCCAATTGTAATTCCCTTCTGCCATCAGGTTGCTTCCTGGCTGGTTGACTGTGTAATCCCCTTCTCCCATCATATGGCTTTCTGGCTGATTGGTCATGTCTGGATACTGGACTTCTAGGCCCTCCCTGGGTGCACCATTGGCTGCCATCATGCCCCAAGTGTTTTTTGCCTTGGGCCCTGGGGCTGGGCCCCTCATCCCGTTTCCCTGAATCTGTCTGCATTCTGAGGCCCAATGGAAGCCTCTGTTGCATTTTGGACATGGGGTTTGGGGTCTTGTTCTCCCACCTTGTTTTCCCATTCTATCTCTATACCAACATTGAGCTTTCAGATGCCCTACTTTTCCACACTGGAAAGCATCTACGAGTCTCTCTGGAAGTCCCTTGCCAAGAGGGATTCTGTTTTCCCATGTTTGGATTTTGGGAAGTCTGCACCATAGCCTGGGTATAAAAGGCACCTGTGCCCACTGTGGCACAGCGTCTTATGATCTCCTCTAAAGGAGCATCCCTGCGCAGTCCTAGTATAATTCTTCTGCAAACCTCATTAGCATTTTCCTTAGCAAGCTGCCTTATCAAAACGTCTGTTATTGGATTTTCTCCATTTGTTCTTGTGATAGCTGTCTGCAAGCGTCCCACAAAGTCAGCAAAGGGTTCATTTGGCCCTTGTGTTATTTTTGTGAAGGCCCCCCCCCTTGTCGTCTTTATTGTGGAGGGAAGCCCACGCTTATGATTCTCTATTTAGGGATATTGAAACAGCTATAAATCCACCTTAAAATAGCAATAAAGAGGTCTACTATCTTCCTAGAGCATGTATCCAAAGCATAAGAGGGAACCATTCAAGATTTACCCAAATTAGATATTAACTACCCATTTCTGGTGATTTGCATATACATCAATGACAGGAAATAAAAAATATAGCCAACAATTATGAAGTCTGGACAAGAAACTGAAGATTATAAGGGGCATAGATGATATTTTCCCCACCATTATCTAAGGAAGGCAAGGGATTCAGAAGAGAAAAATTAATCTGGGAAGTGAATATCTGGCTAAGTTGTGCCTAAAACTGGGTTTGCATTTCAAGATCATGACTTAAAAAATAGAGATTCCTTACCTGAAATAGAATGTATTTGATAACAGCTGATAAGAATATGTTTTCCAGATGTCTTAAAAATCTATTTTAAAGCATTTTGAACTAAAAGAAATGAGAAAGGAAAAAGTCACCTAAGTATATCTTCCAAGTTATATACCATAGAAAGTAGCCACAAAGCAAAAAAGGAGTATTTGAAATATTCCATCATTCATAGGACAATATTCCATCATTTATAGGACACAAAATCTAAAAAAGTCAATAATAAAACACAGATCCTCAAATGCCTCTACATAAATACCCAAATTTAGGTAATATAAGAGGTCGTAATGCAAGAAATTTGAGCCATAGGTATCACTGAATCTTGGTAGCCTGAAACCCTTGCCTGGATTATGGTTCTAAGTATATGGATCTAAAAGAAACAAGATATGAAAAGGAGGGTAGGAAGATGCTATATATTAAGAAGGTCAATAGTGAGGAAATATGAGAGCCAGAGAGGGGAAGAGCAATAGAGGGAGAAATTGAAATGATTTTATCATTAAAATTGGACAGAAAGAGGGAATAAGGGCAGCTATGTGGCGCAGTGGATAGAATACCAGCCTGAAATCAGGAGGACCTGAGTTCAAATCTGGTCTCAGACACTTGATATTTCCTAGCTGTGTGACCCTGGGCAAGTCACTTGACCCCAATTGCCTCAGCAAAAAAAAAAAGAGCGAATAGATGAAGTTAAGAGAAGGTATCACAAATCTGACATACAAGAATGATTTAATGTTAATGTGGGACTTGATCCTTCTTTTCTTCCTTTTTCTCCCTCATCCCTTCCACCACATTTATTTCCATCCCCCCAGTTATACTTCTTTCTCTCCTCTCTCTCCCAAAAGAAAAGCAATTAATGATTTCTAAACTCACTTTGATAGTGATGAGGTGCAAATGATGAGGCTGGTGGTAGTGAAGAGATGTGAGAATTGGAGTGGGGAATTCTCTCTGTTCCAGGAAGGTCCAATGTGAAAGTTTGCAAACCCAAAATTTGAGTGTCAGAAAAGGGAAATTTATTATTCACTAAGAAGAAGCTCTCTTAGTGGGCAAAACTCCTCATTAGGAATTTGGCACTGAGAAGCCAGCTTTGCTAAGAAGTCAGAATTCTTTTTTTTTTTTTTTTATTAAAACCTTTTTTATTTTACAAAGCATATGCATGGGTAATTTTTCCAATATTGAGCCTTGCAAAACTTTTGTTCCAAATTTTTCCCCTCCTTCCCCTTACTCCCTTCCCTAGTTGGCAAGTAGTCCAATACATGTTAACTATGTGGAAATACATGTTAAATCCAATATATGTATACATATTTATACAGTTATCTTGCTGTACACGAAAAATCAGATTGAGAAGGAAGAAAAAGAAAAACTGAGAAAGAAAACAAAATGTAAGGAAACAACAACAGAAAGAGTGAAAATGCTATGTTGTATTCCACACTCACTTCCCATAGTCCTCTCTCTGGATGTAGATAGCTCTCTCCATCATTGAATAAATGAAACTGGTTTGAATCATCTCATTATTGAAGAGAGCCCCATCCATCAGAATTAATCATCATATACTCTTGTTGTTGTTGTGTATAATGATCTCCTGGTTCTGCTCATTTCACTTAGCATCAGTTCATGTAGGTCTCTCCAAGCCTCTCTGAAATCATCCTGCTGGTTGTTTCTTACAGAACAATAACATTTCATAACATTCATATACCATAATTTATTCAGCCATTCTCCAATTGATGGGCATCCATCAGTTTCCAGTTTCTGGCCACTACAAAGAGGACTGCCACAAATATTTTTGCATATGTGGGTCCCTTTCCCTCCTTTAAGATCTCTTGGGATATAAGCCCAGTAGAAACATTGCTGGATCAAAGGGTATGCACAGTTTGATAACTTTTTGAGCAAAGCTCCAAATTGCTTCCCAGAATGGTTGGATCCATTCACAATTCCATCAACATTAGTTTTGTCTGTGGAAAAAATTTTTAACTTAATATAATCAAAGTTATCTATTTTGTGATCAATAATGAGCTCTACTTCTTCTTTGGTCACAAATTCAGAGAAACAGACTTCTTAGTGGGTAAAAGGTTCTGTTAGGGAAATAACAAAGATTAACACTGAGAATGTCTTCACAGTGAGCAAGAGTCCTGGCCAGCAGCTTTGCCAAGAAGAGAGTTTCCTTGCAAAGCATAATCCTGTTTCAGATTTCTGCAAAGATTCGGAGTTCAGAGTTGTCTTTTATTAGCAGTCTGAGGCTAGGGCATGCATTCAAAATTGATTAAGATTCCTTCAATGTTGTCAATACCTAGGGCTTAGATTTCCAGTTGAAAAGAGAGTACTTATCTTGAATTATCAGACCAAGATCTCTCACTGAATAAAATCACTTAACTTGGGGAAGGTCTGGAAAAGGTAGACCTTTCCCAGGGAAGAGCCTGAGACCCCGAATCATCCTTCTTTTACAAATTAAAGGGGATACAGTTTCAGGGTTTACCCCCATCAATAGTAAGATCATCCTTCTAAAGTTAGAGAAATTTGGGGGAATTCTATCCTGGGTCTGATTCTCATTAATAGGGAAGAACTAGTTATAGTTGTTATTGTTGTTGTTATTACTACTATTTATACAGCACTTTAAGATTTGCAAAGCACTGTATATGTTATCTCATATCCCAAATGGAGTAAAGAATCCTGGGGAGAAGTTTGTGATAAAAAAGAAAAAAAAAATCCAGGAATAGTCTGCCATGCACTTTAGAATTTGGGAGAGCAGATTTCAAAGGAGTCAAAGGAGGGGTATTTGTGGATGCACAGGGAAGTTGCTAATTAATTTAGGTTTTTAAAAGATGAAAACAGAAGACTGAAGCAAGATCAGGTAATAGAGGATGAATATGAGCGTAACCTAGTCTTATAAAAATAGCTTCAGGTATGTTGTTTTTTTGTTTTGTTTTGTTTTTTGCTGAGGCAGTTGGGGTTAAGTGACTTGTCCAGGATCACACACTAGGAAGTGTTACATATCTGAGACCACATCTGAACTCAGGTCATCCTGATTTCAGGGATAGTGCTCTATCCACTGCATCACATAGCTGCCCTGGCTTTAGATATGTTAAAACTCATAATGAGCTTAGAATAAGTTTTTCATTAATTCTAACAGCTTCTTGGTCTGTTCTTCATAATCTATCTTGATTGTTCCATGCCAGATAAGTTGTAAAAATGGGGCAGCATTTTTTTTCAAAAATAATTTTGGCTTTTTCTTTACAAGCTGCAGGCTTGAGATATTTTTAAAGAATTTAAAAGCCATATTGGGAGAAAAGGGAGGACCAGAGAAGGGAAAGAACCTTTGCAAGAGATAACTTTGCATTGTAACTGCAAACAGAGAGAAAACAGAACATTTTATTTGTTTTTTTTTTTTAACTAAGGAAAGCTATCTTTTTTTTTTTTAACAGAAGATGAAAAAAGAAACCAAAAATGAATAATAGAGAGTGAATATCCAAGCTAAGTAAAAAGATAGCTACTCCTATCTCCTTACTCTGATAAACTACATCATCAGATACTGAAAGAATAGGTAGATGTGATCTCTGAGCCATTGTCAGTGATGTTCAAATGATTATGGAAAATAGGAAAGCTGCCACAAGATTAGAGAAAAATAAATGACTCAATTTTCAGAAAAGGAAAGAGAACAGAATCTGAAACTATCTCAAGGAGCTTGACTTAAATTACTTGGAAAATTCTAGAGGATCATTAAAGAAATTGTTAAACAATTAGAAAAGGCAGAGGGGGGGGAACTATCATGTTTTCATTAAGAACAGATCATGGTTGACTAGCTTCCTTTCCTTTTTTGATAAGACCACTAGCTTAGTAAATGAGAAGAATGCTATGGATATGTTTTACCTAGATTTTAGTAGGGTTTTTGTTTGTTTTACAAATTACCTCATGTTATTCTTGTGGAGACAATGGAGGGAGGGAGAAAGGGGGAGAGAGAGAGAGAGAGAGAGAGAGAGAGAGAGAGAGAGAGAGACAGAGAGAGAGAGACAGAGAGAGAGAGACAGAGAGAGAGACAGAGAGAGAGAGAGAGAGAGACAGAGAGAAGAGAGAGAGTTGGCAATTAGATATATTCAGAACATGGAAATTAGAATCAGAGTAGTTGTTAATGGTTCATCTAAATGGCAAGTTCCAAATCTCCTGGAATGAGTGCCTCAGGGATTTGTGCTTGGCCTTGTGCCATATTTTTTTCAGTGACTGGGACAAAGGCATTAGATGATATGCTCCTTAAATTTACATGACATAAAGCTAGAAGTAGTTGTCTAGAATACTGTGCTAAATCTAAAACTGAAACTCAGTAAGGACAAATGTAATTCCTATTCTTGAGTACAAAAATAAATTTTACAAGTACAAAATGAAGGAAGTATGATTAGAAAGCAGTTATTTTGAAAAAGATACCAAAGTTCAGTCTGTATAAGCTATGTGATATGGTTGTCAAGAAACCTAATGGAACGTTGAATGGAACTTGTGAAGAGGTATACCTTTCAGCACTTGGGAGATAATAGATTCACTGTACTATATTGTTTTCAGACTTTACTTGGAATATTTCTTTCCCATAATGGATGCCATCATTTAGAAAGGATACAAACTGGAAAATGTTCAGAGCAGGGCAATCAGAATAGCCTTTAGATTGTGTTATATGAACATCAATTGAAGGAACTAAGGATGTTTAAGTTGGAGAAGAGAAAACCCAGAGGGAATATAATTGCTGTCTCCAAGTATCTAAAGTTGTGTGGAAGAGAGATTAGACTTATTCTGTATAGTTGCAGAGGGAAGAGCCTGAATCAGTGGATGTAAGTTAAAAGAAAAGTGGAGTGCACTACCATGAAATGTAATGGAATCTCTCTTCTAAAAGGTGTTCAAAGAAAAGTTGCATATATGTAATAATGGGAGTTCCTTGCATGTATGGATCATACTTGTTGGCAACTAAGGATCTTTGAACTCTTAAATTCTGGGATTCATGTGATCTACTGAATATTTTTCTATCAGCTACTTTGAGGAAACCCTAAATGTGATCCCAAATCCAATCCTCTAGTAAAAAAGGCACCAGAATGGGAATATAAAGAGCCAAGGAGTTTGAGAAAAGGAATAGAACTCTTATTTATCAGAGTCCAGATTTCTCCAGAACTGAATAAGGTCACTGCCATAACTTAGTGGCTATTTCAATCCTTCTTTAGAAGAAGCAATGAGGATAACTGATGTTCTCAATCTGATCCTTACCAACAAGAAGATCAAGATCCAAAAAGATATTGATAGCATAGAACATTTGGGCTGAATCTTAAGATAAAATTCAGGATAGATAATGTAAAATCCTAAACTTGAATACAAAAATGACTTTCACAACTACAAGGTGGAGGAAGCATTATTAGACTGCTATTATTCTAAAAAAGTTCTGACTTGCAAGCTCAGTATGAGTCAATTGTGTGGTATGACTGCCAAAAAAAACTACAGGAATCTTCAATTACATTGAAAAGTATTTACAGTGTTGGGAATGTAGAAATGCTGAGAGCCTAAGATGGACATGATTACAACATATGAGAATTTGTC
Organism: Antechinus flavipes; assembly: GCF_016432865.1. Taxonomy (NCBI): domain Eukaryota; kingdom Metazoa; phylum Chordata; class Mammalia; order Dasyuromorphia; family Dasyuridae; genus Antechinus; species Antechinus flavipes. The sequence continues at coordinate 188,975,723 of NC_067401.1, forward strand.
ATAAAAATAAGGAAAACATGCAAAAATGTTTGGGGCAGCCCTTTTCATAGTGGCAAGAAATTGGAAACTGAGTGAATGCCCATCAGTTGGAGAATGACTATATAAGTTATGGTATATGAATGTTATGGAATATTATTGTTGTATAAGAAATAGTCAGGAGGATGGTTTTAGAGGCCTGGAGAGACTTACATGAACTGATTCTAAATGAAATGAGTAGAACCAGGAAAAAATTGTAACGCAGGTGAACTCTGTAAAAATTGTGTAAAATAATCCCTGAAATTATGTCCTCTTTGATCTGCAAAAGAAGACTCCCAGGCTCCAGAGACTCTAAGAAGAGGCATATTTTCCAGGCCAGTATCATTCAATTGGAAATCACCCCCCATTGAAACCAGATCCCCCATTCAGGCTGAAAAAGCCTTCAAAGCGATTTTCATTCAATTGGGAGATCCTGGTCTGATAATCAGTTCAAACTTCCCCCAAGATCTGCTCATAAAATAGGTTTCTGTTCATTCTTTGCAAAAACCTCTTCAAGAGATTTGTCCTCTAAGAGAGAGCCTCTTAGTGAAAAATAAACTTCCCTTTGCCACAAACAGATCTTGGGTTTGTGAATTCTTTCATGAAGGACCTGTGCCTCCAACCAAAAGGGGATTCCCACAACTCTCTACTCTACCACTAGAACAGCATCAATTACATAACAACAACAATATTAAAAGATGATCAATTCTGATGGACGTGACTCTTGCCAACAATGAGATGATTGAAGCCAATTTCAATGATCTCATGATGAAGAGAGTCATCTACACCCAGAGAGAGGACTGTGGGAACTTTGTGTGGAACATTGTCAGGGCCCCCTAAGGCCCCTTGCTTACAAATAAGTGAGGCCTGCTCTGACCAGCAGAAATTCCAAACCTAATAATGCAGAGACTGTGAATAATGATGAGACAGGGAGCAGAGGTGATGCAAACTCCATTTATTCCAGCTTCTACCAGCAGCCTTAAAGCCTCAGTTATGTCATTATAGCAAGAGCTCTCTAAACCAATCATACTGAACTAACAGGACTCTCACTCCTATCTCACTCCCATCTTAGACATGCCATATGGTCAACAGGAGTGAGGTTCCTTCTGCTCAACATCATCTTGTTATCCACAGGGGTGGGACTCCTTCCTCCCAGCGCCATCTTGTTCAACTGCTTCAGTTTACCTGACTCCCATTCCATGCAGTTGTCCAAAGATACCTGAGGGTTGGCAATCCATTACAAATCCCCCTTTTTTGTTTTTGAAGGTTACATCTTTGAGCTCCAATGTGGCAAATGTGACAGAATCCCTAAGAATAGTCAGAGTAGGGCAGCTAGGTGGTGCAGTGGATAGCCACTGAAGTCAGGAGGACCTGAGTTCAAATCTGGCATCAGTCATTTGCCACTTCCTGGCTGTGTGACCCTAGGCAAGTTATTTAACCTTAATTGCCTCAGCAAAAAGAAAGAAAAAAAAAAAAGAGTAATCAGAGTACATTTCAAAATTAATATAAAGGCAGTTATAACAACTAAACATCCAGCAAGACTAGTTCCCATTGGAGTGAGTAAACTTTTCACAGTACCTCAAGGTCTGCTTTGTAAAAGAAATTCAGATCTTGTTAGCTATCACATCAGACCACATTTGAGCATCAGCTTCCAAATCAATATCAGCCACCAATTGCACCAATCTAGATAATTCCAAAGTAACATGCAACTGAGCTCTTATCAGTTCCTATTCCATATGAGTTTCATTATATTTCTTTGGTGTAAAGTAAAAGGTATTATAATGATAATCATATTGTAATTTTTGCAGTAATTACAAATATGCCACATCCTCATCCAATAATTGTGTGGCCTCCTGTAAGGTATGAATAGCACCATAAATCGCCTTATCTACTTTCAACTGTATTCTGAGTCCTTCAGATACATTTTTCATAAGGTTATGTACTTCATGCGTTTGCCTGACTGAGTTTTGTGTGTTAGATACAGCCACAGTTAATACTGTGGATGACAAAATGGCTTCAATGAGTAATGTAATTCCCAATACCACACATGAAATACATCTTTTTGTTCCAATCATTACTTGATCTATACGTTCTTCCATTCAAATATCTCATTCCCAGGAGTTCGAAACCATCCTTTTGCTTTTATCACAGTCATAGCATATTTTGGCCTTGTTCCTATAAAAACTTACCCAGTAATCTCACGTCCTATATATTGCCAAACTTTACAATCTAAACAAGTAAAATTGAATATTCCAGTCCTATACACAATTAATTGTGATTGGTTCCCAATGTGATCCACTAAAATCACATGATCTTTCCCCAAACATATCTGTGTTGTAAGAGAGGTGTTATTAGTATAATCACTATTTTTTATATTCATAGGAATCAGTTGCACTGTCTGTCCCCCTACAATGAGAATCTATCCAAATCCTTTATTGCTACACCCCTACTGGTGACATATAATTGATGTGAAAAGGCACTTATATGGGAAACAGGTGGATAAAGCATGGTACAAGTGTTTCAGTGTATTCCTTATCTTTAAGCATAGTATGATGACAATGATGTGTATCACAATCTTGAAATGTCAAAAACCTATTTAAAGAATAATTAAAAAAAAAAAAGAAATGTCAAAAACCCCGGATATTTATGATAAATAGTTAGATTGTGTTTTATACCTATCAAACATGATGAATGGTGTCACATTTGGCTGGTATGGCTAAAAGGGACAGCTATCCCATCAAGTCTCCAAGTCCAAAAAGTAAAAAACCTCTCCTCCATGCACATTGAAAACTGTCTTTGTTGCCATGGTTTAATTGAAGAGCTGCAGCTTTTTTGAGAAATCTTTGTCTTATCTGTTGACCCTGTGAAATCTTTGTCGGCATCCACAATCCTGATTTTCCTTATTGGGATCCAACGCTCTTCCATATCTGTGGTTACACACACATAACCCTTTCCCTAGGTTAGTACAGTGTCTGGACCATGCCATTCTTTATTCTCATCCTGCCAAAGCCTTTTGAGGATCCATTATAGTTTCCAATTTATCATCATGATTAATAAGTTGTTTTATCATCTTATTTTTTCAGTCTTTTGTTTCAATTTTAAATTTCATGGCTGAAGACAGCCCTTTATCATCAAATTTCAAATAATTCAAAGTATAAATTGTTCTTTGTAATTTATTATCAGGAGAAACCATATATGAAACTCCTCCTTTTTGTTTTAGCAAGTAAATTTTCAAAGATCAATTTGTTCTTTCCATAATAGCTTGACCCATAACATTGTGTGGAATTCCTGTAATATGATTGACACCAAATTCAAAACAAAATTCCTGAAACCCTTTCAAAGCATATGAAAGGCCATTATCAATTTTCAAAATCGTAGAAACACCATGGTTAGCAAAGCAATATAACAAATGTTCTCTAACATCCTTTAAAGCCTCTCCATTCTTTGCTGTTCCAATAATAAATCCTGGAAAAGCATCAACACATACATAAATATACTTCTGCCTCCCAAAAGTAGGAAAAATGAGTGATATCTGTTTCCTAAATATCTTTAGGACTGTCTCCTTTTGGATTCTTTGATTTATATGATGAGGAGGCATAAAAGGTACACACTGACAACACCTTTTCACTATATTCCTAGCTTCTTGTCTGCCAGTACCATAAATGTGTCTTAAAGACCTAGCAGATAAATGGAATTTATTATGGGCATCTTGAGGCAATGTATCAACAACAAAGTTGTAAGAGATTTATCAACAATATCATTGCCTTCGGAAAGGGAACCAGGTAAATTGCTATGCGATTTGACTGCATCATGTGAAATTGAGACCTTCTATTTCTAATGACTAATTTGCTTCAAGAGTCAATTGAGTTATGACATCCCCTTTGTTGGGGACATATGATGTTTCTAATAATGGAATCAATAACATAAGACTTTGATCACCACAAAAATCTCATTCTGCTGAGTGGATGTAAACGTTGTTTGGAATTTATCCAATAGTTTCAATGCAAAAATGTATAAAGCAGCTTTCCTGTCTTTAGTAGCATCAGTAAAGATGTTAATTCCCAATAAAGGGATAGCAGAGGCTTTTTTTTTTCATGTCCATAGACACATGTTATAAAACTTTGCAAATAAAAGCATAGTGCCATGTTTGAAATTTTGATTTATAATAGATTGCCATTCAAACAACTCATGTATACATTGTTCTATTTGTTGTGAAATATATTTTGTATGAATGGTATCAGGATCTCTTCCTGTTAAAGCACGAACTCTCCCAATAGCTTTATGAATAGTATTGGCCACCAATACTATATAAGTTTGACAAACTATTCTTAACTTGTGGTAAATGCACCCACTCTAACATAATTTCTTTTTGATGTATAAAACCTATTGGTAATCCTATAATAAAAAGTATAGAGACCTCAACATCATTCTATTCCTGAATCCTTTCTGTCATTTGACTTTGTAATAAATTTTCAATTAATTGAATACATTTCACTGCATCTGGAGTCTATTCCCTAGAGGAATGTAATTCAGATGAATCTCTCAGAATATCATAAAGAGTGCCATCTATTGGTGGTAATACCCAATCTAGTTCTGATCCATTGAATTTCCTCTATTAATTTTTGAAAATCATTTAAAGTGGTCACTTTTGTCAAATCAAATTTTAGTGCTTTCACATTTATACATGTGTCATATATCTGATAACCCAAACAATTTATGGGAGTATTTCTTTGTGTCTTTTCTTCTGCAATAACTAATTTGTTTTTCCTAAGCTCCCTAAATGTCTCTTCTAATGTATTTTCCAATATATCAGGGTTCAAATGTGCAGCTAATATATCACCCATGTAATGTATGATGATTGCTTCTGGAAATCTCTGCCTAACTGGTTGAATAACTTTATCTACATACCACTGACATAAGGTGGGACTATTTTTCATCCCCTGAGGTAACACTTTCCACTGACATCTGTGTGAAGGTTCTGTCAAATTGATGGAAGGCACAGAAAATGCAAATCTATGTCTATCTTTTACGTTGATGAGAATACTGTAAAAGCAATCTCTGATGTCAATAACCCATGATTTATAATCTTTTGGTATCATATTAAGTGATGGAAGGCCTGGTTAAAGAGCACCAGTGGTCATATTTGCATTTACTGCTCTCAAATCTATAAGTGTTCTCCATTTTCCGATTTTTTCTTTATAACAAACACTGGAGAATTCCAAGCACTAGATGATTCTTCAATATGTCCCAATGTAATTGTTCATGAATTGTGTCATGCAAGGTCATCAACTTTTCTTTTGTAAGGGCCCACTGATCAATCCATATGGGATCTGAAGAGATCTACTGTCTTTGTGGAGTTTCTATAACGGCCTCACTGGGGGGCCCCACTAAAATTTGCAGTTGTGTTGAGCTTGCCTTTTGAAGTTTATCATAAGCTCTCTCAACACAATAGGCAAGCCTTTCATAAGTTTCTATAGCAAAATTTAATTGTTGAGCATCACCAGAGTAATCTCCAATTCCAAATAATCAGTCCTAATTCCCCCAATGTATCATGATCTCCTTGTTCTCTTAGCTTCTGAATCATCTTATGTACAGGAGTTTTTCCACTAGGTGGTGCGGTTCTGCCTCCTACAAATTTATTCTTCTCGTTTCTATGCAGACCACCAGACATCTCCCTGTCTTTCTGCCCTGTTGTATGTAAATTACTAGATGTCTCACTTTCCTCACATTAACAAAGTTCCTTTGTTCTTACTATCCCATAACTTCCTCCTGGCTTAAATCTGTTTTTGAACTCCTCTATCTTCTTCCCAGAAGCTTGAATTTTGCTAAATGTTCTTTGGGCATAAATATTGGAACACAGCTGCCTATCCTGCTGCATCATATTGTATTTGATCCTCATTTTTTTCGTACCTTCTAGCTCTCTGTATCTGTCTTAAACTTATCTGGGAATTTCCAAAGCCTTCATGAGGGAGTACAGAGGGAGCAGATAGGAGACATATCTCCTCAGGGAAGGCGGGGGATGAGGGAGAAGGCTATGCTGTGGAGACAGAGACAACCTTCCCTCTGTTTGCCTTCTCCTCCCTTGTCTTATCTTTTTTCTCAAGGTCATATGTCCCTCTGTTTACTTCTTCATGCATTTTATCCCTGCCTCCTCCTGTTCCATCACATCTACTTCCTGCTTCTTGCTATCTCTTCCTTTTTCGTCACATCCACCTTTTTCCTTTTCTTGTTTACTTCCTAATAAGGCCGTCTTACAATCCTCATTTGTTTTATGACTCTCCGTTTGCACTTCATTATCTATTCTTAATGGATTGCGGTTTGTACCTCTTAAAGTGCTTCTGATCACTTAATAAATGAGGTGATGCCTTTCTGGGATGGCTCCCAGCGCTTCTTTTTCTATAAATTCTCAAATGATTTTTAAATGTATAGTAGCCCCCACATCCTTAGCCTTCTTGTGAATAATTCAGGCATATTCCTCTTTTTCCACCTCCCTCTTAGAGAGTGTGTGTCCCATGGCAAAACGTTTGCCTCACTGCTAACACCAGCAGGTTACTCACGATTTTGAAGTATTCCTTATCTGTCTCTCAGAGGCTGATGCCCAAGTCTTCCCACACAGGCCCCTTCCCCAACCGTGAGGCACCTCTGAGGTGTGCAGGTACATCTTTATTCTCGCTAAGAATCTCTTTGCCCTCCACTCCATTGTAATTCAATTTGTTCTTGGCCATGTTGGGCACCGATTCTCAGGGCCCCCTAGGGTCCCTTTGCTTACAGATAAGTGAGGCCTGCTCTGACCAGCAGAAACTCGAGGCCTAATAATGCAGAGACTGTGAATAATGATGAGACAGGGAACAGAGGTGATGCAAACTCCGTTTATTCCAGCTTCTACCAGCAGCCTTAAAGCCTTAGTTACATCAGCATAGCAAGAGCTCTCTAAGCCAATCTGTCATGTCCATCTCATGCCCATATCAGACATGCCATGTAGTCAGCAGGGGCAAGGCTCCTTCTGCTTAGCTCCACGTTGTTGTCCACAGGTGTGGGGCTCCTTCCTCCCAGCCTCTTCTTGTTCAACCCTTACAGCAACGCCCTCAGTTTACTTGAATCACGTTCCGTGTGGGTTGTCCAAAGATATCTGAGGGTTGGCAACCCCTTACAGATCATAACATAACATTCTCACTCTTTTTGTTCGTTTGCATTTTGATTTCTTGTTCATTTTTTTCCTTTTTGATCTGACCTTTCTTGTGCAGCAAGATAATTGTACAAATATGTTTATATATATATATATTGGATTTAACATATATTTAAACATATATAATATATCAGATTACTTTGTGAATTCACACCTCCCTTGAAGCTCTTAGGGCCAGAGAGCACGCTGGGAGATATCCCACAATTCCTCTCTCTCATATATAAGAAACAGACAGAGGCTCTCGGACAGAATTCAGCTGAATTACATGGAGAGGGGAGCGTCAAGTCAGAAGAAGCCACAAGTCGGAGTTGAGCTAGAGCCAGGAGAGAATTACTTCAGAAGGCAAAAGAGACAGATTCATCTTTGTGCTGGCTGGAGGCTGAAGGGAGCAGAGACAAAGGACAAAGCTGCAGGAGCTCTCAGAACCGAGCAGAAAGATAGGCCTCTAAGAATCTAGCTATCCAGGCCCAAGGAAAGAGACAAGACTTGGAAGGAGAAATAAACGTTTGTATTTTTACCAGCTGGCTGCATTTGGAGTAATTATTGATCTGAACTGATACTAAGGCTGCCTCCAAGAAAACCTCCCCCGAGAAACCTATTCTCCCAGAGAGAACCATCTTATAGTTTTATTTTAAAGAAGAAAAACACCACAATTAAGCTAGTTGTAGGACTTAATTGTGTCCCCATACTACCTTCCTTGCCCCCTTTCAGCTTCTTTTTATTTGTTGTTTTCCAATATTAGATTATAAGCTTCCTAAAGGCTTATGCCTTTCTTTGTATCCCTAGTGCTTGGCACAGTTACTGACACATAATAGACCTATCATGGATATTTATTGACTCTGATTCTGGATGCATTGAAATAAAACTCTCTGTTATGGCAGCATGACAAAAATGAAGGGATGGATTTAAAGTCAGAAAGTCCTAAGTTCTACTTCTACTTCTAACACTGTATAAACATAGGCAAGTCATTTAAAACTCTCGAGGCCTATGCTCTGGGTCCAAATATTTTTTCTCCTTACCAGAGATCATCTTTGTGATGAGCATGAATTCATTTACCTGGACTTGACCATTCCAAATTGAACTGCTTAAAACAAGAAACTGTACAGCTAATGATAGAACTATAAATAGTACTTAGTCTATTTAATCCCTATAACTGAAAGCAATAAAAACCACCAGGAAGAAAATAATACAAAATGATGTAAATTCAAATTCATTTTTCTTTGACTACTAGATGCAGTTTTGACCTTATTTAAGAACTTGGGTATATTGATGTCCTGGGTATATCCCAACAAAAATAACATTTCTTAATGGAATAAATACTGTTTTGGGTGACAGAAAACCTGACTTCAGCCCTTACTAGTTACATTAACCCTAAGCAAATTACTTTACTCTCTCTAGGTTTCTGTTTCCTAATCTGTAAAATAGTTACAAAAATACTTGTTATATACATATGTTATCACAAGGGTGCTGTCAGGAAAGTGTTTTACAAACCTCAAACTGCTATATAAATGTGAGTTATTTTTTAAATTATTTTTTTCTCATTCTCTTCTTCAGTGGAAATTCATATAGAATGATAAATTGCTTTCTAGTTTTCTTTTATATTTAATGTTCTACATACACTGGTACAGTTGGATAATCTTACATCATCATAGTCATTATTATTATTAATATTATTATTACACAAAGAAAACCCCCAAGGGAGAACTGACTCACAAAGAGCTGGAAAGCTGCCAATTTCTTATCTCATTCTGACTTCACCTTTCTTTATTCATCATGGAATGGACAGCATTCCCTTAAATGGAGTCAAAGTTGCAGCCTGAACATGACTTGCATATTGGCAGCTCACTTCTTCCCTGCCTGTTAGAAGAGGAGAGATTGAGAGTTATGTTGTTGCTATTGTTGTTATTGTTTAGGTCTGGTCTGGAGGAAATAGCTGCTTGACATGTGTGACAGCATCCTGCTCTCATCTCTACTCTGATGCTCATCCAATTAGTTTCCAACTCAAGTCAATTCCTTCTTCCCCTATCTTTTCAACACTTGCCCTCTTTTCAATTGCCACTAATATCAACCTTGTTTAATCTTGTTTCCTCCTTCCTGGATTACAACATGTAGTCTCTTAATTGATTAGCTCCATCTCTAGCCTCCATCAGGCCCCTCCCACTCTAGTCCAAAGTGATTCAGTGGATTGAGCACCAGATCAGGAGTCAGAGAGACCTGAGTTTGAATGTGACCTTGGACACTTACTGGACAAAACAGCTCAGTTTCTTCTGTAAAACTGTGCTTTATAGAGTTTGCAATATGAGTGAATGCTTTAATAAAGGCAGTTAAACAAATAAATAATAATATAAATAAGATTTGCTACAAATAAATCAAAATTGGATAATTGTGAACTGACTTTAAATAGAAAGAAGAAACTGAGAGGACTAGCTACTTGTAGACTACGGAGAGTCAAAATTAATCAGAATCCATCTTCACTATCAACAGAGGTAGATTCTGTTATTGCTGGATCATCTCATGTATATTCATCTCTAAATAAGAGCCTAGTAAAATCACTATAGATGGATACACTGAAAGCAAAGATATCACTTAACTTCCTCAGTTCTTCTAACTAGGAAGTTCCTTATGCTATAGTACTCAAATCCCTCTTGAAATCAAAGATGACAAAACTAATGATTATTCTATTTCCTATCAACTCATGCAGTAAAATGTTAGCCCATATATAAGAGTGAAGCAGATTTTTGGGAGTCACTATTACTCTGCACACATTTCACATGTGGTTACAACCCCTTTCCAGAATCCCATAGGGAAGCCCATTTCTCAAAGTTCTCTCACTACTTCAACTCAATCCTATTCCCACTGCTGATCTTCTTCTACTCTGAATTTTTCCATCTCCCTTCCTCCCTTCCCCTTGGATAACCCTTACTGTCCAGGTTAGGAAAAAAAAAAAAAAGTTGAATTCATTTGCCATTCATTGTCTGGAGTTCATAAATCTTAAAACACAAACCCTTGCTATATTCAGGATTTCACAAATGGTTTCCCTTATCCTACCACTTGATCATCTTTGATTCATTCTCCTCACTATTTCCTTTCATTGGCATTAGCTGGTAAGTAGCTCAAGGGTGGAAGAGAGTAAGAGACAGAATAAATATCCCCAAGGGATGTGTGATTCTGGCACAGAGGTAAAAGGATAAGCAAGAAAGACAAAAGCATTTGGTTTCATATTCTCAGCTCATCAGTCTTGGACAAGGTTCTTTGCCCTATCTTCTTCTCAGGTTGTCTCCATCCAGAATGGCAATCAGTGGGGTCTGGGACTATTGGGTACATAGGATGGCACCACTAAACTCCTGACTGCCCTGTCACAGGTAGGCTTGGGGGAATGATTTGAAATTCTCTAGCTTGGTTTAGGAGGGAGAATAGCCATGACCTGAGCCTCTCTGGAAAGGACAATGGAAAATGTCTAGGAGTCATTAGTAGATTTGCAAGGTTAAAATTCCTCTTTTGCTATTCACTTGTGACCTAGGACATAATCTCCCCCATTTCACAAGTGTAAGACCAAGCTTATATGTGACACACTCTTGACCCCTTTTACCCCAACCTCACTCACCAGAGGGTCTTTTCCCTCTCAAGGACTCAAGGAGAAACTGGATCCTCTACCCCAGAGCCCAAAGAAAGGAAAGATCTTCCCAGTGAAAGAGGCAGTGAAGGTATAGATGGGCTCTTGAGTGGTAGCATTGCTAAATGTCACCCAGCCCACCTCATAATCAAGGGAGACACGGATTTGCTTGGGATTCTCTTCCAAGGACAGCCTGGTAGGGAAGGAGCCCAAGGCTGAAACAAAACCCCAGGCCAGTCGCAGTGCCCATATCCCTTCCTCTGGCCTAAGCCTGAGGTCTCCTTTCCGTCGGACATTCTGGCTCACCACACCCATGGTACAGCTACCCCCATAAGCCAGGTCCACAGTTACCACCCATGTGTGCCTCCCTCCCACAAATCCAACTTGGGCTAGGACACAGATGGCCCTGTCAAAACGTTGTGGACTGTCTGGTGAGGTCTGCCATTTGTAGGAAAACTGGGCCCGCTGGTGATCTTCTGATAGGAGGAGCTTGGGATGTGATGTCTCGGAATCTAAAAGTATATGAGCTGGGAGGGAAAAAAAATGCATACAATTTGCATTGATGTCATAACTGCATGGGGGAAGGTGCAAAAATTGCATTTGGCAACAATTTCTTGCTATGGCCTAGGCAGAAACCCTTTCCCCTTCTATCATTTTAAATATACTATTACTTTCCAACACACCCTGTGAGACCTTCCCTTTGTTCAAGCAGTCTGTCCTTCTTGGAAAGAAAACTTGATCTGGAAATCAATAGACTTGAAGTATAATCTTAACTTTCCCACTGACTTGCCCTTTGATGATGAACAAGTCACTTTACCCAGGAGAGTTGGTATCTAACTTTCTGATTTAATCTAACTTTCTTATTTTCCAAAAGAAAATTAATCCCAGAATGGCAAAGTGATTTATCCAAGATACACAAATTATAAGTAGCAGACCTGGGATTCAAACCCAGGTCTCTAAATTCAGCACTCTTCCATCTGGAAACAGGCGTGCCATCTCCTCATTGCCAAAGTGACTGCACTCATATTAGACTTATTTGGATTCTCCACTATGTCCCCATGCCAAGTACTTCTCTTCCCCTTTTCAATTTTCTTTTATGGGTTTTCCCTCATTAGATTGTAAACTCTTTAAGGGCAAGGTCTGCCTTTTTCATATTCATATTCCCAGCACTTAACACAATGCTTGGTACAGAGGAAGGATTCAATAAATGTTTATCAGTTATTAACAATGGGTCTTTAGGTCTTTCTGTAAATAAAGGGTATTAGACTAAACAGTCAGCAAAGTCACCAGAGGTGAGATAGAATTAGCTTATTCAGCTCTGGAGTGTCAATTGTTAAAATTTTCAACATGAACATTAATACCTTGGGCAGCTAGGTTATATAGAGAATAGAATTTCAGGCTAGGAAAACTCTGTAAATTCAAATCTAGTCTTACACACTTATTAACTATGTGACCCTATTTGCCTCAGTTCTTCATCTGTAAAATGAGTTGGAGAAGGAAATGGCAAACCACTCCAATATTTGCCAAGAAAACTCCAAATGAGGTGATAAGGAGTCAGACACCACTAAAATGATTCAACAAGAAAAATTTTCATTTTGAAAATTGACAAACACTAAATTTATTTTTAATTTCTTGTCCTTTGGATTGTGTAGATTTAAGAAAGTGATAAAGTGTGTCATGAATATTTTTCCCCCTCTGGATAGCCAGTTACTAAACACCAGCACATCCCTGTTTCAAGCCCTGATCTGCAAGTCCATGATTCACTTAAATGGACTATTCCTAATATATTTCTTTTCTCACATCTGTCCCCCTGCCTATCTATTTAAGACCAGTCCTGTCTTCCCAATTTAGCTTAAAGCTTTCCTCCAGGAAGCCTTCCCTAAGACACACTCATTCCACTTGGATTCACCATTCAATTCAACAAAGTGTTATTGCTCAGTCATTTCAGTGATCCCATTTGGAGTTTTGTTCTTTTTTTTTTTTTTAAGCAAAAATAAATGGAGTGGCTTGCTATTTCCTTCTCCAGCTCATTTTACAGATAAATAAATTGAAACAAATAGATTTGCCCTGGACTCATGGGCAGGAAATGTTTGAGGTCACATTTGAACTCAGGTCCTGACTTCAGGGGCATTACTCTATTCACCACATTATCTAGCTGCCTTTTAATAAATGATACTTTTTTCTTGATAGATTTCGTAAAAAAGCAAACTTAATAATAGTGCTTATTCTGTACCAGGGACTGTGCTAACTAATTGACAATTTTTTTCTCATTTTACTATAACAATAACCTTGGGAGATGCTATTGTTATCCACATTTTATAGAAGAGGAAACAAACAGAAGTTAAGTGACTTTCCCAGTATCACAAAGCTAATAAGTGTCTGAGGCCAAATTTGAACTCTAGCAGGATTATCTCTACTATTTCACATATGTAGTCTCACCATGAAGGTCCTCAAGGGCAAAAACTGTCTTTTCTTCTTTAGTTATCTCCTTAACATATAAGCACTCCTGCACAATTCTCTCTCCTTGTTTGGGGACACCAGGATAATCTTAACATATATGTCCACATTTTTTTTTGGCCCCAAGACACTCACCTGGTTCATAGTCCAGTTCAAAGAGTAGTTTTTCTGTAGGAAGGGGAAAAAAAGAAGTTGGGATTTATATCTGATTTAAGTAAAAACTTAGAAAAAGTTCAACCCTTCTCTTGACAGATGCTGAGAAGTAGAGAATTAGTGAAAGAGGCTCATAGAGGATCATGCAGAAATGTGCTGGAGCAATATCTAATTCATTTGTGAGAGTCAATTGCTAACTTTTCAGTATGAATATATACAGCTTAGAAGTCAATAATTTCTACAACTCAGGACTTGATTTATTATTTTGTTGATTGTATAGATTTAATAAAATGATAGAGAAAATGTTAATTTTAAGATTAAACTTAAAATTACATATGCATATATTCTGGTCACCTCTCCTTCCCACTCTCAATCTTTTGCCTAGCTATTAAATATTTGCTTGCACATACAGACTATAGGTGATAATAATCTAGAGTCAATATTAGGAACTGAGGGAAGATAGGAGGAAATTAGGAAGAGAAGAGACAATATTACTAGAGGCAGTAAAATATAATAAAGAGAGCCCTGGATTAGAAGTTAAGAAACTTACATCCAAATTTTGGCTCTGTTACTTATTGGCTGCACAACTTTGGGAAAACCATTGCCTTTATCTGGCCTTGAGTTACCCCATCTGTAAAATGAGGCATTTGAACTAGATGGTATCTAAGATCTTTTCCAAGTATAGCATTTTTGATTCTCAATATTTATCATAAATGCTGTTGATTTTTCCTACTATTGAAAGTTAAATTTTTTCCTTCTTATTTTGCTATTGATTATCACATGACTCCATCCCAGCCCCCTCAGAAACCTTAACCGTCATTTTATATTCCCTTCACATCATCTTTGTAAAAGGAAACAGAGATTATCCTCCTTGTCCCTATCAAATAAATAAGTAGATGGGCAAATTTAGACCCAAACTGGTAAAGCAATTTACCAAAAATCACCCAGCATATCAGCAGTGGAGCTAGGAAGCAAATCCAAGTGTTATCTATCAAAAAATAATTTTACATTATTTAGGATTGCATAATCTGAGATTTGGGACAGTTTTTCAAACTCCCCTGGAATTGGGGCATAAGTAGATCCTCTTACCTAGAAACATCTTCATTTCCCTCTGCAGTTGAAAGGCCTGTTGAGGGAAATCCCGGATCCTCTCCCCCAAGTCAGGTGACACAGCTTCTGGTTTCTTGCACTTTCTAGTTTCACATCTAGAAATACACACACAAAAAAAGAAAAAGAATGAAATCATAGAGATTTTCCTGATTAGAAATTTTCTGGACACTCCGAGCTGGTCACTAGTTTCTTTTAACTCTGGAGTTTCAAGTCCAGGGACACTCTCTCCAAAATGCCTTCCCTAATTGGGATTAACCTCATTTTCTCTTTGAGGTTTTTTAAAAGTTGGGAATATATGTGTGTGTGTGTGTGTGTGTATGCAATATATATGCAATAAATACAAGGAGTGGATTTATGATTTCATAGGTATATGATTTCACTTCCAAGTAAATAAAGTCCCTCTACCAAGACAGGTCAATACTATCTTTGTAACTTATCGTCTTAGAAGGAGATACAGCTAGGTAGAACTTGAACCCAGGTCTTCCTGGCTCAAGCTCAGGTTTCCATCTACTGAAATGGATGCTGTCCCTAACCTGCTTATGCACTCCTGAGATCGTGAGAACATTATTTTGGTTTCAGCTCTGTCTGCAGTCACAACTATGTTGCCAGCTCTTCACTCCCTAACGCAGATGGTATTTTCTATTTCCATTTGCAGGCACACACAGCCCCCAGATCTTGACAACTTGGCAAACATAAAATTTAAAGAACTATTGTCTTACTGCCTATCTGGGAATGTAATTCTTAAATGTGATAACCTTTGCCTCCTGTCTGGGAAAAGAACCCTATTATTATATTGAATGCTTCAAAGAATTCCTTTGTAGAATTTTCCTATAAATATGTGTCTCTGAAACCACTTAATAGTGATCCTGGTCACTGACAGGACTCAGTCCTGTCCAGTGACAATAAACACTCTTAAATTTTCATTATTTTGGCTGTCCTGTATTTTCTCTCACCTGGACACTTCACTACTATATGCTAATTTTCTTATTATATAGATTCATGACAATACTAATGACTCACATTAAATAGCACTTTAAGAATTAGAGCATACTCATCTCAACAATGAGATGATTCAGGCCAGTTCCAATAATCTTGTGATGATGAGAACTATCTACACCTAGCGAGCAGACTGTGGGAACTGAGTGTGAATCACAACATAGCGTTTTCACTTCTTTTGTTGTTGTTTGTTTGAATTTTATTTTCTTTCTTTTGTTGTTGTTTTGTTTTTCTTTTTTTATAGCTTTTTATTTACAAGATATATGCATAGGTAATTTTTCAGCATTAACAGTTGCAAATCCTTTTGTTGCAACTTTTTCCCTCCTTCCCCTACCCCCTCCCTGGATGGCAGGTTGACTAATACATGTTAAATATGTTGAAGTATAAGTAAAATAACTGCTTGGACATGTGTATATATATATATATATATATATATATATATATATATATATATATATATATATATACACATGTCCAAGCAGTTATTTTACTATACAAAAAGAGTCAGACTTTGAAATATTGTACAATTAGCCTGAGAAGGAAATCAAAAATGCAGGCAGGCAAAAATAGAGGGATTGGGAATTCTATGTAGTGGTTCATAGTCATCTCCCAGAGTTCTTTTGCTGGGTGTAGCTGGTTCAGTTACTTACTGCTCTATTGGAACTAATTTGGTTCATCTCATTGCTGAAGAGGGCCATGTCCATCAGAATTGATCATCATATAGTATTATTGTTGAAGTATATAATGATCTTCTGATCCTGCTCATTTCACTCAGCATCAGTTCATGTAAGTCTCTCCAGGCTTTTCTGAAATCATCCTGCTGGTAATTTCTTACAGAACAATAATGTTCCATAATTGAATTTTATTTTCTTTCTCATTTTTCCCTTTTTGATCTGATTCTTATTGTGCAGCAAGATAATTGTATAAATGCATATGCCTATATTGGATTTCCATATATTTTACAATGTTTAACATACATTGGATTACTTGCCATCTAGGAGAGGGGATGGAGAGAAAGGGAGGAAATTGGATCACAAGATTTTTCAAGGGTCAATGATGAAAAATTATCCTTGCATATGTTTTGAAAATAAAAAGCTTCAAAAAATAATTAAAACATACTTTCCTTTATAACAGCACTGTGTAAGTATTATTATTCCCATTTTCTAGAGAGGTAACTGAGTCTCAAAAAGGGGAAGTCACTTACCTTAAGGAGACATAGCTAATGAATATCAGGGCTGGAACTCAAACCTCTAGGATTCTTTTCACTATACTCAACTTTCTCTCTATGTGAATATGTGAATACTTCTATATAGCTCTTTAAATGTATATAGTATGAGCTTACTTGTGTCTAGTGCATGTATGTTCCTTCTTAGACATTACATAGCCCTTTCCTTGTACCCTTTCATTGTTGCTATTGTTCAACCATTTTCAGTTGTGTATGACTCTTTATGTCCCTATTGAGGTTTTCTTGGCAAAGATACTGATATGGTTCACCATTTTCTTCTCCAGCTCATTTAATAGATGAAGAAACTGAGACAGGGTTAAGTAACTTACCCAGGATCACACAGCTAAGAAGTGTCTGAGACTAGATTTGAATCTTCCAGATCCAACATTCTATATAGCTCTTTCATGATTTTCTCATATTTTATTTGGTATTTCAGTTATTGTGTAGGTATTTTATTCAGTCTGTTAGACTGTGAACAACTTAAGGACAGGAACCTCTCTAGTACTTAGCACATAGTAGGCTTTTACTCAGTTTTGGTTTTTTGTTTGTTTTTTGTTAGTTGTACTGACTGCTAGGCAAGCCCACAGTGCCTCTATGCAATTCTCAAAAAATAGTTAGATTGGTAGATAGTTTCCTCATTGGGAATTCCCAATAAAATCACAGGTCTGAACCAGATAATGATGATAAATTTTTTAAATTAAAAGTGTGTGTGTATAAGTGTAATGCATATGTATAATACATATATGTATACAATTCATGTGTATGTATGTAGTATTTGTACATGAGAGGAAGAAGGGAAGAATCCCACTTGCCTGAACAGGGTACTCCTGATGTCCTAAAAGAAAGAGAAATACCAAGCATTCAGTTCTCATGTTTGCCATTTTCCTTAAGGTTACTAGAAAACTTGAGCCCCACAGTCATGGGGCAACTGTCCTGGACACTATCATAGGATCCCATCATTAGAAGAGATTCCAAAAGTCACATCTAATTTAGGGCTTATTATCTGAAGCATGAATCTCACCTATAATATGTCTGACTAGAGTTTAGTAGTTATCCAATTGAACTTATTACATTATGAGGCTTTTTTCCTCATTTTATTTTATTTTTATTCTTAACTTAAATAACAAAAATAATACTTCTACATTCAATGTGGAAGAAAAGGCCAGCATCATATATCAAATGTAAATCTCCATTATGTTGAGCTTGCTTTTCTTTTTACTATAAAAAATTAAATATGTAACTTTCAAAGTTGACTTATTTGTGATTCTCTCTGAGCTTTCTTTTGTTCTTTTTTCATCATTCCAGGAATCAGGAACAGGGCTGGGATAGGAAGATAGGGGAAGAGAAATCTTATTCCTAATCTCTCTCTAGGTATACATTTTTAACAACTAATTCTCCAGAAGAAAAAAATATATACTCTTAAATTTAATTTGCATTATAAACATTTCTCTATCACTTTATTAAGTGATAATAATGTACAAAATAATAAATTAGGCCCTTTTATTATTGTTGTTTTGTATCTGATTCTTCTTGACCCCATTTGGGATTTTCTTGACAAAGACACTGGAGTGGTTTATCATTTCCTTCTCCAGTTCATTTTACAGACAAGGAACTGAAGCAAACAGGATTAAGTGACCTGATCCAGGTCACACAGCTAGCAATTGTCTAAAGCTGAATTTGAATTTAGGTCCTTCTTATTCCAGGGCCAGCATCATATTCACTGCACCACCTGATTGTCCAAACTTAAGACCTCATTTGTAACATTTATCAATTTTTGAAGAGTAAAATGCTCACATTGAAAATTTAGTAGTTGGCTTTCAAACAACTATTTCATTTCCTTTTCCCATAATTTCCACCTATTATTTTTGCTAGGTCTTCCTACCTTTGGGAAGGTATGGTATTACCCGTGCTCCTACTGCCTACGTGCAGGTCCAACATATCTTCACTGCTGAAAGAGGTAGTGAGGTCTTTTCGAGCTCTGAAACCCTGAATATCTATAAAGTGACTGACTATTGCACAAGGTAGAGCATTTTGTCATTCTTTTCCTCTGTTACCAGGCAGCTAAGTGGTACAGTGGAGAGAGTGCTGAACCTCATATCAGGAAACTCCTCTTCTTGAGCTCAAATCTAGCTTCAGATACTTTCTATCTGTGTGATCCTGCCTGTTTGCCTTAGTTTCTTCATCTGTAAAATGGTCTGGAAAAGGAAATGGCAAACCACTCCAATATCTTTGTCAAGATAATTTGTTTTCCTGAACTTAATGGTCCTACCTCGGCCCTAAAAATGAGGGAAGGGAAAAATAAAGTACAGGAGGGACAAAAATAAGAGGTAATGATAACTCACATTCTTATAGTTCTTTACAAAGCACTAAGCACAATGCCTTAATACTTAGCCTTATTAAATAGGCACTTAATAAATGTTTATTGACTGTGAAGTAGGTATTTAATAAATGCTTTTTCATTGATTCTTTAAAAATTCCCAGAAAAGGGCTCCCTTGGTTATTTGTTTCTCTTTACCTCAACAAATAATATTATATACATCTTACAGAAGAAGAAACTAAGGCTCAAAATTAAGTGACTTGTTATTGTTTTAAAACGCTAAACACAATGTTCTTTGCAGTGTGCCCCAATGCCTATCCAAATAACATAGATGGGGAAAAGTGTTTTCACATTGCTCACTTTCAGCAGTTTTCTTTCTGGGTGCTTGAGTTTTTCCTCCAATTCTGATATCAAAGCATTAAAACGGGAGATCTCACTCTGGACAAGGGATTCGAACTCATTCTTCTGCTTCAAAATGTCTCCATCCAATTCTTCCAGCTGGGTCAAAATTAAGTATTGCTGCCTCTCCAGAAACTGGCACATATGCTCAAATTCTGAGATGACCTTTTTTCTCTTGGTGGCCACCTGAGTCTGGAGGAGCAGGGAGAGGGAACAGAAAGATCCTCAAGAAATGACCCATTTCCTTCTCCTCCTTCTCTTCCTCTTCCTCCTCCTCTTCCTTTTCTTGCTCTTCCTTTTCCTCTTTCATTCCCATCTCCTCCATCTCTACCATCTCATGTTCCTTAATACTGATATTCAAACTGATACTTTCCTGCAGGAGACACAAGTAAAAGTCCCAGAGAACTCATCTCCTTTCTCCCTTGCTTAATGCAGTATGGTCTAGAGGTAACAAGAAGACATAAAATGACCTAGGAGGTCATTGTGAAGGAATCGCTAACAGGATTTCACTAGAGGGAAAGAGAGGATGGTGCATTAATGACTTACCAATAAGATCTGGATTCTTTGATCTTCCCTGGACTGGATTCCTTGAATGTTTTCTCTCTCATTCTTCAAAGATTCTAGACAACTATGGATTTGTTCCTGAGAAGAGGGAAGGAGTACTTAGAATGAAAAATCAGAAGAATTCTTTGAGAGTGAGAGAAGTTATCTTTTTCAGCCACTTCCCTTTAGGCAGGCCCTGACAGTTAAATTATTCTCCTCTGATTCTCTTCTGAAGGGCAGCTAGGTGGTTCAGTGTCTACATTATGAATCTTGGAATCAGGAGAACCTCAATTCAAATCCTGCTTCAGATACTTACTAGTTATGTGACTCTGAGCACAAGTCATTTAATCTTTTTCTGCCTCAGTTCCCTCATCTATAAAATATAGATAATAATAGCACCAACTTCCCAAGGTTGTTTGAGGATTAAATGAAATAACCTATGTCAAGTGCTTTGCAAACCTTAAAATGCTATGTAAATGCTAGTTAATGCTATGCTCTATTTTACCATTTCCTGTCAAATTCCTTTGATAAATATAACATGACCCAAAAATGTAGGTGTTCCCCAAGAAAATGTTCTAGATCCTCTCTTCACTAGAAGTGGTCCCACTTCACTAACTTCCTATAAGACATTACAAACAAGATGTCCCGTAAGTGCCTCAAACTCACTACATCTAAAACATAACTCATAATCTTTCCCCCACACTCACTTGTCTTCTAAACTTCCCTATTTTTGTCAAGGGCATCACCATCTTTCCAGTCACCCGAGTTCACAATTTTAATGACAATTAAGGTTCTCCTGACTCCTCCTGACTCCTGACAAGATTTTAGTGGCCCCCGGGCATCAAACATATATCCCTCTGTCTGATATCTAAAACCCTTGAAAGCATAGCCCTCAACTACCTTTCCAGTTTTATGGCACATTACTCCTCTCAGCATCTAAGTGCAATTTAGTCAAACTGATCTTTTTGCTGTTCCTCTTATATAGGCCCCATCCATCCTTAGCATTGTCTCTTCTTAATGTCTAGAATGTTCTCTTTTTTTTGCCTCAATTTCATGGAATCCTTAGTTTCCTTCAAAGTTCCTTTTAAACACCATTTTCACATGAGGTCTTTCCTGATGTTCCCAGTGCCTCCCTCAAAATGATTTTCTATTTTCTTTCTTCCCTTCCTGCCTCTTTCCCTCTCTCCTTCTCTTCCCACCCCCCCCCCTTTCTGTTTCTCTCTCATCATAGTACATCAATACTGTTTTCTTGACAAAGATACTTCAATGGTTTGCAATTTCCTTTTTCAGTGGATTAAAGTAGAGCTAACTGACTTGCCCAAGGTCATACAGCTAATAAGTGTCTAAGACTGGATTTGAACTCAGGTCTTCCTGGCTTCAAGTCAAGCACTCTAGCTTGGTACTTCACATAGCTTATTGCTTAATAAAAGCTTATTGACTAATTAATCACATATTTAAATAGTCCCAAACAAGAAAATTCCATCAACATTCTTAATCAGATATTCCCATTCAACTCAAAAAGCTTTAAGCATCTGTAGAAACAAAGATAAAAATTAAACAGTTTTGGCCAAGATTCATATTCTATAAGATTCAAAATACTGTATGGAAATTTCCAAAGTTTTGTAGAGAACTTTCAAAGCCTGGGTTCCTTTTCTCAAATCTGATTCTCTCAGACCCTTAGTCACTAGCCCAGTTTTCCTCAAACCCTTGTCACAATCTTCCTTTGGTTCTTCTCCCTCAGATGACTCTTCCTTTTTGGGTCCCATCCCCCAACCTCTACCTTGCATCTACCTTGCACCCTACCCTACTGGGGAGCTTGTCCTAAAGGCTGACCTCAATTCATCACAATGAAGTTTAGGCCTATTTCCTCTAGTTTGATCCTCAGTAGAGAATGGTCAACACAATTACTACTATGTGCAAGGCTCTGTTGGGTACATGGAGGATACAAAAATAAAGACAAAAGAAAAAAAACGGTCCCTGTTTTCAAAGAATATACATTTTATTAGGAGATAATGTGAAATAATCCTGGATAATTGATTGAAGCCAGAATGTGGATTAGTTGGACTACTTAGATAAGTAATATTGCAGAATAATTTAAAAAGAAGTGAGAGTTCCTTACACCAATGAAATCATAGATCTTGTTTAGTCCAGTCCTTTCCTGAGCAGAAATTCTTTCAACATTCCCAACAGGTATTCTTTAAACCTCAGCAAAAGACATCCCTCTCACCCTCATTAACAGAGAAGTTACAACTACACACGCATACACATACTAAAAACAAAAATCATTTGGAGTGGTAGAGGGGAAAGAACAATGGACTTAGAGATGGGGTAATTAGGTTCAACTACCAGATCTTTTAACTTACAGTCTATATAATTTTGGGCAAGTCACTTGGGTCTCAATTTCCTCATCTGTAAAATGAAGGAATCCATGATTCTATGGGCATAATGTAATGGGAAAAGTCCTAAAATCAGACTCAAAAGATCTAGCTTTGAATCCTAGCTCAGCCATGCTAGCTGTGTGAACTTGTGGAATTCAACAGATCTGTCTGATTTTCAATTTCTTCATCCCTAAAATAAGGATAATAATCTTTAACAGTCAGAAAAAACAAATAAAATTGTAGAATCAAAGGCTGACAATTGGAAAGGGACCTTAGAGATTGTCAAGTCCAATTCTCTCATTTTACAGATGAACAATCTAGACCAAGAGGTAAAGATACTTGCCAAGCCACACAATAAATTAACAGAGCCAGGATATGAATCCAGATTTTCTGAATCTAGAGCCCATGCTCTTTCCAATGTATAGGGAGTCCCAAGAGTCTTTACTAAAATATTTGGGACACTTCATATTATGCTGCCTCCACATAATAATGAACACAAAAATGTTTTGTAACCATTGAGGGTTATAGAAATCTTAAGTATATTCATAGCACAAAAAATGTATTTATTCAACCTCAAACTCATACATTGATTCTTTTGGAATCAGTTATACACTCAGATACAGGCATACATAGCACATTGTTCAAATACACCTTATAAACAGTCACTTATGTAAATGCACTGATATATTATTACTGTGCTCTATGACCAATTCTTCTTCTGGGAGCATAGCATCCAAATGGACAGGGAGGTGAGGGAAGGAGGAGAAGGTAGGAAAAATGGTCCTAAGTCATTATAAATAATCCACAAAAAGATAACAGAGATGACTATCCACGGGCACTAGACAGCATCTATCTCTAGTTCCAGGGTTATTTACTTAAAGCCCAGAAATATGGTCCTGGGACTCTTGGACATGGTAACACCCCTTTCCCATCTTTCTTACCCTGTAAGGATCGGCTGCATCTTTCAGGAAACGCACAGTGTGGGTCCTGTGCTCCAGGGCTTCCCGGCACTTCACACACAACTGCTTTTCATCATCTTCACAGAAGAAGTAAATTTTTTCCTCATGTTCTTCACAGAGGTCCTCTTCCAGGCCTGAAGGAGGTGCCAACTTTAGCTTCTCGATGTTTTCCACAACACTAGCCAGTTGCCAATTAGGCCGGAGTCCTCCAGGACAGAAGGGATCCTTGCAGAGGGGGCAGGTGGGTTGCTCACCAGGACCAGGACCAGGGATTTCACAGTAGCGTGTAAGGCATCCCCGACAGAAGTTGTGGCCACAGTCAATGGTAACAGGTTCTCTCAGAATGTCTTGGCAGATGGGGCAATTGACTTCATCTTCCAGGGTGGTTAGGGAAGTAGCTGAGGCCATAATGATCTCAGTAGCCCCTTACTGCCCTCAGGGTTGGTCCTTAGTCTTACCTTTTTCTCTCTGATTGGCTGGGGATAGGAACTAGGTCTCCTGAAAACACAGTCAAAAACACTTCAAACACAACTCAAGTGTACATTTCTACACAAACACTGATGTGCACACATTTATGCACATAATCACATATAAATTTCAACACAGTCACATATTTATCCCACAGCACACAGACAGTACATACACAGAAGTGACCACTTTCTGTCTGGAACTTCAGGATTCCGGCTTTCTTTGTCCTGTTCTTCAACCCAAGCCAACACACCATGCTAGTCAACAACTGGGAAGTAGTAGTGCAGAGACTTGCAGAGACTTTAGAGGTGACCTTAACTGCTCTCTGCTTTGGGTTCCATGATCTAGTGCTCCCCATCCCCTTTGTCAGTCTGGACAACCATGACTAGAGAAGTTAAGCCCAAATTTAATTCAGCAAAGATTATCTACTGCAAAAATAATATCTCCTGTTCAATGCATGGGGCAATAGGAAAGGGGAGAAAACTGGTTCACACGGGGTAATGACAAACCTGACCTCTCCCAACCCCAGCCCCCATCAAGAGGGCCAGATGTCTCCAGGAAGATTGGTTATATCAACAGCTTCAGGCTGTTGACAGCTGTCAACTGTATGGAAGGGGTGTGAAGGAGTTCTGATAAGGGAACTAATCCCTGGTGTTTTCAAGGGATTAAACTTGTTTTGGCTTCCAAATAGGTTCTGAGGTGAAGCCAATTAGGTTGGGAAAGGAGGTGGGGTATGGGACCAAGTAGCATAAACAGTCACGAACACGAAAAAGGAAAGTGAGATGATTTGAGAATTTGTTCTTGAGGAGATAGCTAGATATTTACCGGAACCTTGATCTTGGTCTTGGAGTTGAAAGATTTGGGCACTTATGAGCTGAGTGAGCAAGGACAATTTATTTAACCTTGATGAGCTTCAAATTTCTCATATGTAAAATGGGAGTGAAAATCACTGTAATTACCTATATTGCAACATTAATGTTAGGATTAAAGAAGAGAATGGATTTTGGATTTATATCTGTAAGTCAGGTGTTCTTAATTTTTTTTTGTTTCATGGGCCTTTTTGGTGTCTGAGGGGGAAGACACCAATTTTTTTGAAGCCAAAAAAATTCTTTCTTGAAATAATGCTCTCAAATGGATAAAATTAAATACATAGATGACAAAAGACACCAGTAATAATCTAATAGAGGTATTAAAATTGAAAAAAAATTCTTGGTCCTTATGGTAAGAACCCCTGTTATAAAGTAACATATTAATATAAATAATTATTGTTAACATCAGGATATTGTTATCAATATTCACCATACCTGAATATAAGCTATATCCTTAAAATCAGATTTATTTAGGAAAAAATATTAGGGAGAGAGAAAAATAAGAAAAAAGAGAAGTATTAGCTAGGAAAAAAAATACAATTTTAGACTGCATTTAGATCTTCAACTTACCAGGTATGAGGGAAAATACAACCTGTATTCAGACCAATGTGGCATTATTATCCTTTCTTCAGACACAGTCTTTCTAGTAATGTAATCTGACCTAGGAGTGCTCCTATTCTAACAATCCTGTCTGTCAACAATTGTAGAGGATTACTAATCCTAAAGCCCTCTGACCTAAGAGGAAGTCCTCTGGCCTAGAAATGTAATAATATTTCTTCCCTTGGATTTTAGGAAAGATATATTAGTAATCCTGAAACACTTTGACCTAAGTGCTCTTGTTCTAACAATCTATCAATGATTTCAAAGTCTTCTGGCCTTAGAATAGTGCTACAAACATTACCAGTTGTCAGATAGATAATCTAATGGTCAGCAATAACCAAATTCCTGAGACAATAGTAAATAAGACTACCCCTCAAACCTATCTATAAAATTAGCAAATAAGTAGCATGAAGCTCTGACCAATTTTGCCTTAAAAATCTATCCTATGCTCTTAGGTCCCTTGCTAATTTCTTTTGGAATTTAGTCTGCTACAATTGGCATCACAATTATAATAAACTTTGTCCCTTGATTTGGATATGGGTTCAAGCCTGCAAATTCTTTTCAAATACCTTGTGACACTGGTTTGTGTGACATTCCAAACTTTTGGAGTCCCCTTTCCCAACCTAAACATTTGATGGCCCAATATGGGGAAAGTGTGACTTCCCCTGGCTTGATTCTTTCCTTGTCAAGGTAAGTCTCCCAATTTTTTTCTCCCTTAAACCTATAGCTGGTATACCCCAAGCCATTGGAAGAAGGCTTGTCTGGCTTGTCATAAGCTCTATTCTCAGTAAATTTTCCTCGACTGGGATGCCCAGACTGGGAAATTTTGCAATTTTTGGGAAAATTAACTTTGCCACCCTCTCACCTTCTCTGGGACACCAAAGAAGATGAAGTGCTATAGGATAGGTTTTGGCAAAATTTTATGACTTTTGGTAAAGATGGAACAGTTCTCTTTCATGTCATTTTGTTTATATCTATATCTTTGTGTAGAAAATCTGTGTCACATTTGTTCTGTGAGCTAGATTTTGTTCCCAGGAAAGATTTAAAATGCAACCAGCATGAAAAAAAAAAAATTTCTATAGTTAGAATGCTGGAAAAATTTCTTTAAAAGCCTAACAGTTTTTCAGTGGACTACAGGTCTGGCCAATTACAGAAATAAAGTTAGCTAATTAAAATTAAAATAATATCTTATCAGATTCTCAAAGTTTTGAAAGCAATGATTAAATAGTAGTTTGACAATTAGTCATTTTAAGATGGCAAGAAAAATACCTGAAACACTGGGGATAATTCCAGAAACTTAACCCATTTTGGAAGAAAAGAAAAGAAAAGGAAAGGAAAAATAAACCTAAATAGCAACTTTTTGCTAACCTCTCCTTGACTCCTATCTTGTCCAGAGTTCCCTTCTGCTCCTTTGGGAAAGCAACCTAGAAGGTATTAAGGGACCCTCTCCACTCCATTCCCCGGAGTGGTCCTGACTTCTGGGAATTGCTAACAACATCAATATAACCCAAGTCCCTCTTTTTGCTAACTCTTCTCATCTCAGAATTATAAGGAAATTCAAATTCTGCCTCACCTGTAGAAATAGGGGAAGCAGCCTGGGGATTCTACACAACCTTGCTCAAACACCTCCCCAACTCAGCTTGAGAGAATGGAGATGAAGTGGGAGTCGGGCTCCATGGTCAGTATTCCCTGAGCTCTGGCACCTGAAACTACCATCACAGGTATATCCTAGCACCAGTCACCCCATCTTTCAGCAGGTTCTGTCCAGGATCTGCCTGAGAAGAATTTGGGTACCCCTGGCACCACCCAGCATGGCAGTGTGAGATAAGAAAACCAGTCTGCCTCTACATTTGGTAAGATCAGCATTCTCTGTTTCAATTGTGGATATGTATTAGCTATGTAATTTGTGGCAAATTATTTTATCTCTGCCCAGTTTCCTGATTTGTAAAGAGAAATAATAGTTGTGAAGACCACATGATTGCAAAAGTGCTTAGCATAAAACGGGCTATATGAATGTTAACTGCTTTATTGGATATAATTGCTTCATATTTGATAACTTTATGTGTTTTTTAGATGTGACCAACAGATAAATGATTTTTATGCGTGAGTAAAGTAATTCGAAAATTTCTCTGCAATATGGTAGTAAAAACAATTTTAAAGAAGCTCTAATTAAAGCCCTTAAAAGATATGTAAATTATAATTTATTTGCACTAATATTAATAAGATAATTTTGGAATTTTAGGAAAACAGAAAAGCAATTTGTTAATTCTGGCTGCAAATAACCTGCTTTTAAGTTATCTAGAGTCAGACTTCTGAGAGCCCTGTCAATAAAAACTGGCACCTTAACCTTTTTTTTTCCCCTGAGAAAAGAAAAATGATTTTCATAAATTGGAAGATGACCAAATTGCAATTCAGTTTGCCTAAGACATTTCATCAGAATCTATGGAATCTCATTAACTAAAATTAAGTCAATTTTAAAATCTGTTCTGTCTTAATTTTAAGAATTGTCTCATTTTCTCCCTAAAACAAAAGGGGAAACTTATTTAAGGGAATAGAAATTACAGCTAAGACCATTTGGCTATTACGTAAGAAAATCCTAAAATTGTTAACTAAATTACTTGGAGTTATTGTCATCATGTTATCAAGTCACCTCCAAGTATGAAGTATGCAACACTTTTTCCCCCTTTACAGACCTACGGAAGTATCAAACAGCATAGACCACAAAAACACTAAGAATAGTTGGAATGGGCAACAGCAAACTCAGTCCCTTCCCTGGAGTCTGTGTCAACTCCCCTTAATTTGTAACCTTGTCAGTTTTCTTGAAACCATCAGGGTAAGCAAAGTCATCAGTCCTGAGAAATAAGCCTGTTTAGGATTTATAGTTTCTAAATCAGGAATGTGTTTACTGAGAATTTATAAGCTTGTTTAATGATTGATCCTTTGCATCAAGATAAGTTTAAACATATAAAACATGTTAAACAAAATCTCCTAAGTGTGTATGTAAATCCTAGTAAACTTTTAAAATAATGGATATCACTCTAAGCTGCAATTGGTTGAATTTGATATTAGAGATAAATTGTGGCAATAATTGATATTTTGAGTTCTAAATTTCATTGCCTGATCATTGAGTCAATAGCCCACATTCAAGAGAAATGTCATAAATTACTCAAAGAATGCCTTCCTGAAATGTTTAGGTGAACATCTTATCTAGGTAAGAGTTGGAAGGACACCCTTAATCTCTGCTTAAGATGGGATCCTTCTGACTCAGTTTCCCAGTTCTGTTTTTTTGTTTCCTACATAATTATTCCTGAGTCTGAGTCTGAGGTAGAATTATTACTATATGGTCAGTTGTCAAACAGCTCTAACTAAGGATGCTTTATCCTGTCATAGATGTGCTCTCAGGCTGAAGCCTGAAGGCCCTGTTTTGATACTATTATAATCATGTCTTTTTTATCTTATACCAAATTTCTATAATCAGAACAAATGGTCAGTAGAAGCCATGAGCTCAATATAAGTATCGTAGGGAACCCAATGGTTTTCTACTCTAGATCTTAAAGATGCTTTCTTTTGCGTGTCATTGAACAAAGACTCACAAGTTCTTTCTGCCCTTGAAGGGGCAAATCCAGGGGAACGTAAGCCCCTCCACCAGTGAACATAGCCAGTATGGATTAGATGATATCTTGATCTGCAATCTCACCAGGAGGCTTCGCTGGCTGCAACCATAGAAACCCTTAACTTCCACCTCCCTTCCCTTACCCAGAGCTATGGAGTTTCTTTGTCTAAAGGCCCACACAGTCTTGCCAGTCTGATAAAGACCTTGAAGGTTAAACTAATCTCTTGCCCAGGCCTTAGCCTTACCTAAAGCCTTTCATACTGTACATTGATGGAAGGCAGGGCCTGATCCTAGGAGTCTTTGGAACCCTACTCCAGAGCCCTTGCTTTCTTCTCAAAGAAACTTGGTGTCTTTGGGGTGACCCTCCTGCCTTAGAACTAGCTTCCACAGCCCTTCTGGTTGAGGAAGCCTCTAAGTTCACCATCAGGTTCAGAGCATTTTTGAAGCCTAAGGTCATCAGTGGCTTGCTGGGGGAGGGGGCATAGCAGATATCATGTTCTCCTGCTATATGCGTCTGACTTGACTCTCCTAGTGTGCCACACCCTCAACCCTGCCACTCTGCTTCCTGACAACCCTCAGTCAGGTGACATTACAACCCAGATGGTGAATGGTTTACAGATGAGTCTCGTTTTCTCGGAACCAGGGAAAGGAATGAGAGTGAACTTCTATACAAACTCCAAATTTTTCATAGTTTGCACATCCATGGAGCTAGATAGAAAGGGGACTTTTGACAGCAAAAAAATTTCTCTTTTTAAATATGCAAGGGAAATATGCAAGCTGTCCATGGACCAGAAGGAAGATTCACATCAGGTCAAGGGAAACAGGTTGGCAGATTCAGCTGCTTGTGCTGCTGCCCCTTTGCCTCTGACTATGGCACCTCTACTTCCTCAGCTGCGACTCTTTTACTCCTTCATATAGCTAGTTGCTGAAGAAAGGGGACACACCCCTTCTGGATGGTTTCTAACACCCTCAGCCCAGCCTCTAATCCCAGAGGCAAGCCAGTGGGAACTTCTTTTGGCCTGCTCAGATCTTTGTAGAGCCACAGTGGCCCAGCCTTCACTTTTCAAATAACTCAAAAGATGCCTGAGGCACTTAAGATTAGCTTTCTTCCTCATTTTCCACTTTTTCCAGGTGTAATTTTAACAACACTCCAAGCCTGAGAACTTTTCTCTTAGTGTTTTCTCTCTAGCTCTCTTGGTGCCCCTTCAGTGGGGAGATTAACACAATAGTGTTTCATCAGGCTAGGGAACTCCGTGGGTATGAGGGCATTCAGGATTGTAGGGGTGTGCCCTCAGCATCCTCAAGGGAGCCACATCTGTGACCTGATGCATTATTATTTGCAAAGGCCCCATCCCCACCCTGGATGCCATCCTATTTGTACTACCTTATCCCCCTAGTGGAATAATTTTAACCTGATAATGTCATATAATTATAATCATCCTTGGGTGTTAGAATCCTTACAAAGTGTTAACTCATTAGAGTTGATGGAAATAATGCTTGTGTGCTTAGGATTTACACCTTTGGGAGAATTCACACATTAGAACTCACACCTTTGAGAGTTCACACATTAGCTCACACATTGGAGTTCACAAGTTCGGGAGATTCACAAGTCAAAAACCCACAATCCCACTCTCTCAGAGGAGAAGTCAACCTTTGGGTTCCCACCTTTAAGAGATCATATATAAAGAACCTCTTAGAGCTTCAGTCAGTCAGTCAGTTTCTGGGGATTCAGAAGAGGAGAGGCTGAGGCTGGGAGAGGCAGAAGCAAAGGATTAGCAACAAGAGCTCTTGGAACCAAGGAGGGAGAGAGGCCTCTAAGAAAGCTAACTGGGCCCAAGGAAAAAGACAAGACTTGGAAGGAGAAAATAAATGTTTGGATTTTAACAGCTGGTGCATTTGGGGTGATTATTATGTTGAACTAAAACTAAGGCTGCCTCCAGAAAACCTCCCCAAGAAACCTGCTCCCAGAGAACAATCATTTATTATAAAAAGGAAGAACACCACACTTGGGAACAACTTGAAGTGCCCATAACTAGAAAAACACTACAAAACTTGACTTCAGGTGCCATCTGTGAACTTACAGGAAGTGCTTTTCTTTGTAAAATGGGTTTTCCATTCTACTTTGATGTTTCTGAGGGATCTGTTATGATGTTTGCACCTCAGGTCTTCTGAGTACTCCTTTCATTGTATATAATGCCACTGCTTCAAATATTGCCCCCACTCCTTCAAGGAGACAAAAGTGGGGATTTAGGGGGAAAAAACATTCTTTGGTATTTATCCTAGGAAAAGATGTTTGGATGGGAGGCATTCATGACAGCCTCATCTCTCCCCACCCCCACCCCAAGCCACCCCAGCCTTCCTCTGGGTAGGGTTTCTAGCTATTGTTTTTATTAAACCTTGTACTAACTCCATTTTTAATTATTCTTTTTTTTTTTTTTGCTCATATTTGGCCTCTGCATTTTTAACCTACTTGTAAGATTTGTTTCCTCCAGACTCCAATCTATGAACTTCTAACTATTTGTTCACCCTGAACACCATCGACTAACTGATTCTGACACCCAGGATGCCTCTGAATTTTGCTGCCTCCATCTTCAAGTCATATGTCTCCCCACCTCAGTCTGGATCCCACTAGGCAGGGAGAGCTCTACACTCTATCAGCATGAAGCAGCTCCAAAAGATGAAACCTCCATCCCTTTGTCCCAAATGAATTTGTATTCAACTGCTTGAGAGGGGAAATATGATGTAATCTGACCAAGGAGTGCTCCTGTTCTAAGAATCCTGTCTGTCAATAATTGTAGAGGATTAGTAATCTTAAAGCCCTCTGACCTAAGAGTTAAGTCTCTGGCCTAGGAATGTAATAATATATATTCCCTTGGATTTTAGGAAAGATATATTAGTAATCCTGAAGCCCTTTGACCTAAGAATGCTTTTGTTCCAACATCTGTCAATGATTTCAGATTTTTCTGGTTTTAGAATAGTCCTATAAACATTACTGACTGTCAGATAGCTAATCTGTTGGTCAACAATAGCCAAACCTGAGACAATAGTGAATAAGACCACCCCTCAAACCTACTTGAAAGCCATAAAATTAGCAAATAAGTAACATGAATCTCTGACCAATTTTGCCCTATAAATCTATCCCATGCTCTTAGGTCTTTTGCTAATTTCTTTTGGAACTTAGTCTGCTGCAATTGGTGTTACAATTACAATAAATTTTGCCCCTTGATTTGGATATGGGTTCAAGCCTGCAAATTCTTTTGAGACCTTGCAACACCGGTCAGTAGCCCCAAACTTTTGGAGTCCCCTTTTGCAACCTCAACACTAGTACTTGACTTTTTTAAAAGTTTATAAAGTGTTTTCCTGTTGTGATACAGGAGCCACCTGCCAGTGGCTGCTGGAGGTCTAACTCAGACCTGTAGAATGGATCTCTTCATGTGAGAGGATGATGATGATACAAGGAGACTGAGAGGCAGTTGCATTCTCTGACCTCTGACCTCTCTCCTCTTCCCTCTTGCCTCCAATTTATTTCATTCCCAGTCCACAAAGAACATCTGCGTCAGCAAAGGCTGCTTTGCAACTCCTTCAAGTTTATGATTCACAGCTGTGGAGGCTCTCAGAGAATTGACCTGCCCCTTCACCTAGGTATGGTCCTTAACATTTTCCTCACAACAATCCCCTCTAAGGCAAGTAAGGCAAGTGTAAGGATGAAGTGTGGTACAGAGACAAGAGGGCTGTTTTGAGTCAAAGTACACTGAGTTCAGATGTTATTTCTGCCATTTACTATATTTGATAAAAGTAAACCCCACATAGAGGGGGCCTGTCCACAGAGAGCCATAGCCTTGTGTGACTCAAAGGGAGGCAGAACATTTAGCTCTACCTCTTTCCCCTCACCTTTCTCCAAGGGAGACTTTCATTCCTGCCACGAGAGGAAGCAAGATGTGGGAGCTGGAGGCCACCTCTCTGCTCTCTTCAGGGAAAGGGAATACTGGGCTAGAAGCATATTCATCTATTCCCTTACATATTATTCATCTAGAAGATATGATCAGGTTTCATCTAACTTTCAAGCATGTTGTTCTTTTGGAGGTAAAGGGAACCCCAAGCTCTATATCCAAGGCTTGGCTTCTCAGTTTTATAGTAAACACACATAACAAATAGCAAAAAAAAAAAAAAAAAAGTATCCAAATCATAGCAAAATAGAAATCAGAGATAGTGTATGTAGACATCCTACATAGGAGGCTGTATGCAATATAGAGTATATAAACAATATAAATATAGACAATTTGGAGTGAAGGAGCACTTCCATTGGAAGCAAGATTATTCAGCTCAACCAAGAGAGATGTTTCTCTGTAGTTTCTATTATAGCAAGATGGGGGTAGACATATAATGGAGACCATAAGCGCCTTTCATATTTTCCCAGAGTCTTTTCCCTCAGCAACCTAAAATGAGGCTGGCCTTTTCCATCTTCTTTCTTGAAACTCAAAGACAGAAATACTTAAAAATGACTTGGAACTTGTTGAGTCCCAAAGAGGAATTGACTTTGATCTGAATTCTCTTGATTCTTATTTTCTTCATCCCATGCCTCACACAAGGCAAAGCATTCATCTCTTATCAATAAGGAAAGGGTTCTAGCACTAAGCTTTTGAACAGGAGTTACAAACCTATAGAAAAGAAAGAGGCTTAACTTCTCTGAAGTTTTATCTGTAAAATGAAGCTTTTCAAAGCTTCTTAAACTATGGGTTGCATGGGATAGAGAACAATCCTTGAAGTCAGGAGGACCTGGGTTCAAATGCAGCCTCTGAACACTTAATAGTTTTGTGATCATGGGCAAGTCACTTAACTCCAATTGCCTCTCCAAAAAACAAAAAACTGTAGGTTTGCAACCCCATCTGGGGTCATACAACTGAATATGGGGATTGCAAAATTAAGATTTGTTATCAGTAAATGTTTGATTATGTATATATTTTATACACCTTATATATCCAGGGTTGCATAAAAATTTCTCAGGCAAAAACGGGCAAGAAACTGGAAACTGAGTGGATGCCCATCAATTGGAGAATGGTTGAATAAGTTATGGTATATGATTGTTATGGAATATTATTGTTCTGTAAGAAAGGATGATTTCAGAGAGACTTATATGAACTGATGCTAAGTGAAATGAGCAGAACCAGGAGATCATTATATATGGCAACAGCAAGAATATATGATGATCAATTCTGATGGATATGGCTCTCATCAACAATGAAGTGATTCAGACCTCAATTCAGACCTTAAATGGTCTTGTGATGAAGAAAGCCATCTGCACCCAGAGAGAGGACAGTGGGAACTGAATGTGGACCACAACATAGTATTTTCACTCTTTGTGTTGTTGTTTGCTTTCATTTTGTTTTCTTTCTCATTTTTTTCCTTTTAGATCTTATTTTTCTTGTGCAGCATGATAATTGTGGAAACATGTATAGAGGAATTGCACATGTTTAACATGTATTGGATCACTTGCTGACTAGGGGTGGGGCAGAAGAGAGGGGAAAAATGAGAACACAGGATTTTGTATGGGTGAATGTGAAAAATTAGTCATGTATATATTTTTAAAATAAAAAGCTACAATTAAAAAAAAATTTTTTTAAAGAATAACTTACATTTGCCTGATGTTATCCTTAATGATGGAATTAGAAGGAAACAGACAAGCAATATTCTACAAAGTAAAATTTCACACATGTCCAGACAATATCCTTAATGATGGAATTAGAAGGGAACAGACAAGCAATATTCCACAATGTAAAATTTCACACATGTCCAGACAACCTATGATGGAAATATCAAGAACTTCCTCTGTGAGGAGACATCCTGCATTGGCCTCTAGAGGGAGCTTTGTTCCACTAGTTACACAACTAGTCTATGATAATCTTATTCTCAATTTTTTTCTCCCTCTGTCTCCCTCACCGCCCCCCTCTCTTTTTTTTTCTTTCTCTCTCTGTCTCTCTTTCTTTCTTTCTATCTCTGTATCTCTGTTTCTGTGTGTCTGTCTCTCTCTCTATCTCTCCATGTAGTGAGCTAGATGGAGAGAAAGACCATCTTCTCCCTGCCCCTACCTCTCAGGTTCTGTGGACTCAAGAAATGGGTCCTGGGTTTTGGTCTTGTTTCATTTGTTCTTTTTAGTTTGAGATAGAGGAAATGGAATAACAGACCTAGGAGTTTAAGCCAAAAGGACTTTAGAGTCCGGGATTTCAGGACAGATATTCCAACCAAACTAGCAAGGAAAACCTGAGAAGCCAGAGCCCAGGGAAGCATGCTCAGGATTTTGTACTTGGAACGTGGTGGGACTAATACTATTTAGGAATAAAGCTAAATTGTAAACCTAATCCTGCCTCCCTCCTTAATGACTTCAGTCTCATTGTGATGTAGAGGAGATTATGTCCCTGGAATGAATCAATCATGCAACAAATATTAATTAAACATTTGCCAGCCATCAAGCTAAATGCAAGAGATGCAAAGAAAGGCAAAAAAAAAAAAAAAAAAAAAAAAAAAAAAAGGCAAAAAATAGTCCCTGTACTCTGAAATGTTGCCAGGGGAGAATGTTTATATGTTCTTGATGCTTTAAATATATCAACAAATATTAAAAAAAAAACTTAAAAATTTTTAAATATATAAAAATTTATATAATAAATAATATAGAGGATATGTCTAATTAAAATATATAATAAATAAATATAATTAAAAAGCATAAAAATTATAAAAGCAAATCTGATTATTAAATGATTAAATGGATAAATTTGGAAGAAAGTAATTTACAAAGACCCAGCCAAACAGTAGAGCTGAGAAACCCTTCAACTCACCAAATACCAATTGTAGGGGTTCAGTTAGCCAGGTTCATTTAATCACTTAATAGTCAGAGCTTTGAAGAAGGTTTTAAAGTATGTTGTATTCAGACATTAGGTCCAGAGTAGCCTGTGTTACATATAAAACCAATTGTCCCATTTCTCTGATAACTGAACAGCCATAGTGACTATTCAGTCCATTCCTAACATAGACTATGTATTATGATAATTTCACAATTTTTTTTCAGCAATGAGCAATAAAATTCCAAAGACTGATGCACAAAACAGTATAACAATAATTTATCTAGCCTTTCAGAATTGTGTTGAAAATTTTCATATCATCTTATAGTCTAGACAAAAAAAAATCTCTACTAAATCTCTAATAGTAGCCTTAGTTTGGTGAAACGAGCTTTATTCAAATTTTCTAAAAATAGGTTCTCAATAAGCCCCTAACTGCACCAAAGGCCTTCCACAGTTCCCTACATAACTCTTAAGATTCCTCAAGTTTCTGTGTTTGGTAGGCATCTATTCAAATCTATTCAAGCCCTTAGCTCTAACTCTCTGCCAAAATATGTGAAACACTTCATTAAATCAGA
Source organism: Antechinus flavipes (assembly GCF_016432865.1). Taxonomy (NCBI): domain Eukaryota; kingdom Metazoa; phylum Chordata; class Mammalia; order Dasyuromorphia; family Dasyuridae; genus Antechinus; species Antechinus flavipes. The sequence goes on from NC_067401.1 coordinate 189,012,032, forward strand.
GCAGGAAACATTTAATTAAAAGAGAATGCAAGGGAAATAAAGTGGAATTTAATTAGGTCAAAAATATTCCCCACTTAATCCCTCTGGATCCCTAACACAGAATCATAGTAACTCACATGTGCAATAGATAAGGGAACACTGTGCATGAAGTTAGGGAAAATTGAATTCAAATCTGTCCTTAGGCAAGTCAAAACCTCAATTGGTCTCAGTTTTCTTATCTATAAAATGGGATTAATAATAGCACCTATATTTCCATAGTTGTCATGAGGATCAAATGATATAATAATCATAAAGCACTTAGCACAGTGCCTAGAACCTACTGAGTGCTATTTAAACAGAAGCTCTTTTTATTATAGAATTATACATTCAGAGTTTAGAAGGAAAAGTACAAATTGTGTGCTATGTATAGTGATACTTCATCTATTCTTCACAATAACCTTGTGAAGTATGTGTTATTATTTTCCTAATTTCTTTTTTTTTTTTTTAATTTTCAAAACATACACATTGACAACATTGACCTTTGCATGGCCTGGTATTTCAGATTTTCTCCTCCTTCTCCCCACCCCCTCCCCTTGATGGTAAGCAATTCAATATATGTTAAACATGTTAAAATATATGTTAAATCCAATATGTATAAACATATTTATACAATTATCTTACAGCTCAAGAGAATCAGATAAAAAAAGGAAAGTAAATGAGTAAAAAAATAAAATGCAAGTGAACAACAAAAAAAAGAGTGAGGATGAATGATCCACATTCAGTTCCTACAGTCCTCTTTCTGGCTCTCTTCATCACAAGATCCTTGGAACTGGCATCAATCATCTCATTGTTGGAGTCACATTAGTCAGAATTGATAATATTGATATTGTCATGTGCAGTGATCTCCTGCTTCTGCTCATTTCACTAAGCATCAGTTCATGTAAGTCTCTCCAGGTCTTTCTAAAATCAAACTCCTGATCATTTCTTATAGAACAATAATATTTCATAACATTCATATACCATAACTTATTCTGCCATTTTCCAATTAATGGGCATCCACTCAGTTTCCAATTTCTTGCCACTATGAAAAGGGGCTTGCATATGTGGGTCCCTTTCCTTCCTTTAAGATCTCTTTCGGATATGGGACCAATAGAAACACTACAGGGTCAAAGGGTATGCACAGTTTGATAATTTTTTAAACATAGTTCCAAATCGCTCTCCAGAATGGCTGGATCCATTCACAACTCCACCAACAATGTATTAGTGTCCCAGTTTTCCCACATCCCCTCCAATATTTTTCCTTGTCTTTTCCTGTCATTTTAGCCAATCTTTGTAATAGTATTTCAGAGTTGTCTTAATTTGCATTTCTCGGATCAATAGTGATTTAGAGCACCTTCTCATATGATTAAAAATAGTTTTAATTTTTTCATCTGGAAATTATCTGTTTATATCCTTTGACCATTTATCAACTGGCTTAGATTCTTATAAATTTGTTCCAATTCTCTACATATTTTAGAAATGAAGCCTTTTTTGTTGTGCCACAGTTCCCTTTTACTGTCTTGACCCAGTTTCCCTAATTGTCCTATTTAGTTACTCTGCCTCAGGTTATAATCATTCCCTCTTAATGTTAGGATAAAGGTCTTATATCTTAGATCTTAGGCTATAATCATTCCCTCTTAATGTTTGATGAGATAAAGGTCTTTATCTATTTTAGATATTAGAATATCAGGAGCCTCTCCAGTACCTCCCTCCATTATGTCATCCTAGGTGCCTGCTTCCATTATGTCATCCTCATTCTAGTTTCCTCCCCCCATTAGGTCATTCCCATCCAGGTATCTCCCCAAATATGTCATCGTTCTTGTAAGCCCATAAAAGAATCTTGTATTTGCCATTCACTGCTGGATTCTTGGAAACGATAGTCTCATTCAGCCTTGGGACCAAACCATGGATCCATTTGATTTTGTACATTATCAGAACCCTTAAATGTAAAAATGATTTCCCAATTTATTGCTTCCTTTTTGATCTTATCTGCATTAGTTTTGTTTGTATTGTTGCTCCAGTTTCCTTTGATTGTTCTACCTCAGCTTCACTAATTGTTCTACCTCAGTTTCCTTGAATTGTTCTGCCTCAGTCCCCCCTGGTTGCAAACACCCCTCTCCCTTTTCTCCCCACCTCCTCCCAGCCCCCTTGACTATTAAGACTGATAGAACTTAGGGCTGGCTACTCTAAGGTCATAAACTGTAAATGTTTAATCTCAAATAAGGGGGAAGATCTTTTATTTCAGACATCCTGGCTCCTCACCTTCCCAACTTTATCAGAATGTCCAGTGAGCACTTCCCCCGCCCCCTTTCTGCCCTTATCACTAAAGTCCTATAAAGAATCTCTGGAATCTCACATTCAATACTGGATACTTTGAGACGCAAGTCTCATCCAATTAATTAAGCTCTCCAATAAATAAAATGTTAAAAACTCTCTAATCTTGCCTCAGCTTCTCCAGCATTACAGTATAAAAACTTTTTAACTTAATATAATCAAAATTATCTATCTGGTGTTCATTTATGAATTCCAGTCCTTCTTTGGTTACAAATTCCTTCCTTCTCCACAGATCTGAGAGGTAAATTATCCTATGTTCCTCTAATTTGCTTATAATATCATTTTTTATGTCTAAATCATGAATCCATTTAGATCTTATCTTGGTATATGGTGTTAGGTTTCGGTCGAGCCCTAATTTATTCCATTCTAGTTTCCAATTTTCCCATCAGTTTTTGTCAGATAGAGTTCTTATCCCCAAAGCTGGAGTCTTTGGGTTTGTCAAACACTAGATTGCTATAGTTATTGCCTATTTTGTCCTGTGATCCTAACCTATTTGCAGATAGCTATGCCAAGGGAGGTCCCTTGGCCAGGCATGATTCCTGCTTTGAGGTCCTCTGCTGCCAAGGATTGAACCCAGCTGCCCCTTTTTATAATTGAAACCTTGGCTAGAAGCTACGGACAGCTCTTGGTGGGGGCTTATAGCAGTTTGAGCTGGAATCAGAACAAAATGTTTCAATAGAAGTTTCAATTGAATGAGATTACTGCCCCAGGCCTAGATTTCCAATAGATTGAAACAGTTTACTGGGAGTGGTCCTGAGTTAATTTTCAACTAAATAGAGGTCTATAGAAATCTAGATCTCCAGCTCTGACTAAGTAGGAGTGGTTCTGGACTCAACTAATCCCACCCAGATAACAGAATGAAACTACTTTATCTTGATTCTCTGGGGTGGGTCTCTCAGGAAAGAGCTTAGCATTCCCCCCAAAATCAGAGAGAAAGTTTTGGGGGTTCTCCTCATCATTTAGGGTTCTCTAAGTATACCATCATATCATCTGCAAAGAATGATAATTTGGTTTCCTCATGACCTACTCTAATTACTTTAAATCTTTTTTTTTATTTCCAAAGCTAACATTTTTAATACAATATTAATAATAATGTGTGAAGCCCAGGTTAGCTCCCTGGAGGACTCAGAATCAGTCAGAGTCAGGATAAGCAAAAGTCCTTGAAATTTAGGGGAAGAAGTGAAGAGAATGGGCAAGACTGCCACAAGCTCTCCACAACTTCCCTTTTCTTTGGTCACCTCCAAAGTGACTCTGGCTTGTCTCACTCCACCCCCAATCCCTCCTTACAATTCTCTTAACCCCAAGCATTGAGCTAGCATTAACTGTGAGAAGAGAAATTTCAAACATGTTAATAGTCCAATGCTAATTGTCCAAAAGGTAATTAGCCTTAAGTGCTTGGTTGTTTGATTCAAGTGCATCTATTCAGAGTTTCAGCCCTTTACATCTCTCACTTTCTTTTGTTTTAGAACACAGGTGGTTACGCCATCCCTGACTTCTCAGGAAAGGAGATGAAAACACTGAAAAGGAGGTGATCACGTCCCCCCTGACTTCTTAGGAAGGGAGGTGAAAGCAATAAAAAGAGATAATCATGCCCTACCTGACTTCTCAGGAAGAGAGATGAAAAACACCAAAGGGAAGTAGGGAGTCCAGCCAGATATTGCTGTGGGTTTCTGGGCTGAAGGGTCTTATTAGAAACAGTATGCACAAACCCATCAGCATGGGAGGTATTACACAAGCACATAGCAATAAAGCACAAGCTAGAAGTGATGACTCTCCCAACAGCCGTTGCAAGCTCAATGTGGTGTGACAAACATGAATTGTACATGCAAGTAATGATATAACAAAGAATATAAATCAACATGGTGTTGTAAGAGGTTTCCAGAAGTACTAGAAAGGAGGGTATGTAAACAACAATCACATATGTCTTCTTCAGCAACCAAGACATAGTCCAAAACCAATCTATTGTCCATTACTTCACATGTCCGGGAATTCAATGATCCCACAAGTTTTTGAAGTCCTGGAACAGTCTTTTTATGTGTTAGGAAATCCAATGATGCCTGCAGATCCTGAAGTCCTGCAACAGTCTTATCATTTCTCAGAAAATCCAATAATTCCTGAGGATTTCCAAGTCCTACAATAGTCTTATCATGTCTCAGAGAATCCAATGATTCCTGAGAGTTTGGAAGTCCAACAATTTTTGAAGTCAATGAGTCAAACGCCATAACTGCCATGCTCTTTCAGTGGTGGGCAGTCAGCAATGGAACCATCCGATGTTTCTTGGGTCTTCTCCTTTGTTTCAAGATTCTGCTCTGTCTCCCTCCAATGGACAAGGCACCCATCTGATTCCTTCTCCATCTATAGAGATACAAGCAAACCTCTTTCCCCAAGCAGTTAACCTATCTGGTCCCTTCCATTCGCCACTTTCTGGGTTTCTCCACATCACCTGGCAATTATCTAAAGATAATGGAGCTGCTCGCACTGGACACTGCCCTTCTGGTGGATTATAAAACTTGTCTACCAGAGCCAGTGCATCTTTGTCAAAAATCAAAAAGTTAATAGTATAAAGAGTTAGATTTAGAAGCTCTCTAGGATTATCTGTGGCTTCCCCTTTCTTTTGTTTTTGGAGGAGCATCTTAATGTCTTTGTTTCTCCTCTCTATTATTGCCTGTCCTTGAGGATTAAAGGGTATGCAAATGGTGTGTAAAATCTTATACTGTGCAAAAAGTGTGCAAAATGTTTAAAAGTATATGCAGGTCTATTATCTGTTTTTATTGCTTGTGGCACACCCATAATTGCAAATGCTTATATAAGGAATTCAGTAACCACTCAGGCTGTCTCTTTAGCTGCTGGTTTTGCAAAAGTGAATCCTGAAAAGGCGTCTATCATAATATGGATAAAAGACAGACAACTGAAAGATTTATAACGGGTCACATCCATTTGCCAAATTTCACTGGGTCTCAAATCAGAAGGGTTCTTCCCTGGAGGGAGCGTAGGAGCGTAGAAAGGAGGGCAAGCTGTATAGGCTTTTACTATGCTCCTAGCTTCCTTTCTTGTTATTCCAAATTGTAAACTTAAAGCTCGAGCAGCCTGATGATATTTAGAATGAGATTATTGGGCTGCCTGAAATAAAGGAGTATTGGCCAACATGGTTACAAGGCTATCTGCCTTTGAATTATCATGAAAAACAGGACCTGGAAGTCCACTATAAGAGTGGACATGCAAGATATAAATTTTACCTGGATGCTTTCTCACTTGCTCTTGAAGGTCCTTAAAGAGCTAATATATATTAGAGGCTACAAATTTTATTTGGGCTATGGCAATTCTTTGTACCACACCTACTGAATAGGCCAAATCAAATGTTATATTTATATCTCCTGGATAATAAGTAAGAGCTAGAATGATTGCATACAATTAATTCTGCTGACTGGACTGAAAAGGAGTTCTGACTACTCTCTTTATATTTTAAGTCACAAGTGTATACAGCATAAATATTATGTTTGATGCATCTGTAAAGATAGTTGGTCCTTTTAAGAGGAACTTTAGAAACCTTTTCTTCAAGAATCTAGGGTCAATTATGTAATAGTCTGGTTATATTTAATGGAGACCTGTGTGTAAAATTTGAAGCCATGGCTAATAAAATTTGCCACTGTGGGATGGTTTCACAGCATACATTAATTTGTACATCAGTATAAAAGGTGTATATCTTTCAGATCTTATCCCAGATAATTGTACTGCTTGCTTAATGGCCTTTAATAAAATTCTAGCCACAAGCACTGGGTAAGGAATAAGACTTTGTTCTGGTTGTGCTGGGAGGTTCACCCACTCTATCACACTGTCTCCTTGATGAAGGACTGCTGTGGGTGCCTCTTGTATAGCAAAAACTGATATTTCCAAGGGTTTTTGAGTGACTCTTTCAATCACATTGGATAAAGCCAGTTCAACTTCTCTCAAAGCCTCTTGAGCTTCTTTTGTAAGCTGACGTGGTGAGTTTAAAGCATTGTCTCCCCTTAAAATGTTATATAATGGTTACAATTGATAGGTGGTCAAGCCTAACACTGGTCGCATCCATTGGATATCTCCTATCAATTTCTGAAAATCATTTAAGATATTTAGCTTCTCTGTTCTTAAAGAAAGTTTTTGTACTATGAGCACCTTAGGATATACTTCATATTCTAAATATTGAAAAGGAGCATGTCTTTGAATTTTTTCTGGAGCTATGTGCAATTTGTAGTATCTTAGTGTTTCCATGGTCTTTTGTAGACATGCTTCTAACATTTGTTCCTCAGGTACACATCCTTATATATCATCCATGTAATGTAACAACATAACTTTTGGAAATGCTTTTCTTACTGGAGTAAGAGCAGCAGCAACATACATTTGACACATTGTAGGGCTGTTTTTCATTCCCTATGGCAAAACTGTCCATTCACATCTTTTATAAGGCTCAGCTAAGTTAATGCTGGGCACTGAAAAGGCAAATCTTTTCATATCCTCCTTATCTAGAGGGAAAGAATAGAAACAATCCTTAATGTCTATAACTCAAAGAGGCCATTCTCTAGGCAATTGAGTAGAAGATGGAAGTCCAGGCTGAAGTGTTTCCATAATTTCCATCTGTTCATTTACTTTTCTTAAATCAATCAACATCCTCCATTTTCCAGATTTCTTTCTTACAACAAATACAGGGAAATTCTTAGACTTAGAAAAGACTTAGAAAAGGTTATAGGTGTCATTGGTCAGGTTGCTCCTGTACTATATCTAATAAGGCCTGAATTTTATCGCTAGCTAAGGGCCATTGTTCTATCCACACTGGAGTATCAGTTTTCCATTGGATAGGAACAGGTGAAAGGGTTGGCAGGCCTTCAACAGCAGCCCTGCCTAAAAAACCAAAGTACTTATTTGTAATCCTAATTGTTGTAAAATGTCTCTTCACCTTAGATTGATGGGGATTTTTTCAACTATAAAAGGAGTAAAAACTCCTGTTTCACCTTCAAAAATCCATCTCAAAGGGGTAGCACTAACTTCAGCTGCTATTGATCCTCCTACACCAGACATGTAGGTATCTGACTTAATCTTTGGCCAGAGACTGGGCCAGTTGGCACCTCTAATGACTGTACAATCTGCAGCTGTGTCTACCAATTCTTCTAATGGTATGCCATTTATATAGATAGTGAGCATAGGTTGGTCATCTGTCACAGCTGCTGTCTAGTATATTCCTGGATTTTGTTGCTTGGAGTCAGAATCTGGGCAACTATCACCAGATTGCTTATTAGGAGTCTGTATCAGTAAACCTGATGCTACTACCTTCTCCCGGTTAAGTCACACATTGTTGACCTACATTAGTGACTGGGATATTATCTACACATTCCCCAGTTTCCCACATCAGTATATGGATGGACTCTGTTTTGTAAGGACTCTCAGGAGGTAAAATGGTCAAGCCTACTGTTCCTGGGGGTAAAGGCTAGAGAAGAACAGATTTCACCTCTCCAGGGGGTATCTCAGTAGTCCCAGCTGCATATAACTCTATTCTCCCTAATTGTAATCCCTTTCTCCCATCAGGTTGCTTCCTGGCTGATTGGTCATGTCTAGTTATTGAACTTCTAAAGACTCTCTGGGTGTAACATTGGCTGCCATCATGCCCCAAGTATTTTTTGCTTTGGGCCCCTCATCCTGTTTTCCTGAATCAGTCTACATTCTGATGCCCAATGGAAGCCTCTGTTGCATTTTGGACATGGGGTTTTGGGTCTTGTTCTCCTACCCTGTTTTCTCACTTTACATTGAACTTTCAGATGCCCTACTTTACTACAGTGAAAGCATTGACGAGTCTCTCTGGAAGTCCCTTGCCAAAAGAGACCCTGTCTTCCCATGTTTGGATCTTGGGAAGTCTGCATCATAGCCTGGTTATAAAAGATATTTGTGCCCACTGAGGCACAGCATCTTATGATCTCCTCTAAAGAAGCATCCTTGTGTAGTCCTAGTACAATTCTTTTACAAACCTCATTAGCATTTTCCTTAGTGAGTTGCCTTATCATAATTTCTGTTGCTGCATTTTCACCAGTAGTTTGTATGACAGCTGTCTGCAGACAACCCACAAAATCAGCAAAGGGTTCATTGGGCCCTTGTGCTATTTTCATGAAGGCCTCTCCTTTGTCCTGTTTACCTGGGATAAAACATCATGCTCTGATAGCAGCAGAAGCAATTTGCTCATATGCTGCTATGGGGTAATTAATCTGTACTGAAATGTCTGCATAAGAACCTACACCTGTTAGTTGGTCATAGGTGATTGGAATATTAATTCCACTTTGACTATTTCATTGGACTTGTATCCTACAGAGCTCACTATATTCAGAAAGCCCCAACAAGTTTTGTCCAGGTTCTAAGCATACCCTTGTAATAGATTTCCAGTCACTAGGGGTTAATACTTCCTAAGCCAAATTCGTAATATATCTTAACATAAGATGATATAGCCCCATAAAGAGTACAAATCTTTTTCAAGTCTTTGAGTAGTTCTAAATCAAAAGAAGTGTATCTTCTCCTTTCTTGACCTGAAGAGTTAAACTGTTGTATTCTGCTCTTCTTCTGTGGCTTTAAGTACTGCCTTTTGCAATCTAGTCATAGGAGGGGGTGATTGTTGGGAGGGAGGTGCTGGTGATATCACTGCCCCTCCTACTTTTCCTCCTCCTTCCATCCTGCTCCAGTGTAGGCGGGGTTGAAGCTTGGCTATGAGAGTGAGAATCACCACACCCTTCAAGTTCACTTAAGTCCTCATGCCCTCTGGCAATATTGCCATTAATCTGTCCTTTGTCTTGCTCTTTTTCCTCACACTTCCTCATCTGGCTATTCTTCAAACTTTTCCTTTTTCTATAACTTATGGGATTCTTTAAGGCCAATTGTATTATGTTGTATACATAGAATGTTTCTTTGGAAATTGAATCAGGACCGTTATCATTTTAATATTCACATAGTTGATCTCCTACTAGTTTCCAATTATCTGCCTTCTTCCTTGAAGAACCAAGGGGACGTACATTCTAATGTATCCAGGAGTACATCAATCTACTCCCAAGTCACAATTAAACCCTGTCTCTTTATCTGTCTGAGTATGCTTCTTATAGATCTCCTTTGGGGTGGGGTTGGGGGTAGAAGTGGGGGAAAATCTTTTCCTAATATCTGCCGCATTTCAGCTAGAAAATGAGAGAGTTACTAGTTTAGCTCTTAATAAAGTAAGTTCCCTTTTTGTCTATTAAAATACTCACCCTATTTCCTGGTCACCTGGGACTTCTTCAGTGAAATTAGGGTCCTTGGTTCACATGTTGGGCACCAAATGTGAAGTCCAAGCTAGCTCCCTGGAGGCCTCAAAATCAGCCAGAATCAGGATAAGCAAAAGTCCTTGGTTTTTAGGGGGAGAAGTAAAGGGGATGGACAAGACTGCCACAAGCTCTCCACAACCTCCCTTCTCTTTATTCACCTCCAAAGTGACTCTGACTTGTTTCATTCCACCCCCTAATCTCTCCTTACCCCTCTTACCCTCTCAACCCCAAGCATTGAGCTAGCATTAACTGTGAGAAGAGAAATTCCAAACATGCTAATATTCCAATGCTAATTGTCCAAAAGGTAATTAGCCTTAAGAGCTTGGTTGTCTGATTCAAGTGCACTTATTCAGAGTTTCATCCCTTTACCATAATGGGGATAATGGGCAGCTTTGTTTCACTCCTGATCTTCTTGGGAATGGTTCTAGTTTGTCCCTGTTACATGTGATGCTTGCTGATGATTTTAAATAGCTGCTACTGATCATTTTAAGGAAAAGTCCATTTATTCCTAAATTCTCTACTGTTTTGAATAGAAATGGGTGTTGGATTCTATCAAATGCTTTTTCTGCATCTATTGAGATAATCATGTGTTTTTTGTTAGTTTGATTTTTAATATAGTTGATTATGTTGATAGTTTTCCTAATATTGAACCAACCCTGCATTCCTGGTATAAGTCCTATTTGGTCGTAGTGTATTATCCTGGGGATGACTTTCTGTAATCTCATTGCTAACATTTTATTTAAGATTTTTGCATCAATATTCATTAGAGAAATTAGTCCTCATTTCTTAGTTGAGGAAACTGGGGCTGGATGGGGTTAAATAACTTTTCCAGGGTCACATAGCACATGTCTGAGGCATGACTTGAACTCAGATCTTCTGGTTTTCAGACCCAGTGTTCAGCTGAATGCAATTACAGAGGCCCGATAGTCTAAATTCCTTATTTTATAGGAGAAGAAACCAAGGTCTAGAGAGTATATGTGATTGCTTGAGATAACTCAATTAATAAATGTTAGAGAGAATTTGAATGGAGGCCATCCTAAAACCAAGTCTGACACTCTCACCACTCTCCAATGGTTCTCACTGGTGGTGCCCCAGACCAGGGGAATCTTTAAGATCAAAATTATTTTCATAATAGTAAGACATTATTTGCCTATTAAAACAATGTTCCCTTTGAATGGAAAATTTGATATTTCTTCAAAAAACAAATTATAAATTAACTAATCTATGGGATCAGGTTCCAATTTTCCCCTTCTTTCCTCATTGGCAAACAGTTTCCAGGATATAGGGAAGAGGAGCAGGTCTGGGAAGGTGTGGAGTGGACTGACTCAACCCTTATCTCTCATAAGTTGAAAGCACTTGTCTCAGAGTCAATAAAAGGATTGTCTTTATGTAAATTTGAATCTAGGGGTTGCTTCTCCATTTGAATGTAAGGTTACAGTGGGGAGGGTCAGTATTGTGTTAGGGAAATTATATAATGCCTCTCTGTCTGTGCTCAGAGCCCTCACTTTCACCTCTCCATATGGTGAGAATGACTGCCTGCTTCTCATGAGAAATGAATAAACTTTCTTCTTACATCCTGAGAGATCTCTGAGATTTATTGGTGAGTTGCATACCACCTACCTTTCCCAACTTATCTGTATAAAGCAGAATTTTCTGTATATGCTTCCTTCAAAACAATTGTGATGTTTAAAAAGTTCAAAAGACATAATTTATCAGTACTTTAATAGTTTTATTAACAATGCCAGTATTTTTATTAATAAAATACATCATTTGCACCTCTCTCTTAGATCAAAGATTATCATGGTGGCAAGCTCAGACTTATATGCCCATTGAGAAAAGGTTGTTCACAAGGTCGCAAATCAACTCTGATTGATTAATAACTAATGAGAGAATGAATATTATAAAGATGAGATCCAATTCAAAAAACTTTGATTATGTTATTTACTTCTAAATTATCCCCAACCTTAGGCAATTTATTCAAAGAATTTATCCCCACCCAACTAGAGTAGAGCAAAACTGCTTCCCCACCAAGTGGGGTCTGACCAAGATCATTAAATTAGTCCAATCTCATTATCAGTAATGTTCTTCAAGAGATTGCTTTTAAAATCAGGACCTTAGAAAAAGGTGGGAGAGGAACTCTAGATTTCCTCAAATCATTGGTTATTGATAATCATTTCTCTCAAAATATATCACAACAGACTAAATGCAGAAGCAGAGATGCCATAACTACTATTACTCTTTTCACTGTACTTTGCCACCTTTTATAAAGTGTTACAAAAACTGTAGGGGTGGGAGAAAGAGACATGGAATGTAGAGAAAAAAATGGGGAAGGGAAAAATAGGAGGTAAAGGAAGGGAGGTAGAAGTTGAAAGGAGAAAAGAAGGAGCTGCTAATCTCTCTATATACTTTCCAAATCTGTAACGAGCTGCAGTGAGGCCCTCCCCTAATGCCGGAAGCAAATCATCATCTTTTGGACTTTGCAGTCCTGGGCACTCCCTCCTGTTTTAGGTTTATGGCCTCTCACTTGTTTGTTAAATTAAACAAAGAGTCTCTCCTCTCCTCCCCTTTCCTGTTCTTTAGATCTCCTCCCCTGCCCCACATCCCATCCTCCAAAACACACACACACACACACACACACACACACACATCATCAGGGTGAGGCATTCCAGAAAACTATGTCTCCCTTGCATCGCTCATCACCCTCCCCTCCCCATCTCTCAGAAAGACCTTACAATAAAATCTTAATAGGAGATTGACTCACTTGGAGACAGCTTTCATTTCTGGAACTTGGGGAATGCTGGGTAAAGAAAGATTGATTCCCTGGAGTTTGAACTTTCTCAGGTGACTGTTGGAGGCTGGGGTGTAGGGAAGGATAAAGGACAGAGTCAGTTTTCTTTCCGGATTTCTGTTGGATCATAGGCCTTAGAGCTGGAAGACACCTTACATATCATCTCTAGATCAACCCCCTCATTTTACAAATAAGGAAACAGAGACTCAGGCCCCTTCCTATTTCTTTTCTTCACTGACTATTTAAAGATCGATTAAGAGGAGAAGGAATTTGTGGAAAAGGTGGTCTAGAGGCCTGAAGGAGCTCAAGCTGGGATAAACTATGATGCCCTCAGCCCCCTTGCAGATAGTAGATGAGGAGGTATGCTGCTCCATCTGTAGTGGCTTCCCTGAGGATCAAGTGACTTACCCCTGTGGACATATCTTCTGCAGATTCTGTCTCATACCACCCTCGCCAAAGGGTGCCCATCCTCCTAGGCTGTGTCCAGTCTGCAAGGAGAAGAAGCCGCCAGAGGTCCTTCAGCCTCAGAGCTGGGCCACAAAGAACATTAAGCTCCTGGGCCAAGGAGGAGAGACTCACTGTGATGAGCATGGTGAGAAAATTTACTTCTTCTGTAAGAATGATGGGGAGTTCCTTTGTGTGCTCTGCCGGGAGAGTTCCAATCACCAGGCTCATGCTGTGGTACTCTTGGATGAAGCCACTCAACCCTACAGGGTAGGAAACTCTTATTTTTCCTGATTTGGTAAGGGTGGTTTGATAGTCTTAGGTTTACCTTGGAGGCCCCCATTTTCCCAGTCAGTGAGGAACAGCAGAGTCTTGTCCTGAGTACAAGTGATGGAAGGAATCCAGAGGAAAGGAACACTTTCCCCAGACTGAAAAAGCTCCTAGTCAGATAAGAATAGCAAGATATAGGGAAGAAAACAGGGGGAGATATTCTCCTCTCGTAGGAAGCTCCCAAATAGAAGAACCACAATTACTAACTTCTGGTACCTTGGAAGAATTTTGAGATCTTTCTTCAAAATGAAAAGTTCCTAGAAAAGAAGTGGAGATGGAAGTAGGAGGTGGAGAGAAGGAAGGAAATACTGGAAGGAAAGCCTAGGTACATAAATTAATAAATTATCCAATTTGTTTGAGAGGTTATCTCAAGGTTGAAGCTCTTTGACTTAATGATTTTATAATACCCTTGGATGATTTTAAAGATAGCTTGAAATGACTACTTCTATCTGTGATTGGAGAGTAGTTCAGTCCCCTCATTTTGTAGATAGGAAAAATGAGGTACAGAGAAAGTATCTCACTCAAAGTCATAGTAATAGGCAACAGAAGTCATACTACACCCCAGATTTTGTTAAAAACAACAATAACAACTTTCACCATTGGTTTTGAGATTATTTCAGCACCACACCTATCTTCCAAATACATAAGAATTATCACTAATTCAAGAACTCTTCTTGCTTGCTTCCACCAGGAACGACTAAAAAGTAGGTTAGAGATCTTGCATGAAGAGAAAGAAGAAATGGAGCGCATGAAATCTCGAGAAGAACAGAAACTCCAGGTGTTATTGGTAAGGAAGCATTGCCAACCAGCTGTTGTTCTTGGAAGCTGCCCTCACAAACTCAATCAAAACCTGTTTTTGATGGCGTACTGGTCCTGAAATCAGAATGACCTTCACATCCTATCTCTCCCTCTTATTGTTTGTATAACTATGAGCAAAACATTTAACTTCTTTAAAACTTCATTTTCCTCATTTGTAAAATGGAAATAATATATATATATAAAGTTTGTAAAGCTCAAATGATATGAGGCATATTATGTGTTTCACAAATTTTAAAGCATTATACAAATACCAACTATTGTTATTATTATTACAATACTAATGGGGAGTCTGAAAATTTGACATTGCCATTGCCCTGGTCTTCAAGCTCAAAAACATCACCAGTCTTTCTCACAAATTCCCTTTACCCTTAAAATTGAGGATTTGAACTGGAAGGGGGATTTATGATCACCTGGTCTAACTCTCATTTTACAGAGAAAGAAAATGATGTCCAGAAACAAAGTGCTAAGGAGCAGTTAGATGGTACAATGGATAAAGCACTGGCTCTGAAGTTGAGGACCTGAATTCAAACCTCAGTGTGCTCTGAGTGTTCCAACCTCAGACACTTAACATTCATATTTCCAAGCTGTATGATCCTGAGCAAGTCATTGCCTTGTTTTAAAAAAAAAATGTTGAAAACTATATGTAATTGGGGAAAAAAATAAAATTATATTTACAAAGTATTAAAGTGACAGTATCATAGGATTTAGGGTAAAAAAGGAACTAAAGATCTCCTGGTCCAGCCTCCTCATTTTATAGATAAGAAAATTTATGTGAGTAAATCTCCCTAGAGAGGGAGAGTGACTTTTCCAAAGCCACAAATCAAATAAGTAGTAGGATTGAGATTTAAACCCAAGTCTCCTGATTTTAAATCCAATAATCTAATTAAATCAATTGATTTAGATGAGGAGCAAGAGGTCAAGGAACTTTCATTCTGGAAAAGCTAGTCAAGCGGAAAGATCTCTGGGATGACATTTAGGAAGTCTAAATCCTGTGGATTTGGAATGAAGGCACCTTGGTTCAAATCCCAGCTTTGATGCTTATTTCTTATAGATCATAAAAGATTACTCAATCTCTCTGAGCTTTCTTTTCCTCATTATAAAATGCAAATAATATCTACCCTTCATTCTTTAAGGCTTTAGTCATTTGGACTTCTGTTCTCTGCTTAGTTGTATCTTAAGGTATTCATATTCTCAGAGACTTTGGATTGGTGATGTAGTATAGAAAGCCATCAGCAAGGTCTGAATTCAAGTCCTACTTCTGATACATACTAGCTATGTGACTATATGACAAGTAATTTCTCTGTACTCCAGATATCTGTTATGTTTCTGTATTCCATAAAGCTAAGTGACACAATCAGGACAACCAGACTTGGAGTCAGGAAGATGCTGTGTGACCTGGGCAAGTCATTTAATCAATACCTGCCTTAGTTTCCTCAACTGTAAAATGGGGTTAACAGCCTCTACCTTCCAGAGTTGTAGAGAGGATCAAAGTAAATAATTGTTAAGTACTTAGTATAGTACCTGGCATATAGAAAGTGCTAAATAAATATTAGCTATGTCTATTAAGATGACATACAAGTTGCAGATGAGCTGCTGATTTTCATTGCCATAGTGAAATATGTGCCATACTTTCACTTTCCATAGAAAATTTCTTCCATTCCTTAAATCCTGTCTAAATACTATGGATTGTATAAGATTGAAAGATTTAAAAAAAAAAAAAAGACTTAAAGTGTCTCTGAAACTAAAATAAATTATCCACTTACAGTAGAATACCAGTTATAAAAGTTTTGGGGGTTGAGAAAATTATTTGGTACAATTTGGTACAAGAGATCCTGCCAAATATTTTCATATTTCAGAATGTAAAAAGCCAAATACTTTATATGTGTTTAAGAGCAATTGGCCTATTCTGTTACTGTAATAGTAGAATCAATTAAGTCATACAGTGGCTAAAGTGTTGGGCCTGTAGTCATGAAGACTTGAGTTCAAATATGACCTCAGACATTTACTACTTATGTGACTTGTGAAAGTGGCTTAATTTCTGCCTGCCTCCATCCCCTCACCTATAAAATGGATAATAATAGTAGGACCTACCTCACAGAGTTGGTGTGAGGACCAAATGAAATATATCTATAAAGCATTCAGTACAATGGCTGGCCCATAGTAGGCACTTAATAAATGTTTGTTCCCTTCCCATTGTTACAGTTTGAAACATACTGTGATCTTGGGTAATTCACTTGACTTCAGTTTCCTCAACTATGAAATGGAAAGATATAATAGTATATCACACAAAGATGTTATGACGTTAATAGATTGTACATATAAAATCATTAAAAATTCAAAAGGACCATCAAAATGACAAAAGAATGTTATTAAAAACCTTTAAAAAATTTTAGCATAGATGAACAAATGATGTCAAATCTTGACCATAGATTGATTAGTAAATCCTTTATAGAATCTAGCTAAAGTATCTCCTATTTTAGCAATACACACTTGACTGTATTTATCCCTCTTTCACAAAGAGGACCAATGACATCATGGGTGATGTCTTGATTTGTTAGTAAATTGGATTCAAGTGAGGCAAAGTTGCACAGAGTCTTCAGCCTCACTCTCTTTTTCAGAGTCATTGAAGTTCAGTGGCAGGACAAAAAGTCAAGATGAGTAGGGATGGCCTAGGATGCTGTAGATGACTGCCATCTTCGAGATCTGATGAAACACTAAGTGTTTCAGCCATCTTCATGACCATTGTAACGAATTAGTCTCATCTTCTTATTTCACCAGGTCTTCACAGACTTGGAGTAGAATCCCCCAACTCACTGACAAGTTTGAGACCTGTTGATTACCCTTAAACTGGTTTAGCTTATCTGCTGAGATGGGTTTACCAGGGTGTGGCTGCTGTGCATGCTACAGTTTCTTGGAACCACAGGTGAATCAGTGATTTGGGGATTCAGATTTGGAAATGGTTTCCTTATATCATTCTCATCTGCTCCTAAGGGGAAAACTTTCTGGGACATAAGGACTTACGACTTCCCTCAATTTCCACCCCCTCTTCCCTGCCCCCAATTACATATCATCTTCTCCTATTCCTTGTCTTTTCACTGCAGACCCAGATTGAATCCAAGAAGCAGCAGGTGGAAGAGGCATTTGGACAATTGCAGCAAATACTTGAGGGGCAACAGCGCCTTCTCCTGGACAAACTGGGGGAGCTAAAAAAAGAGATCTGGAAGGAGAGAGATCATTACATTGACACAGTCTCTGAAGAGATTGTCCAGTTGGGTGTTCACATAAAGGAGTTAGAGGGCAAGTGCCAACAGTCAGCAAATGAACTCCTAAAGGTAAGTGATACTTCCTCTCTCTTATCCACATGAATAAGAATGTGGATCAGTCACTCTATCAGTACTTTGGAACCTAGTTCCTTGTCCTAGGTGAAGAAGGAATTAATGGTAAGAAGAAAATGGTCATAGAATATCAAAAATGGAACCAAGATCATTAGTCTAGAAATCTTGTTTTACAGAGAAGAAAATAGAGGCTTAGATTAATAAGGTCACACAGTGGATTAGTGGCAGATCCTGAACTTGTATACTTGGAGTCTGGTAAATCTGAATTTGAAATTTGCCTCAAACATTTATTAGTTGTGTGATTCTGGGGAAGTCATTTAACCTCTCTGTGCTTCAGTTTCTTTGTCTATAAAAAGTAGTTGGACTCAATGACCTTTCTGGTCCCTTCCAGCTCTAAATATATGATGTGTTGTTCTGTTAACTTGTTTCTCCCTTCAGGGAATTCCGAAAATGATGAAAACTTGACACACCCCAAGAACATTATATAAAGCATAGAAAACACAAAACAAGTGCAAAAGGATAAGTTGACATAAATTTTAAAAGACTGGTATTAAATTAGGGAGAGGCAATATGTCATAGTGGAAAGGACCGGCTCTCTAGGGGGAAAAAAATCCTGCTTTAAAATTTAATCTGTATTATTAAGATTTTCTTCATCACTTTCTTAAGTCTGGACAATCAACAAAACAATAAATCAAATTATGTTTTTTAATGTTTGCCAATTTCTGAAATGTAAATACTCACATTGAAAAATCTAACAATTGGCTCCCAAGTGCCCGTCCAAGCTGACTTCTGCATCCCTTTTACTAGACTGAATGACAGCTTTAGTCCTAGGTCTGCCATTCACTTTCAATGATCTCAAAGTGAATTTTCTGTAATCTGGATTTTAGTATCCTCTTTTATAAAATGAGAAGCTTGGATTACATTATATCTAAGGCCCTTTCAATACTCAGATTCTGTGATTTTTGTTTCCTTGAAGAAGAAGATTTACAGGTAGATTTGTAAAGAGAGAACAGACTATTTAAGGTGGATGGGAGCTCCCAAAGAGGAAAGACACTGAGTACATGTTCTTATTTTATTTTTTCCTAGGATGTCAAAATGACCCAGAATAGGTAAGTCCTCCTTCCTCTGTCCTACTTTCTTCATATATAACATAAATACAAACCTAAATGAGCATTCACACATACATACTGACAAACTGACGTTCTCATGGTCATATCGCATATTTATATAGTATTTTAAAGTTTAAAAAGGGGTTTCATCACAAACAACCCTGTGAAGTCGGTAATATAAGTATTGTCATTCCCGGTTTAAAAATGAGGAGAATTTTTATAATTAAATTCAAAGCAGGTATGTGACTGCCTTGCAATTGCAGAGGACTCTGTCAAATATTCTTCATATTCCAGTATGTAGTATTCAAGCTAAGATCTTCTGAATTTAAATCTAACAAGACTTGTCCTGAGTCACATGGTAAATATCTAAAGCAAGATAAGAACCCAGATTTTTCTGACTCCGAGTCCAGTACCATATCCATTATATCAGTGGTGTCAAACTCAAATGAAAACAGATCCCTGCAGGCCACATATTAAGAAAACTATAAATTAACATCACATTATATTGTATTTTTATTTATTTTGTTAGACAATTGCATTTTAATCAGGTTGGGCAGGTATGTGGGCTGTTTGATATCTTTGTACTATACCATATTATTACTAGTACAATAACTAAGCTGGGAGAATAGAGAACCAGTCGTAAGTCAGAAAGACCTCAATTCAAGGAACATATTGGCTAACCAATTCACTTAATCTTTCATCATACCAGGGTCCTGACTCTCTAATTTGCAAGCAGATTGTGATCTGCACTAGTAGAGGATATTTCCCTACTAGGAATTCTCTATGCCATTGAAATTATAAATCTGCTCCAAAAAAATTTTTTTTTAACTTTTGTGGACTTCCCCAGGGAAGTCCATGTTGTTTCTATGGGGAAAAACTTTCTGTGATGAACAGAAAGAAATAAACTCCGGAGCATCAGAACCCTTCTCCTACCCTCTTTTCTTAACTTCATAAGTAAATGAAGTAAATACATCTTTGCCTTTAGCAGCATGAACCATTCATAACACAGATTATCACAGTTATGTCACTGGAGCCACACAATAACATATGGAACGAGGAGACCAAATCACAGAAAGTATATGTGACTTGCTCAAGATAACCTAGAAGTTAGTAGTGACATCATGTTTTACTTCCAGACAGTATCTACAAATTCATTCCTCATTCTCATACAACATGGCTGTTTTCAATCAATTAACATTTACTGAGCATCAACTACATGTTAGGCACTGTGCTAAGGGTTGGGGATACCAAAAAAAAAAAAAAAAAGGTAAAAGAAAGTCCTTTTCTTCAAGAACACATACAACCCTGCACTGACACAATCCCATAACGTCTCAAGCCCATTGATATGTCACATATTCTTTTATAAATATGCACAGTCCTATAATGACAAACACATTTATAATGCCAAATGCATCTGTGGCAAACACACACACACACACACAGTCTTCTTAATTGACCAGCTAGTTGTATTTAAAAAACTAATGGAGGAAGAAAGTATACAAATAGCCATGTACAAACAAGCTATATACAAGCTAAATTGGAAACAAGTTCAACTCTTTCAATATGGATCCTAAAGTAAACAGCAATTAGCGAATATGCAGGGGGATTATATATGGAGAAATCACCTCAGTTCCTTTAAGGACACCTGACTATATTTCTGATATCCTTTCCTGATTTAGTCCATCTAACTGGGAATCATAGCAATCATTCTAATTTCTCCCCAGTTCCCCACTTCCACAGTAGAGTAGGAATTCTAGTTTTTCCTCCCTCTAGATCTTGTTGTGCTTAGAAAGAACCATTACACATAGATGGAACTAATTAAGATGGGGTTGGGGAAGGTGGCTAGCAGCACAATAAGCCCACTTCATATATACAGGAGGCTTAAAAAGAGGCCTTTTGTAATTTGGGATGTTTATTTCTATATATTCATATTTCCTTTCCTCTCTCTTCTTCCCCACACCACCTCTACCCCATCCACATTCGTCTTACTCAAAGAACAGAATGGGATATCTTTTCAGTATTATTTAAGTCATGGAGCAGAACTTTATTCTCTCAACCAATAATAGGTGATGACAACAGAGATAGGACAGGCCTAACACCATCATTTAGACTATCCCATTTCACCCTTGATTTTGGAGAATAACACTGGTCTTAGAATCACAAATCTTAAGTCAAGTACATGCTGTGTTACCCTGGGCAAATCACTTTTCCTCTCTGACCTTTCAGTTTCCTCATTTGTAAAAGGAAGAAATTTATACATTCATAAGGATGTATTTAAAAAGTACATTGCAAAGCTAAACATGCTATTACTATCTCTTGTAAGCAACACTAAGTTCTTCCTTTTATCTAATTAAATCGCTCCAATTTTAATAGTTGTCTATCTAGATCAATCCATAAATGCAAAAGAATCCTCACTACAGCATACTCAATAAGTGGTCATTCAAAGGGGGTTTGAGGACCCTCAATGAGGAAGAACCTCCTCCCTTCCAAGGTAGCCCATTTTATTTTGGGGAAATTATTAGAACATTTTTTCCTTAAATCAAACCTAAGTGTGTTGGGGGTTTTGGTACCTCCTTCTGTCCTTCAGGACAAAACTAAATTAATCTAATTCTTTTATGATAGCCCTTCAATACTTAGAATCATCATGTTCTCATAAATCCTTTCTCTTTTAGTCTAAGCATTCCCAGTTCCTTCAAAAAATCCTCATATGACATGACCTTGAGATTCCTTGCTATCCTAATTGTCCTCCCCAATTGCTCTTTTAATTTTTGTTCTTTTAAAAAATGTCTTGTTTAAATCCTGAGCTCCTACCCTCTTCACCTTACACTAGAGAAGACCCTTTTCTGATTCCTTGATTTTATGAATCTTTTAATTCAGCCTAAGATTTGCATTAACTTATGTTAGGGGCCACTTGTTAGTGGCAGCTGGGATCTAATTCTGACCAGCAGAATGGTTGGTATCATGTGAGAGGACACAAATGATACAAGGAAACAAGAGACAACTGTATGTCAGTGAATACCTCAGATTTATTCCATTCCCTATACAGAATATAAATGTTTTCTAAGCAGCAAGATTATTATCCATTAAAGAAAAACATACATTCCTACACTTGTTTCTGTAACTATGTTTTATGACCTCCAGACATTTATCTCTGGTTGCCAGGGTCATGTTGATTCCAGGAGTCTGCTAGCTCAACTTAAAAGTAAGATAACAGTAGAGACTGATTTGCAACTCCACTATTGCAAGTCTGTGAGAACTGATCACTCCCTTAACTTCTCAAAGTGTGCTGTGATACACAGCTGCGGGGGCTGAGAGAACGCCTTCCTGTGCAATTCTCTGTTAACCCCTTACAGGCTTTCTGGATTTTACACTATGCATGGTCCTCAACAAACTTACTTGCTTACTATTTCATGCTATTAACTTATTGAACTTAAAATACACTAAAACCCCCAGATATCTTTCAGATGAATTGCTGGCTAGCCTTGCCTTCCTTATCTTTTGCAAAAATATTCCAAGTTGATTTGTTGAACCTAGGTGTAGGATTTTCCATTTATCTTTATTAAGTTTCATCTTGTTATATTCAGATTTTTTTTTAATATTGACTGTCATCAAAGCATGTTAATTATCCCTTCTAGCTCTGAGTTATCTGCAAATTTGTAAGTATAATATCTGTGCCTTTACCTAAGTTCTGATGAAAAATGTTAAAGGCCAAGCATAAATCCCCCAAAGTAGTCTGCTAAAAATCTATTATATTGATTTTCTAACATTGTAATAGGTCTGTGATATCTTCTATTCGGACATTTTCACTGAGGCTGTAAACTACCTTTTAATCCAGATCAACTCTTAGAAATGGTTTAACAATTTGCCCTGAGGTTCTACATTCACAATCCCTACGACTGCCTAAACTAGGAATGGGGAACATTTTTTCTGCCAAAGACCATTTGGATATTTATGACATCATTTGCCAGCCATACAAAATCAACTTACAGAACTCATTGGAAAATTGTTGCACCTAGCTTTCAGCTCATCATCACCTACTGCTTCATTTTTGGATATATATCCCTAGTTCCTATAAAGTACCTGGAATCAAATAGGCTTAATGATGAAAAGTTTTGTTGATTCTGCCATAAAATCTTCACATGGGATTCATCTAAGAGTCTCACTCTATTAAGAGTCTCACTTAAGATATTAATGAAACATGAGTGGTTAACACTTGCTCTTACCATATCTGATAAGGTCTAGATATAGGAAACCAAAATGAAATTAGGGTTTCTGGTGGTCAGGGAGTAAAATGATAAGATCTAGTGGCAGGTTCAGGGTTCAGCGTACCAAATAGAGAGATTTGGCTCCCCTGCAACCCCTTGGGATTCAGCGCAAGGGTAAGGAGTTTTAGGAAACTCCCTTCTGACGGTGCAGAGGTTCTCTGTAAAGAATTTACAGACCCAAAAACCTAGGTTGGTAAGAGGTTTATTATAGGAATTGGAAGTGAGGTTAGAAATCCTGACAGAAAGGCATAAAGTCTGGTTAGGGAAATGGGTGAGGATAAGGAGAGGATAACACTGGGAAAGAATATTATTCCAGCGGGCAGATCAATAGAAAATGGAGTTTGGCACTGAGAAATGCAGTTTTCAGTGGACAGAAAGTCCTGACAACTGAGTGAGCTGCCGAGGTCCATCTGCAAAGACCTTAGTTGATGGAAGTTCATTATATTGGTTGTCTTGGTAGGGGTTGGGAAACCCGAACAGATCAGAACCAGTGGGGGCTGGGACAGCCCAAGTTGGCTCAGATCCGGTGGGGGCTGGGACAATCCCAGGTCTCCTATTGGAATTCAAAGGGATGCTTTTGACCAGGATTTGTGAATCAAAGGCCCTGGCATCCTGCCTCAGCCAGGAGGGCTGGGAATCTGAAAGGAATCATAGGTCAATCAGAAAGGAATCACAAATCAATAGGAAATACAGTTTCTTAAAGGGACCACAACCTGCTTCATATCCACTTTCTTTTCTAGTCATGTATGTCTTTGATGACTGCCTTTATACCACATTTTTCCTCCAACAATTCTGAACAATACAATTCTGCAATACGTTGCAACCCACTCACATCCACCAAGTGTTTCTAATGAGATGACTATCAACTTTAATTCTTCAAAGATTATAGTATTCCATGATTCATAGCAGCGCTGGAATAATAATATTGTGTTTTTAAAAGACATGTCTTTATTACAGAGAGAAGCTGGAGGTCATTAAAAATCATTGCATAATTTTCCATAGGCAATCCAAGTTGCTCTCCTCTTCCTATCCAACTCCAAGTTGTTCATGTTTTATGTCTTCCTAAAACTAGTGGGTGAGTTGTTCATCCAATTTTATACAGTCTTCACAATAAGCTTTGTTCATCCACTTAGTTCTTTTAGTGTAGATAGTTATAAAGTGTAAATAGTTATAAAAAGCTCTTTTGAGTATTTATGTAGGAGACGCTTCACTTAGGAGATATAGTTAACACAATATATGCAAAGAGAAACATCTGGAAAAACCCACTATCCATATGGAAATCCTTTCAGATTTAGATTGTGCATCTATCACAACAGTGACAAAAAAAAAAAAAAACTTTTAGCATGCATGTCTATTCATTTCATGCATCACTTGATATCAATAATTAGGGGAACTGTGAATAAAGTTATATATTTCATGGGAAATGCTTATTGGAGAAGAAAGTTTTTAAGGTAGCATTGTTCTCAATAAACTAAGAAAAAATTAATAGCTGTCAATAAGCAAAATGGGATCTTGTGTTTGCTATGCCTTTCAATTATATGATTGCAAAGGTGTGATCTACTGTAGAGTGACAGTGTGATACACTAGAAGGGGCAATCGATTTGGAGTCAATGGATTTAAATGCCAGTTCTGTCACTTACTACTGGGTCACTTTTGCCAATACTCCTTCCTGGGATTCAGTTTCTTCGTCTCAGTGAGATCTCTAAGACTCCTTCCAGCTCTAAATCAATAAGCCTATATATTTCATTTGCAAAAATGTGCTTGTTTGTTTCTCATACCTTCATCAATGAGGCTCTAAATGACTGTGTAGGCTATTCTCATAAAAATTTTATAAAAATAAGAAAGTAAGTCTGTAGTTGTTAATATAATTTAGTTTACCATTTTGGGGTAATAATAAGGTCTGAAATTTTTGAAAACTTTTTCTTGCCCAGATATATTAAGAACTGATTTTCCAACATCTTCAAAACTGTGTTGACTCCGATATCTACTTCTTCTGTATAAATTTGAGTTAGAATAGCTTCTCTTCACATCTTTGTTTTCTTTATCAACATTTATATTTCTTTTTGTAATCTATGTTGACATCAAACTACTAAAGATTACTTTTAGATCCAGTCATTCAACCAATTCCAGAGCAATCTAATTATTTAGTCCACATTTTCCACATCTTTACCACAAGACTAACATAGTGATTATCAAATGCTTTGCTACAATCTAAATAAACCATATCTACAACACTCTTACTTAGTAGATTAGTATTTCTGTCAAAAATTAAATAACCTTCAATCTAGCTTTATCTGCTTTTGGCAAAGTCATGCAAACTCTGTGATCAGCAATTCCTTTTCTTGATGTTCAACAATTATTTTGGCTGAAATGAAGCCTGAAATCAAGCTTTTTTTTTTTTTTTTTTGAAAACAGATCTCTCCCATTTTCCACTTTGTATTTTATTTTATTTTATTAAGTTTTTATTGATGTATTTTATTTTTAAATCATCATAATTTCCCCAAGAATCCTTCCTCTCCTCTTCCCAGAGAGCCATTCCATATAACAAATGCTCTTTTTAAACACAAGAAAAAAAAAAAAAAGGAAAGGAAAAAATCAGCACAAGCAGGGATTGTGTTACCTTAATCTTTCGGTGAACTTAAGAATAATTTATTACTAACTTGTGTCTGAAGGTATGAAAAAAGGAGATTCAGTCCAGAATCTATTTCTCCTGGTCTGGCAAGAAGGATCCATGATCTTCACCAAAAAATGCGTGTTCTACCAGAGATGATGGGGAAATTCTCAGGTAAAGAATAAGGGGACTGGGAAATGAATGTGAACTATTTGCATTTTTCTTTTTCTTCCCGGGTTATTTTTACCTTCTGAATCCAATTCTCCCTGTGCAACAAGAGAACTGTTCGGTTCTGCAAACATATATTGTATCTAGGATATACTGCAACATAGCTAACATATATAGGACTGCTTGCCATTTAGGGGAGGGGGTGGAGGGAGGGAGGGGAAAAATCGGAACAGAAGCGAGTGCAAGGGATAATGTTGTACAAACATATATTGTATCTAGGATATACTGCAACATAGCTAACATATATAGGACTGCTTGCCATCTAGGGGAGGGGGTGGAAGGAGGGAGGGGAAAAATCGGAACAGAAGCGAGTGCAAGGGATAATGTTGTAAAAAAAAATTACCCTGGCATGGATTCTGTCAATATAAAGTTATTATAAAATAAAATAAAATAAAATATTAAAAAAAAAAGGAATGGTGACCAGAAAAAAAAAAAAAAGAATAAGGGGACTATAGTTTTTTTTAAATTCCACCTACCCAACTTTGGGAGAAGGGAGAGTTAAGAACACTTCTCTACCAAGCCCTTTCCCTCTCTGCCTTTAGAACCTGCTTTAAACTTCCCTTCTTCCAGAAAGTCTTCCCTAATTGACCCTATATATGTTGTTTGTTCTATTTATTCAATCATTTTCTAATATCGCAACCCTACTCATGAAGAGCAAGTACTATTCTTCCCTCTTCTCATTAGACTACAAGTTTCCTGAAGAGGACCATCTTTCTTCCATTAAACCAAAACTTTTCATCCCTCTTGATTTCCCCACAGTGCCAGGACAGAAAGAGCTCTGTCCTCAAAAGGCCCTCAGTACAGAGGGGATATCTGACTAATGCACTACACTGAATCCAATCTCATCTCTCTATTTTCACTCTCCTCCAGAAAACTTGCTGCTTCATCTGGACAACAATGCAGGTAGACATATGGAGATGATGGGGTGGAAGGGAAGAGTTGGGTGAAGCTGGTTACCTCAAACTTACTGTCAATTTGTAATTATTTGAATTACAGCCAATTCCCCCACTCCAAAAAATCATTTTTATCTTCTGATTGATGATACCAGCATAAAATAATAAATAAAATACTAGACTCAGAATCTGAAGGTTAGTTCTGCTATATGACCTTAGACAAGTCCCTTAATCATAGAATCATAGATCTAGACCTATTAGGGAATCTTCAGAGGCCATCTGATCCAACTTTTGATTTTACAGATAAGATCTTGGGATATTAGGGCCTTTGTCCTAAGTCACATAAGTGATGTCAGAGGCAGGATTTGAACACAGGTCTTCTGACTTCAGAGCAAGTTCTTAATACATGGTAAACAATAAATACATTTTTATTGATTGATTGGCTGATTGATTTCTCATGTAGTTCTTGGCCCCAGTTTCTTTGAAAATGTACAGTAAGAGAGAGAAAGGGACACTAGACTAGATGAGTTTAATCATCTCTTTTAACTATAAGTCCTATAATTCTTTGTGGCCACTAACTTGCTGTGGAATCTTAGGCAAACAACTTGCCTTCTCTGGGCCTCTGTAAACTCATCTGTAAAATAAGAAAGATCAACAACTCACATTTACATGGAACTTGAAGTTTACAAGGCGCTTTCCTCCCAACAGTCTTATGATGATAACAACCTTACAGATGAAGACACTAAAACTCAGCGATGTAAGGGATTTAGTCATGGCAATGCAGTCAGAATTGAGATTTGAACCTAGTCTCCTCATTTCTGACTTCCATTCTCTTTTCTAAGGATTGTTCAGCTCCGAAATTGAATGTTTTTAAATCCTTTTGTTGATAGCATCACCACTTCTGTTGTCAAGTCAAATCAAGTCAAGAAGTATTTATTAAGCGCTTCTGTGTGTCAGGCATTGTGCTAAATATTGGGGATACAAGAAAAGGCAAAAAGAGTCTCTGCTTTCAAGGAGCTCACAGATCTTAGAGGGATAGCATGCAAACAATTACATACAAACAAGAGATATATAGGATGAGGCCCTAAGACTAAGGAAGTTGGGGAACATCTTCTTAAAGAAAATGGGACATTAGGTGAAACTAAAGGAAGTCAGAGAAGTAAAGAGATGGAGATGAAAAGGAAAAAAGCGCCAGGTATGAGGGACAGCCCATAAAAATGGCTCGTCAGGAGATACAAGTGTTTGTGTGAGGAGCAAGCTAGAAGGTGAGGGTGTAAGAAGACTAAAAAACCAGGAACAAACCCAGTTAGGATGAACTTTAAAAGCCAAAGATGGGATTTTATATTTGATCTTGAATACAATAGAGAGCCAGTTATTGGAATTGATTAAACAGGCAATAATGGTCAGACTTGCATTTTAGGAAAATCAATTTGACAATTGAATAGAGGATGAACTGGAATAAGAAGAGACAAGGGGAAGAGAGATCCACCAGGAAGCTTATTGCAATAATCCAGATTTGATGCAAGATAAGGCCCTGTACCAGATTGGTAGCCATATCAAAGGAGGAAAGGGAGCACTTATCCAAGGATCTATCAGAAGCTGAAAGAAAATTATTGGCCTAGATTAAGATTAGACTTTAATATTCTGCTATTCTCTCTATAGGAGGTATCACTCTGGATCCCCTGACTGCTAGCTGGAGCCTGATCCTCTCCACGGACAGGAAATCAGTGAGATATACCAAACAGAAGCAAAATCTGCTAGAAAATCCCCAGCGTTTTGATAGGCTACCTGCCGTATTGGGTGCTCAAGGTTTCTCTTCTGGAAAACATTCCTGGGAAATCGAAGTAGTGCTAGGTGATGGAGGTGGTTGTACTGTGGGTGTGGCCCGAGAAGACATGAAGAGGAAAGGGGATATGGGCCTGAGCACTGAGGAGGGGGTTTGGGCTGTGATTTTCTCTTATCACCAGTGTTGGGCCAGCACCTGCCCAGGTACTGATCTACAACTGAATGAAATTCCCCGCAGAGTTCAGGTGACTCTAGACTACAGTGGAGGACATGTGACTCTCTCCAATGCTGAGACCCAGACCACTATCTTTACATTTCCCACCTCCTTCTCAGGCAAAATCTTTCCATTCTTTGCTGTTTGGAAAAAGGGTTCCCAATTGACTCTGAAAACCTGAAGGTAATGCTCTCCCTACTTCTACTTCCCTAGACCCCTATATTCCCTGAGCTCTAGCAGGTTTCAACTTCCTTCCTTTTCAGCTCATTTCTAGTCAACTCTCTAGATTCTGTTCCAAGAATGTCTCACTTCCAATGCTGAGACAAATTAACCTAACTTTTACATAATGTCAGTAATGGTAGAATTGAATGAAAATTTACTGAATGTCTATTGAACTAAATTGTTATTCCTAATGGTACTGAGAAGGTGGAGGATGGTGAATATGGAGGGTGAGGAAAAGAATGAGTGTTAAAAAAGGATACTTCCTGGGTCACCTAATGGGAAAGAAAATAGTTAAGTCCAGGCTTTGGTTTCATTAACTAGAAAATAGGAGTGTTTGACTAGTTCTCTCTTAGAATTTGTCAGTTCTAACATTCTGTTCCTAGTAGATGTCATTCGATATCCATCTTATACATTTTATCTTAGATAAAACATGGCCCTGTCCCCCAAGGTACGGACTTACTTGGACTTATAATATTTCAGATAATACTTCCAAAAATCGGTTTATGTTGCTCTCACCCAAAATTTCCTCTGAAAAATTTCTTAATGTGGTTCAAATATGGCTCATGTCTTGGTATCCACATATGGGTAAAAAGAGTACTGTATGAGTCCTCAAATAACAATGCTTATATTGAATTCAGAATAGTCTTTATTAGACCTTACAAAAGGGCAGAAAACCATAAAGCCCTCCCAATAGCCTATAATCAATATAGTTCTTCTGTCTTCTCTAGTGAATTCATGTTCTGACCCTGGAGACCCAGAGAGGTACCCATCTTTATAAAATCCTTAAGTCTTGGGCTCCATTCATAAGGGAAACAAAACAGGAGTTGCTAAAGGGACAACTCCCTTGACCTTCAAATAATTCCTGTATTACAGTGATACACGTAGGCATCTGGTTTTATGATTCAATGAGAAGAGTGATCTCACTTTGAAACAAAAAGAACTTGTGATTATTGGACAGGAATGGGACTCTTTGCACTGTTCAAACAACTCAGAGTTATAATAAAGAACAAAGTCCAGACATTCTGCTGCCCCATGTCATGTATTTAGTATCTCATTGTTTTTGAGCTCTGCAAACACATTGAACAATCTTGTTTTCTCCCTAAAAAGGCAATGTTCCCCAGGAACTACCTTTACATACACCCCGCCTCCCCCCAATGGTATTCCAGGTGCACTGAGCCCAGCTCTCTTAGGCTACTACAGACCAAAAAATAAAAACTAAAAAGGATGACTACAATTGTTACTTTTTTTTTTAAATAGACCCAGCACAAAGAAGTGGCTCACACTCTGCAGAAGTTCAGGACAGCCAATTCATCCCCTCTCAACAAAATCCTGGTTCCATGAGATGCCAAGGAATCTCTATGGACTAATACATTAATAGATATGAAGCTCATAGGATTCTAGAAACTCTGCTTATTATTTAGCCTACTGTCTTCCTGATGACATAAGCATAATTAATAGGATCATAAGATTTAGAATCAGAAGTTTAGAGGTCATCTAATCTGATCCCTTCTTTTTTTAGACAAGGAAACTGAGTTCAAAATTCATCCAGATAGTGAGAGAATATAATTTGATTCCAAATCTCTTGACTCTGTGATCCTTTCCATAGAGTCCTACAAGTAGATTTTGGACTTAGGAGGATCGTTATAGATTATTTACTCAAACAATAGAATATAAATTTCTTGAGGGGAAGAAATATTTCAATTTTGTCTTTCTATTCCCCCAACACCTAGAATAGAGTCTGACATATAAAAGGTGCTTAATGCTCCTATGTCTATTTTGTTGAACAACATTTCAACAAGGGATCATTCAGACTCTGCTTGACACCCTCCAGGAATACAAAACACATTATTATCCAAAGCAGTATATTTTATTTCCAGAGCAGAGATTTAGTTGCCTGTAATTTCTACTCCATCAGTCTATAGACTGGAGATACACAGAACTACTCTAATTCTAACAACTATAATGATTATCATGATGATGACAAATAATATTTATACAGCACTCTAAGATTTTCAATGCACTTTACAAATATGTCATTTTATCCTTATAACTTGACTGGGAAGTAGGCGCTCTTATTATGTTATATTACATACATAATATATTATTATTACATAGATTAGAAAACTGAGATTGAGTAAGCTTAAGTGATTTGCTCATTGTCATACAGATTAGTATTGGATTTGAACTCCAGGTTGAGTCCTCTATCCACTGTTTAACCTAGTTGTACTGTTGATAGATTGCTACTATAATTCAGGTAAGTGTAATTATTCACAAAGATCAGATGTTTATGGAATCATAAAACTGAGATTCAGGGGCGTTAAGAATTTTACAAGAACAATTGTTGTTCATTAATTAAAGGCAGGAGTCGAACCCAAGTCCTCAGACTTCAGAGTCAGTTCTCATTCTACTATCCATGCTCATACCTTTATTCCTACATTATTATTTTCACATAGTGACATCTTGCACTTGAAAATAATTTCCCAAGTCAGGATGTCACTGGAACTAAAACCAGCTTCCTCTACTTTCTC
Organism: Antechinus flavipes; assembly: GCF_016432865.1. Classification (NCBI taxonomy): domain Eukaryota; kingdom Metazoa; phylum Chordata; class Mammalia; order Dasyuromorphia; family Dasyuridae; genus Antechinus; species Antechinus flavipes. The sequence goes on from NC_067401.1 coordinate 189,043,259, forward strand.
CCTTCAGCCCTGAGTCTAAAACTTAGACCCTGCCCTAGCAATCTCAGAACACAGGAAAACACTCTAGTTATAATTTAATAATGATGACTGACATTAGAAAGTGCTTTAAGGATTACAAAGAGCTTCACATACATTATTTCAGTTGAGCCTTACAACAATTCTATGAAAATACTAAAAATTTTACAGTAGAGGAAACAGCAACTCAAAGGACTATTACATGATTTGCACACCATCATGCAGTTAGTAAATACTTAGATTTGAACCCAAATCTTTCTGACTCCCAGGTTCAACATTTATCTACCATAGGATAGTGTTTATACAATGCTGCCTTGAAGGGAATGGAGCAGTGATAGTAATAGTAATAGTACAGTAGCAGCAGCAACCTACATTATTAGGTAAAAATGTTCATATTTCTTTTTTTTTTTTTGGATAATAACATAATTTGAAACAAGTTATACATGTGCAAACATGAAAAGCATATTTCCATATTAGAAATCCATCAAAAAAAAAAAAGTGAAAAACAAGTATGCTTTGATCTGTATTCAGTCTCCTGAATCAAATGCTAATGCTTCAATACCATAATGATAATCTTATCAGAGTGCATAGTGCCTGGCAGGTAGCTAGCACTTAATAAATGATTTTTGATTGATTAATGATCTTCAAGTATTTCCTCCAATAGTGCAAATTACACTTCCACAACTCATCTGGTATAACTCTCATCACTATCTTCTCACATATACTTCACAAGGTAGGGTAAAGGTCCACTCATTTCTCAAACTTCCCCTCCTGGTGCCTGGAATCCAAACACTTTAATATAATCCACTGCTTTGTTACCCAAACATTTCTGGCGACTTGAAGCTCACCTCAAACACAAAAAGGCCAGGGGTAAAATAGAGATAGATATAAATGTAAATTAAGGCAAAGAGCCAAACCGCCTAAATATTAAGAATTTTCCTTATTGGGATCTTAGAGTAATTATGATCCTACTCATAACTTTCTGTCTAAAATAAACTCCTTAAAGCTGCAGAAGACCTTAGGAACCATTCTATTACCCCAAGGCTATAATATAAGTGAATTCTTGTAACAGGATATTTATAAAGATAAAATATAAATCTCTTTGTATAATTTAGAAGCCTTTCACAACCTGGCCCAACTCATCTTTCCAGGCTCATTGCATGTTACTCCTCACTTCTGCAAAATTCAATACAGCATTCTCTCCTCCCAGCACTGCAAGTCTTTCATTCAGCGAGTGGACCCTTCATGCTAGTGCCCTCCCTGCCTGATTCCTTTGTATTTAACTACTTTGCATTTCTTTACATCTATTCTCTTTATAATTATTCCACATATATTTCTATGTGTACTTAACTATCCTGATAGAGTGAGCTCTTAGAGACAAGGGAATGTTACATTTTTTTGGTTTGTTTTTTTTTTTTTTATCCCCATAGCCTAAGGATAAGGTCTGGCATATAAACCTCATAACTTAATTAGTGCTTTTTGGTTGCATAACCATAGGATAATAATTCCTGTCCAACTTATTTCATTGTATTGTGGGAAAATTATTTGAGAAGCAAAAAATATTTGTAGCAGACCTTTTTGCAGTGTCAAAGGACTGGAAATCGAGTGGATGCCCATCAGTTGGGGAATGGCTGAATAAGTTATGGTATTTGAATGTAATGGAATATTAATGTTCTATAAAAAATGATGACCAGGCTGAATTCAGAAAAGCCTAGGGGCAGCTAGGCAGTTCAGTGGATAGGGTACCAGTCTTGAAGTCAGGAGGACCCAAGTTCAAATCTGAGTCTCAGATACTTAACATTTCCTAATTGTGTGATCCTGGGCAAGCCACTTAACCCCAATTGCGAAAGGAAAAAAGGAAGGCTATAAACAGCAAGATTATATGATGATTTTTTTTGGGGGGGTGCTCAGAATGATGGAAATGTGTTTAGAAGAATTGCACATTTTTAACCATATCAAATTGCTTCCTGTCTTGGGGAGGAAAGAGAGGGGAAGAGAGGAAGAAAAATCTGCAATGCAAGGTTTTACAAGGATGAATGTTGGAAACTATCTTTGCATATATTGGGGAAAATAAAATACTATTGAAAATAGAAATAATAATAAAATTGGGACACAATACTTAGAAAGAAGTCTTATAACTCCTAGCCCAGTGATTTTCCCACCATTCTGGAGTATTCTAGGAGAAGATTTTGGTTGAATACATATTGGAGGCTGGATTTGTAATTCAACAGGTGTAAACTCCTCTACTAGGAGAGAAGCATATAAGCCCAGATCTCTTCAGAAGATATAATTATCTTCCACTGATTCGTTGCAGAGCATGACAAAGATACATGAATTAGTAAAAGGCAGCCAAAAGTTTAAAGCTTTTACAGGTGAATATATTCACTTGTTTTCAAAGTCTTAATTGTTTAGTACATCTAAAGTTACAGTGAGGTTACTTGTGCAGATATAGGGATTTGCCATGGCAAGGAATATGACCACCTTTCATATGAGACTGTGTAAAAGAGGAGCTAGTGGCAGAAGGCATTTGAGTGATATGGAATGAGGAGGAGGGGAAAAAAAGGAACTCTAGATAAATGGCCTCAATATTCAAAAGATATTACTAGTCAGAGAAAAAAGGAAAAAAAGAACAATAATTTGAAACAGCTGGCACCATGTTATTTTGGATAGTGTATCCCATGAATTAAAAGGTACATACTTCTAAGTATTTGTATAACTTGTTTATAAATTATATACATGCATTACTGTAATAATAGCTAATATCTATAATGCCTACTATGTGCTAAGCATCTCTTTCCATGTGATGGGATGCAGCTTTTAGGGGAAATGTATCAATAACTCTAAAGTCTCTTGGCCTTGGGAGTAATGTAGTTATATATTTCTTTCCCTAGATTTTAGGGAAGATATAGCAATAAAACCCTGAGGTCTCCTGGCCTTTGGAGTGCTGTAATTCTACAAACATGATTGGCTGTCAGATAGCAATCTATCAATAGCTCCAAGATCTCCTGACCTTAAGAGTGCTGTAGTTCCTCAAACATTGCTGGCTGGCAGACAAAGTTTCTGAGATAATAATGAGATACCTACCAGACCACTCTTCAAATCCACCTGTAACCCATAAAATTAGCATCTCAGTAACATTAAGCACCTGGTCTCTCTAGCTTTTTCCTTTAAATGTATCTTCTTATTCCTGATTCTTTGCTAAATTCTTTTGGAACTTACTTACTTCAATTGGTGTTACAATTATAATAAACTTTGCCCCTTGACTTGGAGATGGACCCAAGCCTACAAAATCTTTTGAGACAACTCAGTCTTCTAGGGTCTCCTTTGAACACCAACATTTGCTGACCCTGTACAAGGAGAGTCTGGTCTCCTCTGACTTCACTCTCTCCTCCTCAAAGTAAACCCCAGTCTTTTCTTTCTGTATTCTATAACTGGGACATCCCAAGTCCCTAGGTAGGTTTGTCAGGTTGCTAGGAGCTCCATACTCAGCCAACTTTTTTTGACTGAGAATGCCTGATCTTGAGCATCTGCAATTTTCAGCAGAGTTCCTTTCTAACTAGAAAACCTTTGCCACCTTTTCGGCCACCTTGGGACGCTAGAAAAGGTGAGGTGCTATAGAAATTTAAAATTTCTGGCTTTTGGCAAAGATTGGACAGTTCTCTTCCATGTCGTTTTTGTTTGTGTCTGCGTCTCTGCACACAATGTATATGTCATGTTTTTTCTGTGAGCTAGATTTTGTTACCTTGAAAAGTGCAGCCAGTAAGAAAAAGTTTCTATGCTCTCATTAGAACGTTGGGAAAGATTTCTTAACTGAAGAAAAGAAAAAAAAAAAAAAAGAAAAACTAGGTAAATTGCAACTTTTTGCTAATCCCTCTGATGAGATTAGATTCAGGGAACCAAAATAATGAGATTAGGGTTCCTGGTGGTCAGGGAGTTAGATGATAAAGTTAGTAGCAGGCTTGGGGTTCAGGGAACCAAATGAAGAGGTTTGGCTCCCCTAAATCCTCTTTAGGATTCACACAAGATGGGAATTATGGGAACCCCCTTTCTGATGGCGCAGAGGTCCTCTGTAAAGAAATTTATGAACCCGAAAAGCTGGACTGATAAAAAGAAGTTTATTATTGGCATTCAGGAAGTCAGCCTTTGCTATGCATGAATAATAAGACTGAATTCCTTAGTGGCAAGGTCCCGGCAGAGAAGTAAAGTTTCTGGTAGAGAAATCTCGACAGAGAGGTATAAAGTCTTGTTAGAAAAATAGGTGAGGGAGATAAAGAGAGGGTAATGCTGAAAGAGAATATCATTCTAGCGGACAGAGGTTTCCTTGGCATGAAATAGCATGGCATGTTAGGTCCTCTGCAAGGAGTGAGTGTAAAATCGCCATTTTTATAAGGAAATCTGAGACAGAAATTTCCTTTAATGCTGTCACTGCCCCCAGGCCTAGATGAGACCACTTACTGGGAGTGGTTTTGAGTCAACAATTCAATCTTGGAATTGAATACTTCAACTAGTCCCACCAAGATAAACCACTTTATCTTGGTTCCTTGGGGTGGGTCTCACAGAAGTAGGATTCCAGGAGACTTTCTCCTTGAAGGAGTTTTAGAGTTTGGGGGCTCCCCTGTCACTTCCTTGACTCCTATTTTGTCTGGAGTCCCCTTCTGTTCCACTGAGAAAGGAAAATATGGTTCACTTTATATAAAGGGAAAACATCCCAGAAGATATTAAGAAACCCTCTACTTAGCATGCTCCACTCCCCAGAGGCCAGCTTGTTTCTAACATCACTGCTGTTGCTGCTTCCATCATTTCTACCCCTGGGTCAGAATTGGAGTTTCCCTATAATTCTTCAGAATTCTCTTAATCTGATCTGAGATGAGAGGGGCTAACAGATGGGACATGGCCTATGTGGCTCTTTGTTGGCAATCCTCACCACTGCTAGAAACAAGCGGACTCCAAAAGTCAGGTAACATAGAAATTTTATTGAGAAAGTCAAGAGGAATTGGACATTTCTGGCCAGAAGCGGGCTCTACCTCTGATGGGAAGAGGGAGCTCTAGGTACAGAAGCAGACAAGCTTTATGCTGTTAGTTCACTGCAGTTCCTTCCCTCAAAGAATATATTGGTCAGTTCCCCTTAGGATAACATGATTTCTTACATGCTACTCCTAAATATTTTCCCCCTCCCTTGTCACACATCCCATCTTGTTAATGAGGTTGTAATTCTATATGGGATGTGTCAGCTTATATGCATGAGGATTATTAAGCAAGTGCAATAAAGAAAAGCCTTTTCCCAGTCCTTGAATCTAGTCAGTTTAAACCAGTTTCCAGCCTAGACATCTTCATCAAAAGTTTGAAGCCAAATGAATCTCTTCTCCTGAAAGCTCAATGGTCAGAGATAGTTATTGCCTTACATTACCTTGAGGCTTACAACAGACTGTGGAAACTTAGTTTTTCAGTACTTCTTATTATTTGCTTAGTTTCTGAAGAATTGAATTTTAACTATTCTGTGGAAGCTTAATCCTAGTTTGCCTCACATACACCTTGCCCAAGCACACACACCCCCAATCCAGCTTCGGAAAGTGAGGATGGAGCCCCAAAGTCAGCATTCTCTGGGCCCTGGTACTTGAAACTACCATCAAAGGGAGATCCTGACACCAGCCACTCTACCTTTCAACAAGTTCTGTCCAGCAACTGACTGGGAAGAATCTGGGTGCCTCTGGCAGCACCAAGGCAGTATGAAGTATGTAGTGGGAAAGCAGCCAGCCTCTGCATTTGGTAAGCTCACCATTCTGCTTTAATTGCAAAAATGTATTAGCTATGTAATTTATGGCAAATTACTCTATCTCTGCAGTTTTCTGATTTGTAAAGAAAATTAATAATGGTTGTGAATCACATGATTACAAAAGTGCTAATATATCAAATGCTATATGAATGTTAATTTTTAGTGGATATAATTGCTTCATATTAGACAAGTTTATATGGGTTTTGAGATGTGACTAACATACAATGCCAATGTTGGGATAAAGAATATTTGTGTGTGTGTGTGTAAATTTGGAAGAAAATTCAACTAAATTAAATTACTATGTCTGGGCTCCCTAAGAGTACAAGGATAGAGTATAATACAAAGAAAAATCTTTCAGAAAATAAATTCAATTCAATGAAATTTGTTATTTGAGAAATGATAGTAAAAGCAGTTTTAAATGGACTTTAATCAAAACCTACTAATGGGATATGTAAGTTGCAATCTATTTTCACTGACAATGTTAACAAAAGATTTAAAAGTTTGAGAACTTTAGGAAAACACAGAAGCAATTCGCTATTGCTTTTAAAACTGGCAACAAACGGCCTGCTTTTAGAGCATTATCTAGTGTCAGATTTCTGGGAAGTCTTGTCAATATAAACCAACACTTAACTCTTTCCTAGCTCACAAAAGAGAAGTGATTTGTGTGAATTGGAAAATAATTAAATGACAATTCAGTTTGTCTGGAACATTTAATTAGAATTTAGGGAATCTCAAAAGCTAAAGTTGTCAATTTTAAAGTAACTTTTAAAGCAGTGTGTATGTTAAAATTGGAAATTTAACTGTAAATTATATGAAACTCCTATTCATTTTAGCAATAGGTTCTGCTCTATCTGAATTTTAAGAATTGTCTTGTTTTCTCCCTAAAACAAAAGGGAGACTTGTTTAAGGGAATAGGAGGGGAAGCCGGAACCCTCCTTGAGAATTCCTAAAGCTGCAACAGATTGGAGACAGAATAAACTGAACTAAAAGAAGGTAGAAAGTTTATTTAGTTTTACTAATCCTGTTTAGTGTTTTGTAAATGCAATCTTAAAAATTCGGTATTTCCACCTTTGATAGAAAATTAAGAGGAAATTGCAGCTAAGACTATTTCTAAGATTGTTATCCAAGTTATTTGGAGTTTTTGTCATCATATTTAACCTAAAATTGGAAATCACTGTGTGTGGAATGAGACGAATGGGGTGAAAGCCTTATCAGTTCACTTTCAAGTATGAGGGTGTGCAGCACCCTTTTCCCCCTTCACAGAGTGGGGGGAGGTATCAAACAGCACAGCTCACAGAAACTGATGATGGGTAACAGCAAGCTCAACCCTTCCCTGGAGGCTCTGTCAACTCCCCTTAATTTGTAAGCTTGACAGTTTTCTTAAAACCCTCAGGGTAAGCAAGGTCATAAGCCCTGAGAAATGAACCTGTTTGGGATATGTATATAACAAGGAATGTGTTTATTATATAGAAATAATAATGATTGGTCCTTGCACCAGGATGAGTTTAAACTCAAAGAAGAAAAGAAAAATACCTTAAAGTTACTTTCAACTTTAAAATATATAGTCATTACATCCTAAATAATTAGGTAAGTAACTAGATATATACCTGTATAAAATTAGGTCCCTAAATTGATACACTATCTATGGACCTAACTGTTATTCTATTGATTATTGAAACAAAATCTGAAACATCTTCAGTACGGTTTACATCTTGTCACTCCCTGAATTTGCCTCAAAGAAACAACTGTGTACTTTCCTGAGAATGGCTTGATTTTGTAGCTATTCAAGGCTCTGACACACTTCCCCTCCATTGGGGCCCTTATCAGGCTAAGGCTTTTATGACCCTGAAAGCAAAACCGACTTCTGCCTCAGCATTAGCCTTACCTCATTTAGAAAAGCCTGAACTCTGTTGATGAACGGTGGAGCCAGGGCTTAGGGGTCTTGACTCGTCCCTTGGAAACTGCACTCTCTCTCCAAGAAATTCAAGAATCTCTGGACTCTCTTGCTATCGTGGTTTTAGACAACTGATTAGCCTTGAACTATCTTTTTGCCTCTAGTGATGGCAACTCAGAGAAGGTTGAGCTTCATACCGAGAGGGTACTCAAGTCTTCTTCTTGGTGGGGTTTCTGGTTACTGTCCCTTGTAACCCCCATAATAACTCTATTTTTGTTCTTTTTTTTTTTTGCTCATTTTTGGTCCCTGCATTTTAAATTACTTGTGAGCTTTCTTTCTTCCAGACTCAGAGCCATGAACTTCCAACTTCTTATTCAACTTGAATATCACCTGCTACCTGCCCTGGATGTCATCGTCTTCAAGTCATGTTTCTCCCCTCCTCAGTCTGAACCAGCTCCACAACCCTTATCAGCCTGACACAACTCCATAAGATGAAATCTTACTTTGTTCCAAATGAATTTGGGTCTCAGAAATGTAGCAATAACCCTAAGATCCCCTGACTTCAGGAGTAATGTAGTTATATATTTCTTCCCCGAGATTTTAGGGAAGATATAGCAATAACCCCACGATCCCCTAGTAGTTCCACAAACATTGCTGGCTGTAAAACAACAATATGTTTGTCAATAATAACAAAGTTTCTGAGACAATAATAAGGCGCACATCAGACCACTCCTCAAATCCACCTATAAGCCATAAAATTAATATATCAATGACTTGAAGGATCTGGTATCTCTAGCTTTTTCCTATAAATTTATCTTCTTACTCCAGATCCTTTGCTAAATTCTTTTGAAACAGCCCCTTTCAATTGGCATTACAATTATAATAAATTTTGCCTCTTAATTTGGACATGGGTCCAAGCCTGCAAAATGTTTTGAGACAACTTATTACACTAGCCTGCAACTCCAACTTTTCTGGATCTCCTTTGAACATCAACACATGAATCCTTCCATCTTTGCCAAAGAGAATGGTTATTGTGAATTCTTCACATAACAGAATCCCAACTTTTGGTGCCTATCATCATCTGGTGCTTATATCACAAAAATCAAGACTGACTTTTCTCCTCCTCTTTTAAAATTTGCTTTTTTTAAGAAGCAACTAGGGTTATAATGGAAAGAATGCTGGTCTTGTAATAGGCACATCTGTATTCAAAATTTGATTCTAATACTTAACACTACCAGTTTTACTGAACCAGTCAATTGTCACCTCTCTCTAGACTCAATTCTTCCTAAAAAGGATGAGGATATATTTCTAGCCATATGAAAAGATGCTTCAAGCCATTATTAATCAGAGAAATGCAAATTAAGACAACTCTGAGATACCACTACACACTTGTCAGATTGGCTATGACAGGGAAAGATAATGCGGAATGTTGGAGGAGATGTGGGAAAACAGGGACACTGAAACATTATTGGTGGAATTGTGAACACATCCAGCCATTCTGGAGAGCAATTTGGAACTATGCTCAAAAAGTTATCAAACTGTGCATCCCTTTGATCCAGCAGTGTCACTACTGGGCTTATATCCCAAAGAAATCTTAAAGGGAAAGGGATCTCTATGTTCACGAATGTTTGTGGCAGCTCTCTTTGTAGTGGCCAGAAACTAGAAACTGAATAGATGCCCATCAATTGGAGAACAGCTGAATAAACTATGGTATATGAATATTATGAAATATTGTTGTTCGGCAAGAAATGATCAACAGAATGATTTCAGAAAGGCCTGGAGAACTGCTGCTGATGCTGAGTGAAATGAGCAGGCCCAGGAGATCATTATATACTTCAACAACAGTACTATATGATGATCAATTCTGATGGACCTGGCCATCTTCAGTAATGAGATGAACCAAATCAATTCTAATGGAGCAGGAATGAACTGAACCAGCTACACCCAGCGAAAGAACTCTGGGAGATGACTAAGAACCATTACATTGAATTCCCAATCCCTATATTTTTGCCCACCTGTATTTTTGATTTCCTTTACAGGCTAATAGTACACTATTTCAGAGTCCGATTCTTCTTGTACAGCAAAATAATGGTTTGGTCATGTATACTTATTTTGTATTTAATTTATACTTTAATATATTTAACATGTATCAGTCATCCTGCCATCTAGGGGAGGGGGAGAGGAGGAGGGGAAAAATTGGAACAAAAGGTTGGCAATTGTCAATGCTGTAAAATTAACCATGCATATATCTTGTAAATAAAAAGCTATTAAAGATTAAAAAAAAAAAAAAAGGATGAGGATAATACCAACATATTCCATAGGATTGTTTAGAGTCAGGTTGTAAACTTAATTTTTTTTTAAATGAGCTATTTCCAAGTGTGTGTGTTCCATTTTCTCATCTAGACCATAAATTCTCTGAGACTGTGTCCTCTAACATCATCCTGGGAAAACAGCACCAAACCCAAAGCCCAGAAATTGCAGTATGCTCAACAGATGTTTGTTGATTATCTTATTATTATTATTATTTGCTGAGGCAATTGGGCTTAAGTGACTTGCCCAGGATCAAGAGCTAGGAAGTGGTAAGTGTCTGAAATAAGATTTGAACTGAGGTCCTCCTGACTTCAGGACTGGTGCGCCACCTAGCTGCTCCTGATTATCTTATGATAATAGTCTTCAAATTGCTTTCCTCAGTAGAAATAAGTTTCCTGGACGGAGATAAGACTTAGATTTTTGACTCTCTTTTATTCATTAACATCTGAATTTATCTTGCATCATCTTTAGATTCCAAGTAGCTCAGAACCAGTAGATTTCTACTTACTTGGCAGGCAGGGAAGTGGCTGATGTTGATGAGGTCTTCGATACTGGGTGTGGTTAGCCCAGAGAAACAGAAGGTAGGGAAAAGGCAGAGAAAGAATAGTTTTTGAGGAGGTCATCCAGTCACAAAAGTTATCCTTAGTTTAAATTTTCCCCATAAAATCTACTTATGGGCCATCCCTGCTGCCTATCTTTGGATCAATCTGTCCCAGCACTCTGCCTCATGGTCTTTCTCCTTACTACTCCACCATGCCACATGGTATCTCCCCTAACAGTTTCAACTACACTTCTCAACCACAGATTTGAAGCCAGATCTTCTGATTCCTGAGGGTTTTTGGATAAGGGAAGTGACTTGCTACAAGGTCCCAAGTAGACTTGAACACAGGTTCCAAGATTTTAAATATGGGCTGCTTTTCCTTTCCATCACACTGTTTCTTTTTACAAAAATTTGTCATTTTAAGTTTTTGTTTCCTGATGTTTTAATAATACTGCTAGTCAAAATTTACCTTAACAAAATTAAATGATGATATATATTATCTATTCTGCAAGAATCACCAGACATAAAGTTCACAAAACTGTGCTTCAGTACCATTTCCCGCATTCACTAGTGTGCCATCTTGAGAGAAATCATTCCATCTTTTAGGGTTCACTTTTTCCATCAGTAAAATAAGAATAATACCACCTGCCCTTTCCACCTCAGATGTAATAGTATATGAAGAATTATATAATGCAAATTATTACAGTACTCCTTCAGTCTAACTCAAGTTTCTTTTCATTTCCTTCATCATTAAAGGCGAATCATAGAAGTAAAACTAGCACTTTTACTGCCACCACCTTCCCAAATCTAGTACAAAATTCACTAAACTTCTATCCCTTCTCTGCCAACCCTCAAGATAAACACTTCATTAAACTCTTTCCACTGTCTATAGAATATTTTCCCATTACATATCTCTCCCAATTCTAAGACACCATTTCTGTCTTTGGCAAATCACTTTTCCATCCTCACCACACCTTATCCTGTGCCTCTCCAGCTACTTACTCGGGAACTCTAGCTATATTCCTTTTGCCCTGAAGAGGAAGGGAGGGAGCAGCTCCACACTCCAATTCATTTCCCTAAAGACCCACTATCTTACCCTGTAGTGCGGACTGGTGTCTTCTATAAAGATTTCTATAGGATCTTTATGTTCTGGGGATCCTCAACCTACATAGAGCCCTTTAAAGGCTCTCTCTGCCCACATAATAAGGTTTTCCCCTATGTAACGCAAACAGAGGACATTTTTAGTTCATCCCTCTTTAGCTTTTTGAAGTCCCCTTCCCCCCATACCAGTCATCTGCCAAAGTGGCTGAAAGCTAAGTTTCGTATATGGCTTCTTGTGGAGGGGACAGGACAATATTGTCATGGAAAACTGATACTGCTTCTTATGGTGATGAGGTTGTCATGACAAAAGATGTTTCTGTGCTGGAGACTCATGGATTTGGTCTGATAATCCAAGCAAGAAGGATGGGATAGGTCTTTCTTGAAGTTTTCCATCACCATAGGTGACATATGGGTTTTGGCTCCTCTCATTCTTGGGAAGTCTTTTCCAAAAATCTCCTTCAATACATATATCAAAGCAACCAATCATTCATTTGCAAGTTCCTTGAGGATAAGCACTGTCCTTAAGTCTCTTTTTTAATACCCAGCCTTTAGGACAGTGCCTGATACATTGTGTTTATTCAATTGTTCCTGATTCTTCATGACCCCCATGAACCATAGGGTTCATGGCCCTTCTCTCCTCCTCTTCAAGTTTATTCAAGCTCATATCCATTACTTACATGACAGAAACTTATCCAATTCATCCTCTGCTGTCCCCTTCTCTTTTTTTTTCAATCTTTTCCAGCAACAAGTTCTTTTTCAGCTTCAGTTTCTTTCTTTCAAATAGTTGGGAGTTAATTTTTTTAAGTATTGACCAATTTCCTTGCTTTCCAAGGGACTCTCAAAGTCTTCTCCAACACAATTCAAAAGTGTCAATCCTATAGCACTTAGCTTTCCTTATACTCAACCACACATATAGCTGGTCACACACTGTTACTACAAAAATCATGGCTATGACAGCTATGACTGTCAGAAATGTATGTCTCCTCTTTTTAGTATGTTGTCCAGATTTTCCATAGCTTTCCGTCCAAGGAACATCTTTCATTTCATGGCGCAGTCACCATCTGCAGTGATCTTGAGTCCAAGAATATAAAATCCAACACCGCTTACATTTCTTCTCCCTCTGTTTGCCAGGAAGCAATAGGACCAGATGCCATGCATCTTGTCTATTTGTTTGGGGTTTTTTAATGTTAAGCTTCAAGCTAACTTTTACATCTTTTTCAAATTCATCAAGAGGCTTCAATTTGTTTTTCTACCAAAGTAGTATCTTCATATCTGAGATTACTGATATTTCCCCCAGAAACCTGAATTCTAGTTTTTGATTCATCCAGCCCAGCATTTCATAAGATAGACTTTGCATATAAGTTAAATAAATAAAGTTACAATATATAGCCTTGCCATATTTCTTTGCCAATCTTGAACTAATTAGTTCTTCCATATTCAGTTCTAACTATTGCTTCCTGACCTGCATACAGGTTCTTCAGGAAACAAGATGATCTGGCACTCTCATCTCTTTGAAGACATTTTGTTGTGATCCAGACAAGTTTTAATGTAGTCAATGAAATGGATTTTTTTTTTCTGGAACACCCATGCGTTCTCCACAACCCAGTGAATGCTGGCAATTTGACCTGATAATAAGTTGATATTTAATAATGCATATTGACTGATAAACATTTAATATGGAAGTACCCACTATATGCAAGGCACTATACCAAGACAGAGTGAGACTAAAGAGTAGGAGGATAGGAAGGTCACTTCTTCTCAGTGGTCCTTTTTCAGATAAAAGGATCTATAAATCTCTCTCATATTCCCAGTCATTTCTGCTTAAGGGATTGTTCTCCTTACTTGGCCTCTGTGTCAGCTGAGTCCATTCTTATTCCATTTTTTTTTCTAGTAGTTTGGCAATATCACCTCCCCAGGCTGTAAAATCTCCATCACTGCAAGGAAATAAATATCTAGAAAGAAAAGATAAATGGCATGGCCAGGAACAGAATTCTTCTTTTTAGAGAATTAACAAATACTGAACCCTGCTATGTGCAAGACACTGACCTAAGAGCTAAGGGGAAAACAAAAGATGAAGAAAGCACAATCTGCCCTTTACCTTATAATACAATGGAAAGAGATCACAGATTTAGAGCTAGAAGGGACTAAGACCATTTCCTCTTTTTGAAGACAAGGAAATTGAAGTCCAGGATCACATATCTAGTAAGTTCAAAGCAGAGTTTGAACCTAGGTCTTCCTGATTACAAGTCCAGTATCCTGTCCACCAAAGGACATGTATACAAACAGCTAAGATTTTAAGGCACAAAGTAACAAAGACAAAAGAGAGATCCAGACAAAAAAATCCCTAAGAAACCAAAGGTCCAGTAGATTATTTTTAGCTAGTTGTGAAAACGGGTGGGGAGAAGCTGCAGAGGAAACTATTGTCCAGAAGTTTCTTCATGCTGGCATCTGAGCTGAAGAGTACATGGTATTGTAGGCATGGGGCAGAGAATGTTGGGATGCTTAAGAAATGATGACAGGAAGAGATCAGGAAACTGATACCAGTCTACTTCATGTACAATGAAAAATACATGAAGGGTAATTAAATTAAAATAGGTTGGAAGTTAAAAACTAGAGGATCTTGAATGCTAGGCTGGGACCTGTGTATTCTTTCTCCTAAGCAATGTGGAGCCACTGAAGATTTTCAGATTAGGAACACTGTTTTGGTAATTAATGAAAAGGAAAGACCTGGTTGCCTAGTTTAAACTTATGTCTTCAACTGACTTGATAAAGGTGCCCTGCAGAAAATAGGCACTAACCTACATCTACCACCCTATACCAAGAGGTCAAAATGGGTTCATGATTTAGACATAATTACATTATAGGCATAGTGATACATAATTATATTACAGGCATAGTGATACTATATGCAAATTAGAACAAAGAATAATCTACCTCTCTGATCTGTGAAGAAGGAAAGTATTTTGTGAGCAAAGAACTGAAAGATTTTGATTATATTAAGTTAAAAAGTTTTTGTAACATACAAAACCAATGCAGACAAGATTAGAAGGAAAGCAAAAAAATAAGGAAAAAATTTTACATCTAAGGGTTCTGATAAAGGCCTCATTTCTAAAATATACAGAGAATTGATTGAAATTTATAAGAATTTAAGCCATTCTCCAATCAATAAATGGTCAAAAGATATGAACAGACAATTTTCAGATAAAGAAATTAAAACCATTTATAGACATATGAACAAATGCTCTAAATCATTATGAATCAGAGAAAATAAAGGTGTACCACTATACACCTTTCAGATTGGCTAAAGGAAAAACTTTTTATTGTTGTTTGATTGCATTTTGTTTTCTTTCTCATTTTTTCCTTTTTGATTTCATTTTTCTTGTGCACCATAATTGTGGAAATCTATATAGAAGAACCATACATGTTTAACATATATTGGATTCCTTGCCATTTAAAGAAGGGTTCGGGAAAGGGAGGCAAAAAATTTTGGAACACAAGGTTTTGCAAGAGTGAATGTTGAAAATTATGCATATGTTTTGAAAATAAAAATCTTAACCAGCTACACCCAGTCAAAGAACTCTGGGGAATGAGTATGAACCTCTAAATAGCATTTCCAATCCCTCTGTTTTTGTCCACTTCCATTTTTGATTTCCTTCTCAGGTTAATTTTACGTTATTTCAAAGTCTGATTCTTCTTGAGCAGCAAAATAACTATGGATATGTATACATATACTGTGTTCAACATATACTTTGACATATTTAACATGTAGTGGTCTACCTGCCATCTGGGGGAGGGGATAGGAGAGGGGAAAAGTTGGAACAGAAGGTTTTACAAAGGTCAATGCTGAAAAATTACCCACACATATATCTTGTAAATAAAAAGCTATAATAAAAAAAAAAGAAAAATCTTTTAATAAAAAAAGATAAAGGTGCCTTGGTCTAACCTTAGATCTCAGGTAAACTTCATAAAAACCATTCTTCTCCAACCCAATCTCAGTTCATGATCAAAATTTTCCAACACACATAAATCAATTCAGCATTTATCAAGAATCCCCTAAATACATTATTCAAACTGTCTGGGTCTTTTCCGCAAGGAAATCTCTTTAGGAATCCCTCTCTCTTCTTTTTCTCCAAACCAGGAACTTAAGACTAAGTTATTTAATTTCTCAGACCCATAATATGATGTTTTTTTCTTTTTAAAACCTATTACTTTATACTAAAAAGATCATTTGATCTTTTATTTAGCTGTCTGAATTATCCTCTTCATCTTTTTTTTTTTAATCACTTTGCCTTTCTGCTCATAAAAGTACTTTATTAGTCTTTGAATTTAATGCAAACTCCTTACTATGTACCAGACACTGTGCTAAACATTGGGAATAAAAGGAAAAGAAAAAAAAAAGTTACAGTCTCTGCCCTCAAAAACTTTATATTCCACTGGAGGAGATAAAACATACAATTTCAAGAGTATGAATTCTCTTGCTGAAAACGAAAATTAACAATGTGCTGACACTAATGTATCTCAGAGTGTGCTGCAGGTGGTGATGCAAACCCTGAGACTAAATCTGGCAAATCCAGCTTAATTATTCTGCCCTGTAAGACCTACCTGAGCCCAGGCATCCCAGGACATTACCAATCACCTTGCTTTTTGTCTTGCTGCTGGACTTCAGTGATTCTGGAGGAGCGAGTGAGGCTGAGGACTTTGTGCAGTTCTGTCTTACTTAAATACAATTCATGCATAAGTCAAGACATCATCTTCATGATGCCTTTGGTCCTCTTCAAGAACAAATATGCACATAAATAACCACATAAAAAATAAATATATTTTGGGAAAGAGGCCAACTACCTTCTGAGGGAAGAGCATTCAATAAAGGATCTATGCAGAAGGTACCCCAGAGTTTTAAAGGAAGCAAAGCACCTATGCACCAGGGAAATAGGAGTGCATTCTTAGCATAGGAGATAGTCGGTGTAAGGGCAGGGAAATAAGAGAATGAGTTTCATATGAAGTGCAATAAAAAAGCCAATTTGACCAAAAAAAGGAAAAGGGCGTAATGTATATAATAAACATTAGTTTAAGTTGGGACTAGGTTGTAAAGGCCTTTAAAAGCAAGGTAGTTACAGTTGTTCATAAAAAGTGACAAAATAAACTGGAGAGTTTATTTTGGATACAGTGAGGTTCTAAAGCTCTTTTCATTGATCATTTCCTCAATCTTAACTCATTAATTTTGCTTTCTCATTACACCCTTTTTGCTTCTACCAAAAGTCATTTATTCCCTATGCTTCTCATAATGTTTATTCCATTATCAATGTCTATGCCTGATATCAATAAACCATATGAGACAAACATGGCAGCCATGCTCATTTTCAATATCAATATCAGTGTCATAATCACTTTCCCAGAACCAAGACTTAAGAGTAATAAGTCTAGGAGTCCAGGGGGCTTGTGTGAAGGTTCCAATCCTAGGATTGATTCTGCCCAGCTTCCTTCTCCAATGAGAAGTCTAAGCTGTTGCCAAGTGAAAATAATATATCCGGTTAAGAAGAATTAAAACCTGGAAAATCACTGCTAAGTATGAGCCAGAAAATCAGAGTAAACTTTAAAGAAATTCTTCCTGGGAATTAAGCATTCCAACAATTCTGTTCTCTCTCCTACTTTCTCCCAGAGTGCAAAAGTAATGAATTATATAGAAATCAATAAATCATGTAGCCTTTTAGAACCTCAGGAGACCACGTAGTCCTATCCCTACAAAATGATAAAACTATGACCTAGAAAGGGCAAGTGATTACAATAAAGCAAAGAAAATGACAATGTAAATTAACCAGAGCCAAAATTAATAGAATCACAGAAAGACTACAGAGCTAAGGACCTTAAGATATCAGCATTTTGCAACTAAGAAGTCCAACTCAGAAGGAAATCCTTTGCTCAAATCACCCAGCAAGTTAGCTCCAAATTTGGCACAAATGTATTGGGCAGAAGGGAAAAGGTGATCCTAGAATCAGAGCTGGCAGAGTTCTTAAAGGACTTAGAAATTCCCTTTATTTTATAAAAAAGACCTAAAGTCACATAGCTAGTAAATGTTAGGAGGTAGTCTTCCTGACCTAACATTTTATCCTCTATATCAGTGTTATTAAACTTTTAGGTCTCAGGACCTAGATGCACTCTTAAACATTACTGAGACCCTACTCCAAGAGCTTTTGTTTATGTGAGTTATTGCTATCAATATTTACCATATTGGAAATTAGTATTATGAAAAGTTTTGACCTTTCAGACCCCCTGACTGAGGTCCCCAGGGAATCCCAGATTGCACTTTGAGACCCACTGTATTACACCACTGTGCATATTGCAAAATACAGAACATATTCCAAAGCTCAACTGAAATTACTTTTTCATTACCCAGTTCATTTGACAAATATTTATTCAGTACTAGTAATGCAATATATCTAGCACTGTGGCATATGAGAAACATGGTCCTTGCCCTCCATAGCTTACAGTCTAGTGGGGGGGAGGAAGGAGGAGGAATATGAACATATGAAACATGTTAATTAACAATACAAGTTACTATCTGAGAAATACCACCACGTGGTACACACAAGAATACACACATCAGGACAAAGGAAATGACAAAGTCACTATGGGCAGAAGCAATTGAAAAAGACCTCTTGGAAGAGTTAGACTTGGAGTGGCCTCTCAAAGACTTTGACAGGAAAGGGAAAAAGATATTCCAGGTGAGACTTGTGAATGTATGAGTAAGCAGTGACTCTGGTGTGTAAGGAGGCTGCAGAGACAATGATTAGAGTAATTTGGCAGGAGCAGAGTTTGTTTTGGATTGTTAGGGCATGAAAATTGGTTTTGAATAAGCAGAAGATTGTGGAAGACCATGAATGCTTAGTTAAGGAGCCAGGACTTTATCCCCTAGGAGGTAGGTGGTCATTTTATTCCCTTCTCGTGCTATAGATATAGAGAACTGGAGATCTGATTGTGGACCTCTGAGGCACCTTGAATATCTTTCCCCTATCTCTTCTTAGGGAGAAGTTAAGGCCTTTTTGGAGGAGCTCAGTCAGGATTGGAAAAGCACCAGAGACCAGGGGGATTTCTATCTATAGGCAACAATAGAGGACCTACTACAATTCACTGGCCTTTGAAGTGAGAAGTGCTACACCCAGTCTCAGGAATAAGACACCCTGGGCTCAGTCACATACTCAAAAGAACAGATTCATAAAGGTGATTTATTGATCTTGATAATTTTCCCCAAGTCAAATGGGTCTATGTACACATCTGGACATCAGGACTTGAGGTTGGTACCTTGATAACCATTGAGAACCTCATCTGCAAAGCCCCGATCCAATACAGACTATGAACTTCATTCAGGACCTCACTCAAGGGCTTTACATAATCAATAAGTACTAAGAGAAATAGATCCCCAGTGGCACCTGGGATCCTTAGAGTCCCTTTTCTTCTTCTGACATCTTAAGAGTCTTTCAGTCTAAAAGAAACCAGGGGAATTCCATTTTATTCCATAGATATTTTCATTTATGTTTTGAGGAAACTGTCTCTTTACTACATGGAGGAAGGTTGACTGGGAGAGAGGCAGGGTTTGGGATGGAGGGAAGAGAAGCAGCTAATCAGATAAGAGTAGGTGGTTATTATGGAAAAAAGGGAAAAAGCATGGGACAGGAGACGAGAGAAAAAAGATTTTTCAAGTCTCCTGGATTTTATCATCAAAATTACCTAGAACTCCAATGATACTGGGAATGACTTTGAGAGAGAGAACTTGAATAAGTGGAATTCAAGGCTAGAGCCTTAGTGAAGTTTATCATCTCATGGAGAAGGGAGACCATCAGAAATGTCATAATTGGGACAGGTCAAGTTGTAGAACTAGCCCTGGTACAAGTCTACATGGGAGCCATGGAAACTAAGGACATAAGGATTGGCAGGAGGCAAGAAAATCCTCCTCTCTCCTGTTCCTGATATCCTGGCCAGGAGAATACTCTCTCCCTTCAATAAAAAGCATGTTCATTCCCAGAACTATTTGCCTCTGTGAAGGGGAAATCAGAGCACTGAAGAAAGTGAGGGACCAAAGGGAGGATCTATGTGTATGAATGTCTCTGTCTTTCAGGGTCTCAGAATAAGACTTGTTCCTGGCCAATTTAGCCAAAAGAAGGGAACTAAGCGCCTTGTGAAGGATGCTGAGAATGTGTAAATAAGTTCCTGTGTTTCTGCATTGGTGAAGGTCACTGTACCCCCATCATAATCCAGAGCAATCCCTACTCTCCTGGGTCGCTGGGCAAGGAATAACTCTACTTCAGGATTTGTGTTAACCCATACACCAGCAGAGGACAAACGCAGAGCCCATACCCCATCCTCAGGACTTAAGCGGAGCTCTCCCTTCTTCCTCACAGTGTCTCTGGCAATACCCACCAGACAGGACTCCTGAACAATGTCATCCTCTTCCAGATCATCTTCATCTTCATCTCCTCCCGATTCATCATCCTCATCTGTCTCCCAGTCCTCCTCTCCTTCCCCATATCCATTTTCTTCTTCTTCCTCCTCCTCCTCTCCTTCTTCTTCTTCATCCCCTTCTTCTTCCCCCCATCCTTCCCTCTCCACTGCAACTTCCCAATAGACTTTGCCCCAGGTGAAGCCCTTACTACCCAGAACTGCAGGTTCAGGATCAAACTGCTGGGGGTGTTGGTATAGACTCTGATATATATTGGTAAAGGACACACACTTCCAGTCTTCAGATAATATAAGGTATCCACTGGCTGTCTGAGGATCCAAAGTGACGTTCACTGTGGAGACAAGAAGGAAAGATGGTAGGAAGGGGGAAAAATAAGGAAAGGGGTCTGGGAATAGAAGTCCCACAAGATTCAAGGCCATCATAACAAGAATCCAATAACAGAGTCAGGGATAGAGATGGTATTTGGATCTGATGTTGGGTCAAACTGTATCCTTTTTCCAGACATAATGATGCCACAAGGATTATATGAAAGTCAGAAATGGAGAAAAGAAATTAGGAAGAGGGAGGAAGCAAACACAAAGATCTGTAAGGAAAGGAGACCTGAATATTTAAATATGAATAAAATAATGCTGAGGCTGGGAAGAGATCAGGATAAAGGGAGAGCAAATTATGGTCTTTATGTTTCTTAACCATCAAAATATAAACTGTAGGAATTACCTGATCTCCATTTCAGGCTTTTTAAATAGGAGGAATTTAGCTTAAACATGAATAATGGCTTACATCTACATAATGCTTTACCATTCATAGTCTTTTACATATATAATATCATTTGATAATATATGTAAAGATGTTAGCCACACAAGGGGCCTCATGGGAAAATTTTTCTTTATTTGGGGACATCCTGGACATTTACCTGTCTTATATTCCAGGACTCTCAGCAGCTTCCCTAGTGGAGAAGAAAAAGACAATGATGAGACTCTGATGACCAGTGACCTTGAGAGCAAAAGAGGAATGAAGGTGGTAGAAGTAGAGGTTCTGCAGCAGAGTAATAGAGCATTTAAAATGGCATAGCCCAAGAACCACCAAAGAAATTCAGAGAAGGACAAGCCATCCTGAGTATAATAATGAGGCCAGAGAAACTATGATAAGAATCATAAATCAGTTAAATAGGGAAACTATCTGAGCGTTCCTCCATCCCTAACCTTTACCTTGAAATTCCCTTAGGCCTTTCCGCAAGGAATGAAGCTTATCAGAGAATTCTCCAGTTCTTTTTCTAATAGCTGGAGCAATAGGTTTCCCACTCCAGAACTTCTTCCGTGGATACCTAAGAATGAACATGAATCAAGTCATTCCCCCCTGCTGGTGGAAACTTTCCTGAGGCTTCGAACATATCCCTCACATCAGGTGCAGTTGGAAAAGGCCTTCTGATGAAACTGTTTCAGAAAGGGCAAGGCCAAATTTCTGCTTTGTGTGGGTCAGGGTCCAAATAGATAGCTGTCAGGGATTCACAATGCTGAAAGATTCTTCTCTCTTCCCACTCCATCAAAAACAAAGCCACAGAGACAAGGGACACAACAGTAATAACCTCCCTTGCATCATCCACACTCTCACTGTGGCATTTTAAAAGCTTATGGTTAGATGAGTGGCAAGTGAAAATGTTTCTAAGACATAAAAAGGATGTGGACACAGGGGAATGATGTCTATTTTGGGAAAATATGTTCTTTTACCTGGTTAGGAAGTCTCTGGTGTCCTAAAAAGGAAGGAGATAGACAATGAGTTTAACCTATTGATAAAGGGAGAGGTTACCCAAGGTTAAAGGAGTGGCCATTTAAAAACAGGAAATAGGGACAATTGTCTTGGAGAATATGCTAATCAGTCGACATTCATTACTGTCACAGTAGAAGAGTCATGAAACTCACTGACAATAGTATTTTATAGTAAGAATTAGAATATTCTTGGCTAGGAACTGCCAAACTGAAAACTTCATGACAAAATCTTTGAATTTTTGGAATGAGTTTGTCATATTTAAAAAGGCATCTTAGAATACCTCCTTCCCTCAGAGCTTCTCATCCATTCAACAACTTTTTTGTTCCATTCTCTCTGTCATCAGTAAATTTTGTTGTTGTTCAGTCATTTTCAGTTTTGTCTGACTCTTTATGACCCCACTTAGGATTTTCTAGACAAAGACATTGAATTGTTTGCCATTTCCTTCTCCAGATTATTTTACAGATAAGGAAACTGAGGCAAATAGGTAAGTGTCTTGCCTACAATCACACAGCTAGCAAATGTTTGAAACCAGATTTGAGTTCAGCATCTAGTTGCCCCATCAGCAAACTAACTCTTACTAAAATTGTTAGCTAACAATAAGAGTTAATAAGATATTTTGAATCTCTGAATTAAGTTAAAGTCATATCTCTAAGTTAAGAATTCATAACATGGGATCCATGAACACTGGTTTATTGTAGTAATGAATAAGAACTTTGCTGTAAAACTAAATGTACTGTGCCATCTACATTGGGAAAGAGTGCATTTCCTCAGCCAGAGGCTCCTTACACCAATAAAATCAGAAGTCCAATCCCTATCTCTTGACTCTATTTTAATTTCAGTCATGCTCTTCTATTCTATGATATGGAAACTAGCTGGCCCTACCCTGCTGTTCAAAGACAGAAACAATGAGATTGTTTCTCCTTTTCTTCTTTCATCTAAATTATCCTTGTTTCCTTCCCCCTTTCTGCTTTCTTCATACCCCTTGCCCTCTACTTTATTTCTCTCTCTCTTCTGACCAGACTTTCTTCTCTTCAGAAATGGAGAGGTCCTCAAAGCATCCAAACTCCTCTCAGTGTCTACTCCTTCACTGACATGCAAGACCCTCAATAATTGGTGCTAACCTACCTTTCCAGCTTTATATCACAATTTCAGCACACTCTAGATTCCAACCAAAGTGATCTACATAGTGTAGATGGCTCATGGCATTCTTGCGTTTCAAAATTTTGCTCAAATAGTTTCCCATGAATGGAACATCCTGCCTCTCCCTCTCAGCTTCTTGAATTCCTACTTTTTCTTTAAAAGAATATCATCTCCTATTTCATAAAGTCATTCTCTTAGTTCTCTGAAGCCTGAACTCCCCTAAAAACAATAACCAAAAAATGCAAGGGGATTCTTCTGCGATGGAATTTTGGAGGGAAGATGATACTGAAATTTCTATAACTTTTGTTTTTATATTTTGAGATTAATAGTTTATTGGTTTTCTAAATTATGAATTTCAAAGAAACTCAAAAACTGAGATTTTGACAAATATTTAACTTGTAGATGAATAATTACGATGGTAAATTTTCATGAGAGACAAGTATATCTACTTCAAATTGTTAAAACCCATGGGAACTGTTCTGTGAATGTATAGCCTATGATTCTCCTAAAACAATATTTTAGTTATATAAAATAAAAACTTTTCCTCTCTTTACCACAAGGTAACATCAGTGCAGGTTCCTAATATAGGAACATGTCAACTTATCTCAAAGGTCAACTCCTTGGCTAAGAATAAGACCTAGTTTTTCACTGATCACAAATGGACAATTTGAACTATGGAAGAACTATGGAAATTGAATACAGATCAAACATAGTATTTTCACCATTTGTTTGTTTATTTTTTTCTTTCTTTTGGTTTTTTCCCCTTTGATCTGATTTTTCTTATACAACATGATATATGGAAATATGGTTTTTTTAAGTGCAATTTCTATGCAAAAACTAAAACAAGGTAGAGTAAGTTTTTACAGTAGTAGCTGATTAATACAACTACTACTTCATTGTAATTCACATATAATTTGGATGCAAGTAAAGCAGATGTTACTCACCCATTTTAAAAATGGGGAAAACTCAGGTCTAAAAAGCTTAAAGATTTTTCAAAGATCATAACCAAAAGTAGAGATCAGGCAGATCTTATATTTGTATATAATGATGTTTATATTCCTGATCTTATTTGCTCCTTATTAAAACAACCCTATTAAATTCTTTTTTCATATGAAAAGACTAAAGTCCAGAAAAAGGGAAAAGTAAGATCTTGAATCTAAACCTCTTGACTCCTACTCAAGCACTATTTCCATGAGAACAGTCTGGGAGAAATTGGTAGGATTACTTTTCTTCAAGGAATCTCTCACCTGCATGAGTTCTGCTGCTGGCTGCTGGGCCTTTTCCTCCAATTCTGAGATCACAATCCCCAGCCTGGTGAGCTCCCCAGAAGTCCTGACATTGTATTTCTCTCTTCCCTCAATGATCTCTCGCTCTAGTCCCTCAAGTCCTTCCAGCAGATGCTGTTCTCGTTCTCTCAGAAACTGGTGCCCCTGGGCAAACTCTGAGGCAATGTTCTGCCTCTCCATCTGGAGTTTGGTCTACAATGGATGAAGGTACATACAAAACCATTGAAATGTTACAAATAGGAATGCCTTTCTAGAGAATCATAAATTTAGATCTTTAATGGAAATCGAGTCCAACCCCTTGATTTTTTAGCTGAGGAAACTGAAGCCCAAACAAGTTATATAATTTGCTCTATTGTCACAAATCTTTCTGATTTAAAATCCAGCATTTCAACTACTATACTACCTTGCACCACATTTACTAGGTCCTAGGGAAGAACTTAGTACATTTTGTGAAACCTCTTGTATTTAGTTTTGTATTTTGCTTCTTCTGTCCCAACAACGGTTGAAGTCTTATTCACTTCCTTTCTCCTCTTCCCAACTTAACAGAGGCAGTAGTGGAAAAAGGACTAATTTTGGCATAAGATACAAGTTTCAATTCCATCTCTGCCTTACAATCTATATGATCATGAACTTATTCAACTTCTCTACCTCAGTTTCTTATCTATTAAATAAGTGGATTGAAATATATGATTATTAAAGTCCCTAAATTCTATGAATCAAAAAACATCAGAGATGAAGGGTACTTTATGTAATCTTACCTAGTTACTATTATGCCATTAGACTGATGAGAAAACTAAAATCCAGAATCTGCCTAAAGTCAAGTAACACAGTTGTTCAATGAAAGAGCCAAGCCTACAACTTAGGTTGCATGACTCCTAAGTCCAATGTTCTTTCCATTCAAATATAACTTCACTACTGCAGCCAAACTAATATTCTCCTTGATTTAGATGACTGTCTCACAGCCACTGCACACTGGCTGCCACTAAGGATGGCATTTTAAATCAGTCCATGTCAAACTCCTTTCTAAGCAGTCCGTCTTGATTCATTCCACTCAGGTTTGGTCACTCTCTGCTTTTCATTTCTTTCTTCATCATTTCTATTCTACTTCATTGAATTCCCATGCCTGGAATTCTTTTTCTTTCTCTTTTCCATCTCCTAGCTTCAGTTTAGTTTCCTTTGGATCTAAAGTCCCACATTTTTCAAAAAAGCCTGCCCCAATTCCCCTTATTATTAGTACCTTCTCTGTGTTTAATTAAGCTCTTAATATCTTATTTGTACATAGTTGTCTTTATATTGTCTCTCCATTATTAACCTGTGAGCTCCCTGACAACAGAGATTCTCTTTTGTCACTCACTGTAGCCCCAGCACTTAGCACAGTGTTTTGCACATATTAGGCAGTTAATAAATGTAATTTGACTGACTGAACTCACTAGCCAAATTCATCTTTTCCTTTCTTTTTTTCTGAAATATCAATTATATATTATAAATGTTTATTATTATAAGTAGGTTAATCTGACATGTTTATTCTATCCTCTCAGGAAGAACTCAGTGAATGTGCCTAAATGTGAGGCCTGAAGACTTCACTTACCAGCAAGTGCTGAATCTCAGTTTCCCCCTTCATTTGAAAACTGTGAACTTTCTCTTTGTCTCTCCTTAGGGTGCCCAGATGACTCAAAATTTTTTCCTGGGGAAAAAAGAAAATAAGCAGATATAGGATAATTGGGACCTAATTTGAGACCTTGGGCAAGGCTACATTCAACAATCATTCTCACTCCAAACTGTCTAGATTATTTATGTCAGGGCCCCCCAAGTCTAATTTGCTTAAATTCTCAGGAGGTATGGGGAAAACATTTTCTAATCATTCTCTAAGAAAAAGTTTGTGACCCTCCTCCTGGCTAAAAGTTAAGTGAGCTAGGGACCACCAAGTCTTACCCTGTGGGGCTGGGCAGCCTTCTCAATGAGGATAGCCGTGTGATATTTGTGCTCCCTGGACTCCCGGCACATTACACAAAGAAATCGTCCATCATCCTCACAGTAATAATGTAGTTTTTCCTTGTGCCGTTCACACTGCATCATTGTCATTGGCTCAGGTCGCTTCTCCTTCGCTTCTCTCCCCTTTTCCACATTGAGTCTCTCGATATTCTGCACAAGGCTGGCTAGCTGCCAAACTGGTCGAATATTATCCTTCTTAAATGTCTTTTTACAGAGTGGACATGCTGGACGGCCCCCTGGGGGTGCTCGGATGTCTATGACACAACCACGGCAGAAGACGTGACCACAGTCAATGGTCACTGGATCCCTCAGATAGTCAAGGCAGATGGAGCATGTCACCTCCTCTTCCAAGGTTCTCAGAGGGGCAGAGGCAGCCATGATGCCTGATCCACAAGAATGACCTCTGCTCAATTGCTGGACTTCTTTTTCCTGTAGACCAGAGGATGGAATCAAGAGTATACATGGGAACTTAATAGAGTGGCAAAGACCTACAGGGAGAAAAAGTGGGTAAATGGTAAATAGAGAAAAGCTAAACAAATGGTCATAAAGGAATATAATGGAATATTATCTGACATAAAAAATTACAAATTTGAGAAATTCTGAAAATTGATTAGATTTATATGAAGTGATAAAGAATAAAATAAGTAGACCCAAGAAAACAATAAGATAGATGACAACAACAGTATAAATGAAAAGGACAAAACAATACCAAATGTTGTGTAATTAAAATGACCAAGCTTGACCTAAGAAAAGATGAGGAAATATACCTTTTACTGGAGAAGTAAGACAATATGGGTATATAATGTTGCATAAGGTGTCAAAGGTTTTGTTCACCTGTTGTTTTTCTCCTTCATTACATGAGAAGGCTCACTGGGATGAGTAAGAAAAGGAGAGATTTGTTTGGAAATTACTGTGATGTAAAAATAAAATTATGATATTTGAAAATTAAGTTTATATATACATATATATATGAAAAAAATTCTCTCAATCACTATTGATTAGGAAAATGTAAATTAAGACAACTCTGAGGTATCATTATACACTTCTCAGATGGGCTAAGAATGACAGGAAAAGAGAATGATAAATGGTGAAGGGAATATAGGAAAACTGGGACATTAATACATTGTTGGTAGAGTTGTGAAGTGATCCAACCATTATGGAGAGCAATTTGGAACTATGCTCAAAGGGCTATAAAACTATGCATGCCCTCTGATCTAGCAATGTCTTTACTTGATCTGCATCCCAAAAAGATCATGAATAAGGGAAAAGGACCCACATGTACAAACTGTTTGTAGCAGCCCTTCTTGTAATGACAAAGGAACTGAAAACTGAATGGGGAATGACTGAATAAGTTAAGGTATGTGAATGTTATGGAATATTATTGTTCTATAAGAAACAATGAGCAGGATAATTTCATAAAGACCTGGAGAGACTTACATGAACTGATGCTAAGTGCAGTGAACAGAACCAAGAGAATATTCTACAAAGAAACAGCAAGATTATGTGATGATCTCAGCAAACATCATATGTAATGGGGATAAACTAGAACCATTGCCAATAAGATCAGGGGTGAAACAAGGTTGCCCTCTTTCACCATTATTACTCAATACTGTATCAGAAATGCTAGCTTTGGCAATAAAAGAAAAAGTAAGTAAAGGAATTAGAGTAGGTAATGAGGAAACTAAATTATCACTCTCTGCCGTTGATATGATGGTATACTTAGAAAACCCTAGATAATCAACTAAAAACTATTAGAAACAATCTATAACTTTAGCAAAATTGTAGGATACAAAATAAATCCACATAAATCATCAGCATTTTTATCCATCACTAACAATCCAATAGCAAGAGATACAAAGAGAAATTCCATTTAAAATAACTGTCGATAGTATGAAATATTTGGGAATCTATCTGCCAAGGGAAAGTCAGGAACTATATGAACAAAACTACAAAACACCTTCCACACAAATAAAATCAGACCTAAACAAATGGAAAAATATCAAGTACTCTTGATATTTTTGGTCAAGCGAATATAATAAAAATGACAATACTACCTAAACTAATCTATTTATTTAGTGCTTTACCAATCAAACTCCCAAGAAACTATTTTACTGACCTAGAAAAAATAACAAAATTCATTTGGAAGAACAAAAAAGTCAAGAATTTTAAGAGAATTAATGGGAACAAAAGCAAATGAAGGTGGCCTAGCTGTACCAGATCTAAAACTATATTACAAAGTCGCAATCATCAAAACCATTTGGTGCTGGCTGAGAAATAGACTAGTTGATCAGTGGAATAGGTTAGGTTCACAGGACAAAATCAATGACTATTGTAATCTAGTGTTTGACAAACTCAAAGATCCCAGCTTTGGGGATAAGAATTCACTATTTGACAAAAACTGCTGGAAAAATTGGGAAACTAGTATGGCAGAAACTAGGCACTGACCCATACCTAACACTGTATATCAAGATGAGGTCAAAATTGGTTCAAGACCTAGACATAAAGAATAATATTACAAACAAATTAGAAGAACATAGGATAGCTTACTTCTTAGATCTGTGGAGAGGAAGGAATCTGTGACCAAAGAACTAGAGATCATTGTTGATCACAAAATAGATAATTTTGATTATTTTAAGTTAAAAAGTTTTTGAACAAACAAAACAAATTTAGACAAGATTATAAGGGAAGCAATAAACTGAGAAAACATTTTTACATTCAAAGGTTCTGATAAAGACCTCATTTCTAAAATATATAATTAACTCAAATTTATAAGAATTCAAGCCATTCTCCAATTGATAAATGGTCAAAGGATATGAACAGACAATATTCAGATGAAGAAACTAAAACTATTTCTAGTCATATGAAAAGGTGCTCCAAACCACTACTGATCAGAGAAATACAAATTAAGATAACCCTGAGATTCCACTATACACCTGTCAGATTGGCTAAGATGACAGGACAAGATAATGAAAAATATTGGAGGGGATATGGGAAAACTGGAACACTGATGCATTGCTGGTAGGAACTGTGAACGGATCCAACCATTCTGGAGAGTAGTTTGGAACATGCTCAAAAAGTTATCAAACTGTGCATATCCTTTGACTCAGAAGTATTTCTGCTGGGCTTATAACCAAAGAGATCTTAAAGAAGATAAAGGGACCTAATGTGCAAAAATGTTTGTGGCAGCCCTTTTTGTAGTGGAAGAAACTGGAAACTGAATGGATGTCCATCAATTGGAGAATGGCTGAATAAGTTATGATATATGAATGCTATGAAATATATTATTGTTCTATAAGAATGATCAGCAAGGCGATTTTAGAGAGGCCTGGAGAGACTTTCATGAACTGATGCTGAGTGAAATAAGCAGAACCAAGAAATCGTTGTACATGACTCCAACAATTAAATGATTGAGGCCAGTTCCAATCATCTTAACATAAAAAGAGCCATCTACACCCAGAGAGAGAGGACTGTGAGAACTGAATGTGGAGCACAACATTCTCACTCTTTTTGATGTTGTTTGCTTGCATTTTGTTTTCTTATTCATTTTCTTTCCTTTTTGATCTAATTTTTCTTGTGCAGTGTGGTGTTTTTCTTCTTTAAAATAATAATAGTTCTCTCTGGGAGTAGGTTTCTTGGGGAGGTTTTCTGGAGGCAGTCTTAGTTTCAGTTGAAAGTAATAATTACCCAAAGGCAGCCAGGTGCTAAAAGTTCAAATCTTTTTTGTGTCCTTCAAAATAGCCCAATTAGTTTTCTTAAAGGCTCTCATTCTCCTTGGTTCTAAGAGCGCTTGCAGCTTTGTCCTTTGGTTCTGCTTTCTTCAGCCTCCAGCCAGCACCAAGTTAGAATGAATCTCTCTTGCCTCCAAGAGAGGGCTTGTGGGCTTCCTCCCAGAGTGCTCCTCTCCAACCGCTGGGAATGTTTCGAAGTAATTCTTTTGACTGACTCCCTGAAACTCTATTTATGTTCCTTCTCCAAGAATGGGATTGTGGGATACAAGAGAGTGGGATTATGGGTTTCCTCCCAGCATGCTCTCTGGCCCTAAGAGTTTCAAGGGAGGTGTGAATTCGGATATCTCATACTAAATCCTGAAATCTCCCATACTTGTGAATTCCAATGAGTACTTAAATACATCTTGCTTATATGAGTTCTCTAAAGGTATGAACACAAGCATTGTTTTTATCAGTTCTATTTAGTACCTTGTTTCTTCTGGCCCATAACATCTCCTTGTAAGATCAAATCAATCATACTGAACCATGCTAAATTAGATAATTATTGTCTCTATCAACTCTAATAACTTAACAGTTTGTAAAGATTCCAAAAGTACAGCAAGATAATTGGATAAATGTTTACAAATATTGGATTTAACATATATTTTAACATGTATAATATATATTGGATTGCTTGCCATCTAGGAGAGGAGGCGGGAGGGGGGGATAAGAAAAGGGGGGGGGTGTGGAGAAGGAGAAAATCTAAAATACAAGGCTATGTAAGGGTTAATGTTGAAAAAATTATCTGTGCATATATTTTGAAAATAAAAAGCTTTAAAAAAATTATATATATATGGCCTCAGATACTTAACACTTATTAGCTGTGTAACCTTGGGCAAGTTACTTAACCCCAATTACCTCACCAGAAAAAAAAAAAAAAAGGTTGACAAAATTTAGTGACATTGGGGACATAATTATAAACTACTTTATAGAATGGATAGATCAATTCAAAATTCTGCCAAAAGTGAATTAATATTAAATCTCCTTTTCCAGATGCTCCTGGAAAAGCATTCGTTATTAATATATATTAATTATATTATTATAATTAATATATAATATTAATATAACATTAGTTATTTCTTTTTTTGTCATCTTTTGTAATCTAATGTGTGTGAAATAGAACCTGCATTTCATGAATTACTGCAAATTATTAATTATAGCATTATGTAAATTAATTTTAATTATTATTACAAACTGTTAATTATTAATAATTTGGAATAATATTGAGCTCCAGTTCCTTCCTCTGAAAACTGCTTTTACCCTTTGACAATGGTCAACCAGGGAATGGTTCTTGAGTCTTATGAATTTGAATTAGTCACTTATATAGAAATTTCCAAAAACCTTAAGTTATGCTTTAATAGCTTAAAAGTAGTTCATATGTTGGTTCTGAGAACTTTATCAGAAATACTTGCTAAGATACATTTTCCTCTGCTACTTACTTCCCTTCTAATTCTCATTGCATTGGTTTTAGTTGTGCAAAAATGTTATTTTATGTAATCAGAATTGTCCACTTATATATTAAATAATGATCATTTTCCAATACAATGAACTGAATTCTCTTGCATAACAACAAAAACCAAATGAGCCTAGTAGCATAAGTAAAATTCTATAGCTATAGACCCCAAACTGTAGTGAGAGAAAAGTACACTTGATCTTTTCTCTGTAATTATGATCATCCGAGTTCCTTCCTTTTAAATGTTGTTTCTGTTTAGATCATTTTTGCCATTATATATATCACTTCCTTGGCTTTGACTTCTTTTCTGTGAGTCAGTTCATATAAGTATCCTAGTGTTTCTCTGAATTCCTTATAATTTGTCATTTTGTCAACGACACGGCATTGTATTCACACTCTATAGTTAGTTTAGTCACTCCCCCAATCAATGGGCACTTACTTTGTTCCCAGTTTTTTCCTACCACAAAGAAGTTGACTAAGAATATTTCTGTATATAGGGGATCTTTCTTTTATCATTAAACTCCTTGGAGTATAAGTCCAGCAGTGGAATCACTTGGTCAAAGGCTATAAGCAATTTGTGACTTTTCTCATAATGAATGACATAATTCTAAATTGCTTTTCAAGGTTTGCACCAATTCATAGCTCAACCAACAGAAATATTAATGTATATAATGTAAAATTGAGTTCCCATATCCCTTCCAATACTGAATGCTCCATTATGATGGATAGTAGATAAAACCTCAATGTATTTTAATTTGCATTCTCTTACTATTAGTGATTGGTTTTCATGTTTGTTGACCAATTTTATTTCTTCTGAAAACTATTGACTTCTTATCTATTTGGGAATGAAAATTAATGTTTCAGTTCTTCATCTAGCTTGGTTATCAGATTTTTTGCTGAGTTGTTTTTCAATCATGTCTGACTCTTCATGATCCTACTTGGGATTTTCTTGACAAAGATACTAGAGTGTTTTGCCATTTTCTTCTCCAGCTCATTATATAGATAAGGAAATTGAAGCAAAAAGAGGTTATGAGTTCATCAGAAAAGTATATAGGTAGAATCATCAATTTTATATTAAATTAATAGGATACAACTATGACCAATCCACATTTCTCTGATCTTTAAGTCTTCCTTTATTTTATTTATTTGTTTATTTTTTGGCTGAGGTGATTGGGGTTAAGTAACTTGCCCAGGGTCACACAACTAGAAAGTGTTAAGTGTCTGAGACCAAATTTTAACTCAGGTCTTTCTGACTTCAGGGCTAGTGCTTTATCCACTGCCCCCTCTATTTCTTTAAGGAGTGTTTTATAATTGTATTTATAAAAAGTTCTATGGTCCTAGTAACCAAATACTAACACCCAAAGATTTAATGTAATTTTGAATTTCAATAGTAATTTTGAATGAATCTCATCTTGAAGCCAGAAAAACCTAAGTTCAAACATTCCCTCTAACATATCATTAGCTATGTACCCTGAACAAATCCCTGATCTCTTACTCCTCTAAGCAACTACCTAAGACTGTTGAGAAGGGTAGAGGAACCTTAGGTAGAGGAAGCATCCTCCATTGAAAGTTTATTGTATCCACAGAATGACAGGTCTAACCCCTATCTCTATACCTTTAAATATATTTGTTCTTTCTGTCAACACATAGAGGAAGAGGAAATTCATTCAAAATAACCTAAAATGCATGCAATGTCCAATTATTTATCTATCAAGTTACTTAATGATTAACTCCTCACTATTAATGTGAGAAGTACCCCTAAATCAGCTGTTATAGTACAGTCAGGCGAGAACCTAAATCAGCTGTTAGAGTACAATCAGGCGAGAAAAAAGTTAAAATTTTAAGAAAAAGATGTAGTATACAATTGAAATAATACTGAACTACTTAAACAAAGCAGGAAAGTCAGGCTGGTAGAACCAGGGAGGTATTCTTATGGCAAGAGAGGAGGCAAAGCATGCCAATAAAGTCAAACCTTCACTATCATTTTGACTATCTTCTCTCCTCAGATCCTGATAGGGAAAACTTAAGATTCTGAATCCGCTCTTGGAATAGTGACTTTAAATAATGACTTAAAAAAAAAAAATTAACATATGCTTTACAACTACACCCTAAGAACCATGGCACTTTCCCATCTGACTTGAAGCTGAATTGTTCCATGTATTCTCCCCATGGAATGGGAAGCTATTAGAAAAAAAGGATTGATTTCATTTTCTCTGTGTATCCTCAGTGCTTACCCCAATGATTTGTACATAGGAAGTGTTTAAATGCTTGATTTCATTCATTAATTCATTCTTTTAGATTATTTTGTCTCATTTGGCATTAGCATTACCTCTATTTCCAGGTATCATTCATATTTATTTTACTGATGACAATATTTATAGCATTATGGTCTATGAGTTATATTTAACATTTCTGCCCTTCTGAATTTATGATTTTTCCCCCCAAAGCATGTGGTCAAATCTTGTAAAAGTAAATAGCTTCCCTAAGATTCCTATTCTGTAATTGCCAAATGTCTATAATCTCTATTTTCCCCAATATTCTATTTATATCTTTAACTTCTTTCCTGTTTATCTTTCCATTAAATTTACCTAAGTCAGAAAGAGGAATAATAATATCTCTAACAATTATTAATTATCTAGATTTTCCTGTAATTCTGTTAACTTATTTTAAAGTTACTTAGGTGCTGTGCTATTTAAGGACTCTAATGTGGATATTTAATACTGATAGTTTCATTAGGAATGATGATTTTAAGCACATTCCCTTGCTTGACTCACTTTTAATTGTATCTATTTTTACTTTGGCCTTGTCTGTGATTAACATTGTTGCTACTGTTTTTTAAGATCTTGCTGTAGTGTGATATATACTACTCCAATTTCTTATTTTAACTGCATAAATCTTGATTTTGAGTGTGATTCATTATCAACAAATGACTGGATTGTGCTTTCTAAACCACTATCATCACTCTGTTACATTTTATGGGTGACTAGCTCAATGACATTCAAAGTTAAGATTACTATTTATTCTTTCACCAAATACTGGTTAAAATATTTCTTCTCTTTCCCATCTCTTGAAATTATCCCTTTTTAAAAATACTATTTTAATTTTTAATTTTAATTAAATTTTAATACTCCCAAATACCTTTTTTCCCTTCCATAATCAAATCATCATAAGCATAAGCAACAAAGCATTCTGAGAAAAAGATAGGAAGAAAGATTGATTAGATGGGTCAAACCCCCACTACCATCTTAATTACCACCTCCCATCAGAACTTGGTATAAACAACCTAGCCAAGAGCCCAGGAATAGCAATGCCTCTCAGGCTACCAATGCTTCTTTCTGGTTGGTCTTTGAAGTTATTCTAGAAGAAAACAACCCTTGTGTCAATGAAAATCATGATCATAACCAGAATTTATACAGTTTTAAAATTTGCAAAGTATTTAATAAATAACACATTTTGTTCTCACAACAACTCTGGAAAGTAGCTGCTATTATTACCATTTTACAGATGAGGAAACTAAAGCAAACATTATCATGCCCAGATTGACAGCTACTAGTAGTGTCTAAGAGTCAGAACTGAATGCATACTTTGATTCCTTAGGAATCAGAGATACTTAAGACCAGGAAACAAAGGTTCTCAGTTTGAGCTCCAAAAATATCTGCCTGACCAAATGGCAACAGGAAGATCAGTTACTTAATACTTATACCTGGTAAAACCCTAAAAATCACACTAGGCTGAATAACGATTAAGAAATTACTACTTCCACACTAATATTGCTCCTCTACACACACACACACACACACACACACACACAGGTAAAAGGAAAGGGGATTTCTAGCAAGGCAAGACCACCTGAGAAAAACTTGTTAATAACCTTTCCAGCTAACCAAAGAAACACCCTCCCCCCCTTCCAGAGAAAGGTATAGTTTTCAAGTATCCAAAAGTAGCAAGAAGAAAAGGCTTCTAAGAAAAAGTCCTAGGAGAAGATCAGGAAAACACAGTAAAGAATTTGGAAGCCACCAGGAATAGCAGCAACTACTGCAGGCATAGCAGCACTATTATTAGGATACCCCAAACCAGGACCCAGAGGCTTCAAGGTCTTTAGTACATCCTGAGATGCTATAGAGAGTCTGGAGACTCAACACTCTAAATCCCAGATAACCAGTAGAAATAATCATGAGAGATAGAAGTCAGTATAGAACCCAAGTAATACTAGTAGAGATCAAGTAGGGGCAATAATCCCATCCAAAAGCCCTGCAGGGGGTGAAACATGATCTTAGCACAAAAACTTAGGAACTAAAGATGGATTTTTGAACAAATCAAAAAAAAAAAAAAAAAAAAGACTAACACTATAAAGAATTGTAAAAATGGGTACATGATTTAGACATAAAGGGTGAAGCCATAAGCAAATCAGGAGAACAAGGATTTTATCCACCAGATTGATGGAGTAGGAAAAAAAAATTTTGACCAGACAAGAAATTTATGAGATATAAAATGGACAATTTTAGTTATATTAAATTTTAAAGTATGTATACACAAACCAAATGCAGCCAAAATTGGAAGGAAAGCAGAAAGCTAGGAAACAATTTTTACAGCATGTGTCTAAAATAAAAGGCCTTATTTTTCAAATACATAGTAAACTAAGTCAAATTTATTTATAAGACAAGTCATTCTGCAATTGCTAAAAGATAAAAGGATATGAATAGGAAGTTTTCAGATGAAGAAATCAAACTATCTAAAATAGTCACATAAAAATACTCAATCACTATTAGAGATAGTGAGATACCATTGCACACCTATCAGATTGGCTAATATAACAGAAAAGGAAAATGATAAATGTTAGAAAAGATACGGGAAAACGGGGATACTAATGTGTATGTTGGTGGAGTTGTTAACTAATCTAGTCATTCTGGAGAGCAATTTGGAACCATGCCCAAAGGATTATTAAAAAAGGATAAAAAACACAGCCTTTGATCCAGCAGACTACTAGATCTGTATCCCTAAGAAATCATTAAAAAAGGGGAAAGGACTTCCATGTACAAAAATATTTATAGCAGTTTCTTTTGTGATGGCAAATACATTGGAAATTGAGGAGATGCTCATCAATTGGGGGAATGGTTGAACAATCTGTGGTACATGAATATAATGGAATACTATTGAACTATAAGAAATGATATGGATTGCAGAAAAATCTGGAAAGGCTTACATGAACTGATTCAATGTGAAATGAACAAAAGAACAACATTATACATAGCAATTGTAACTTTGATGATCAACTATGAATGACTTAGCTCTTTTCAGCAATTCAACTGATATAAGAAAATTCCTTTGGAATTTTCATGATTGGATTCATGATGGAAAATGCTATCCACATTCAGAGAAAGAATTGATGGAGTCTGAATGCAAATCAAAGCATACAATTTTTATTTTCTTTTTGCTTTTGTTGTAGGTTTATTCCTTTTGGGTTTTTTTTTTTCTTTCACAACAATATGTGATATGGATCACATATATATAAAACCTATATCAAATAGCTTACCATTTTAGGAAGAAGAGGGGGGAGGGAAGGAGAAAAATTTGGAACTTAAAACTTTTTTTAAATGAATTTTAAAATTGCCTTTAGGAAAGGGACCTGTATGTGCCAAAATGTTTGTGGCAGCCCTGTTTGTAGTGGCTAGAAGCTGGAAAATGAATGGATGCCCATCAATTGGAAAATGGTTGAGTAAATTGTGGTATATGAACGTTATGGAATATTATTGTTCTGTAAGGAATGACCAGCAGGATGAATACAGAGAGGACTGGCAAGACATACATGAACTGATGCTAAGTGAAATGAGCAGAACCAGGAGATCATTATATACCTCAACAATGATACTATTTGAGGATGTATTCTGATGGAAGTGGATCTCTTCGATAAAGAGAGCTAATTCAGTTTCAATTGATCAAAGATGGATAGAAGCAGCTACACCCAAAGAAAGAACACTGGGAGATGAATATAAACTGCTTGCATTTTTGTTTTTCTTCCCGGATTATTTATACCTTCTGAATTCAATTCTCCCTGTGCAACAAGAAAACTGTTCAGTTCTGCACACGTATATTGTATCCAGGATATACTGTAATCTATTCAACATGTAAAGGATTGCTGGGGGAGGGGGTGAAGGGAGGGAGGGGAAAAATCAAAGCAGAAGTGAATGCAAGGGATAATGTTGTAAAAAAATTACCCTGGCATGAGTTCTATCAATAAAAAGTTATTTAAAAAATAAAAAAATAAAATAAAATAAAATTGCCTTTACATATAATTGGAAAAAAATTAATTTCCTTTTTATTTATTTTTTAAGCTTTTTAGTTTCAAAACATATGCATGAACAATTTTTCAACCCTGCCCCTTACATAGCCTTGTGTTTCAGATTTTCCCCTTCTTGTCCCCCTCTTCCTTCCCTAGATGGCATGCAATACAATATATGTTATACATGTTAAAATATATGTTAAATCTAAAATATATAAACATAGTTATACAATTCTCTTGCTGCATAAAAAAAAAATCAGATCAAAACGGGAAAAAAGGAGTAAGAAAACAAAATGCAAGCAAACAACATCAAAAAGAGTTGAGAATGTTATGTTGTGATCCACATTCAGTTCCCACAGTCCTCTCTCTGGGTGTAGACGGCTCTCTCCATCACAAGATCATTGGAACTGGCATCAATCATCTCATTGTTGCAAAGAGTCACATTCATCAGAATTGATCGCCATATAATATTGTTGTTGCCATGTACAATGATCTCCTGGTTCTATTCATTTCACTTCCCATCAGTTTAGGTAAATCTCTCCAGGCCTCTCTAAAATCTTCCTACTGATATTTTCTTACAGAACAATAATATTCCATAACATTCACCTATCACAACTTCTCCAACTGATGGGCATCCACTCAGTTTCCAGTTTCTTGCCACTATAAAAAGGGCTACCACAAACATTTTTGTACATATGAGTCTCTTTATCTCCTTTAAGATCTCTTTGGGATACAAACTCAGTAGAAACACTGCTGAATATGCACAGTTTGATAACTTTTTGAGCATAGTTCCAAATTGCTCTTCAGAATAGCTGGATCGATTCACAGTTCCACCAACAATGCATTAGTGTCCCAGTTTTCCCACATCTCTTCCAACATTTGTTATTTTTTCCTGTCATCTTAGTCAATCTGAAAGGTGTATAGTGGTGTCTCAGAGTTGTCTTAATTTGCATTTCTCTGATCAATAGTGATTTAGAGCACCTTTTCATGTGATTAGAATAAAATACTACATTTTAAAAAGAATTATTGTAAATCCAAAAATTTCAAAAATCCAACCTAGAAGAATAGCTCTATAATATCTACAAGTAAAGATTCAAAGGTGGGAAAAACAAATTTTACACAAGGACTACACAAAAATGAAGAGATTAAATAATGAATAAAAGTCCTTGATAAAAAAGAATTGGAAGGTGAATGAGTAGATACTCAAGAAATGGAATCATTCAAAACTAGAATAGACTAAATGAAAATTACACCATGAAATAATGAGAAATATTAGAACATAAGAACATACTCAAAACACTGAAAACATGTAAGGAATCTGCCATCAAAAATTGAGGAGAAAAATTAAATCAAAGAGATCATTTAAGAATCTGATCCTCTGAAAACCACAATCTAAAAAGAAAGTCTAGATACTCTATTTTATGTTCAGTAGTTTTTCAGTTATATCTGATTCTTCATGATCCCATTGGGGTTTTCTTGGCAAAGACACTGGGGTGCCTTGCCATTTCCTTCTCTAAGTCATTTTACAGATGAAGAAACTGAGGCAAAAAGGGTTAAATGACTTTTCAAGGTCACACAGGTATTAACTGTCTGAAGCTGGATTTGAATTCAGGAAGATGAGGCTTCCCAAGTCTAAGCCCAGCATTCTATCCACTATACCATTTATCTGCCAGTATTTCATGAATACACAAATGAAAACTCTACATATCTGGTGGAAGAGGAAAAATGACAATTAAAGCAAAGTCACTTCCTAAAAAAAGCCAAATCCCAAAAATATCATAAATAAAATTTATTATCTTCACTTCAAAAGAAAAAAGAGTTCAAAGGCAAAGGGGCAAAGTAACTTTACTCTGAAAGGATGTGTAAGTCTAAAAGCAACAAAAATGGATCTTAATGGAATAAGGATGGGGGATGGGGTGGGGAAGGGGAGGAAATGGAATTGAGTGACTTGCCTAGGGTTACACAGCTAGTAAATATCTGAGGTTAGATTTGAACTCAGGTCTTGACTAGGATGGTGACAGAGCCATTGTGCAACCAAGCTGCCACAATGAGGGACTTTTAAGTTTTTTTTAATGAAAAAACCAGAACCCAGTCAGAACTCTAAAATGCAAACACAAGGAAGGAAGGAAAAGAAACTTTATTTGAGCAATTTAAAGAGTCTAATGATGCAATCTAACATTCAAATTGAGAGAAAAGGAGAGAAGAAACCAGGCTCCCTCCTTGATGTCTTGAAAGTGTACTAAGTTAAGTAAGAAAAAACTGAGAACTTGAGTATGGATTAGTTCTGTTCTGAGAGTTTTAAGAGAGGGAAAAGAAAGAAGAATAAAAGGAATGTGCTAGAAAGAAGGGGATGGAATTTACTATATCTCATTATTGAGATTCATGAGTAAGGATATTCAAACATGGGAGAAAGGGTGGAAGGAGTATCATATAAAAACCTCATTCTTATCTGAACCAAAGAAGAGTTCCATACATGATATACACAGACATACACGCACACATACACACACATACACACACACACACACACATACACACAGAATTTAATACATAAATACATCAAACTTAATAAGAAAATAGGAAGGGAAAGGAGAGAGAAAGGATCAGTCATAGGCAAAACAAACTTCCCAGTTCCAGTGATGATTTAAAGAAGAAAAAAAAAAAAAAGACACTTGAAAACTAAGAGGGTATCCAGCAACTAGGGAATGTCCAAACAAGTTGTAGTAGATGAATGTAAGGGAATAGTCTTATACCATGAGAAATTATGATGGAGATTTTTCATTTTTTAAGATTAATAGCTTTTTTATTTTTCAAAATACACAGAAAGATCGTTTTTAACATTCAACCCTGCAAAACCTTGTTACAAATTTTTCTCCCTCCCTTCCTATCTCCTCCCTCCCCTAAACATCAAGTAATATAATATGAATTAAACATGTGCAATTTTTTTTTTCCTGAAGCAATTGGGATTAAGTGACTTGCCCAGGGTCACATAGTTAGGAAGTGTTAAGTGTCTGAGACCAGATTTGAACTCAGGTCCTGCTGATTTCAGGACTGATACTCTATCCATGGTGCCACCTAGCTGCCCCATGTGCAATTCTTATAAACATATTTCCACATTTATCATGCTGCATAAAAAAAAATCAGATCAAAAGGGAAAAAAATAAGAAAGAAAAAACAAGAAAGCAAATAATAACAACAAAGGTGAAAATACTATGTTGTAATCCATATTCAGTCCCCATAGTCCTCTGTCTGGATGCCTCTCCCCATCACAAACCTACTGGAAATGGCCTGAATCACTTCAGTGTTGAAAAAAGACAAGTTCATCACATTTTAAAAAACGTCTGTAGAGCATGTATGAGGAAACAAATTACCAACATCCTTTTTTTATCAGAAGGCCACTTTGTAGATGTTTTGCTTAACTTTGCTAAGCTTACTTGTTACAAAGTTATTTTGTTTTGTTTTATAATTGAGGGGAGCCAAGAATGGAAACAATTACTCAATCATAGCTATTCCATAGGGAGCCCTGTAAAGAGTCATCAATTTCTTCAGTGTCTGGAGATAATGGCTCTGATATTCATAAAGCAGACTCTTTCCCCAGACTCTTATTTGTGTCCTGCTACAGTAACCCATTCAATGGTGAGTTTGTATTCTGCAACTTCATGAAAATCTCAATCATTTCTTAGGGAACATAGGTTAGGATGGATGAGAATTGAACAGATGTGGAAGAGGAAAACTTGGACAGTATATGTTAGACCAATAAAACAATATTTGGGGATATAAATAAAATGTCTCCTACAGAAAGCTTCCCCTACTAAACCACATCTAACCTTGATAACCTAAAAGAAAATTGGCCTAGTGAAGAATAAGAGCTGAATTTCTAGTCAAATGACCTGTGCTCAGGTCAAAGCTCTATTCCTTACAATCTATTTCATTTTGGATTTTGCCTGCAAGGGCCTCGGTTTCTTCATCTGTAAAATGAGGGAACTGGATTAGATGACAGCTAAAGTCACTTCCAACTCTATATTTTACAATCCTATCAACTCCACATCATCAACCTTAACAAACTCAGTTTATAATCTGGTCTTACTTATTTGTAACTACTTTGGATGCAATCTTAAGTTATTATACATATACATATGTCTTCTAGCTCTTCAACTAGACTAAAAAAAGCAGGTGGAAACATGGGAAGAGTGCTTAGACTAGGGATTCAATTGAAAGAAAGTCAATAATATTGAAACATTATCAAAAGTTTGATTAAGCTCACTATTGATTAAGAATCCTCTTAGTTATAACATAGTCAAATCTATGTTAAGAGTAGTTTTTAAACTTTTTGATAAAAATAACAATCTTGACACTGAAAATCCGATATCAAGGAAAATTTATTAAAGAAAAATCTTAAGGAACCATTTTAACATTTCTGGCCAGAAGCAGGTCCCACTCCTTTTCGGGAAGAGAGAACCCTGAGTACAGAAATGGGAGAACCTTTATACTTGCTCGTATGACGCAGCTCCTTCCTTCAGCATCAATAGACATTAACAGGGAATATCATATGTTTAAAAAATTATGGAAATTACTGAGCCAAATGATCTTTAAAGTCCCTCACAACTCTATTTCAAGAATATCACAACCTCCTTAAATCAGACTTGATTTAGACTATATAAACTATTGAAATAGACTATATACCCAAAGAGATACTAAAGAAGGGAAAGGGACCTGTATGTGCCAAAATGTTTGTGGCAGCCCTGTTTGTAGTGGCTAGAAACTGGAAATTGAATGGATGCCCATCAATTGGAGAATGGTTGAGTAAATTGTGGTATATGAATGTTATGGAATATTATTGTTCTGTAAGAAATGACCAACAAGATGAATGCAGAGAGGCTTGGAGAAACTTACATGAACTGACGCTAAGTGAAATGAGCAGAACCAGGAGATCATTATATACCTCAACAACAATACTGTTTGAGGATGTATTCTGATGGAAGTGGATTTCTTCGACAAAGAGATCTAACTCAGTTTCAATTGATCAAGGATGGACAGAAGCAGCTACACCCAAAGAAAGAACACTGGGAAATGAATGTACTGTTTGCATTTTTGTTTTTCTTCCCGGGTTATTTTTACCTTCTGAATCCAATTCTTCCTGTGCAACAAGAGAACTGTTCAGTTCTGCAAACATATATTGTACCTAGGATATATTGTGCCATATTTAACATGTATAGGACTGCTTGCCATCTGGGGGAGGGGGTGGAGGGAGGGAGGAAAAAAGTCAGAACAGAAGTGAGTGCAAGGGATAATGTTGTAAAAAATTCCCCAGGCATGGGTTCTGTCAATAAAAAGTTATAATTATGAAAAAAAAAAAAAAAGAAATAGACTATATATTTTTTGCTTTTGCTTTGTTTCCTTTTTTTTCAAGTAATATTCACTCCCCCCCCAACCTCCCTACCCCCGCTAGAATGAAAAAATAAATAAAAATTTAATTTAATAACTATCTATAGTTAAGAAAAACAAATTCCTACCTGAGCAATGTGAAAATGTCATGTCCCATTCTCAATCTTAAATCAGTCCTTTATTTAGCAGTCTTTTTCATTATTAGTAGATTTTCAAAGTTGTTTTTCTTTACAATGTTGTTATTGTATAAATTGTTCTCCTGGTCCTGCTCACTTCACTCACTTCATACGAGATTTTCCAAGTTTCTCTGAAACTATCCCTTTTATCATTCCTTACAGTGCAATGATATTCTATTACATTCATATAACTTAAATTGTTCAGGTATTACACAATTGATGAGCAACAGCTCAGTTTTCATTTCTTTGCCAAAAATATAGTTTTTATTGGATCACAATAAAACTATGGGATAATGACTATGTATAATGTTATTTCCATTTTATAGATGGGGAACCTATGGTCTCAGAAAGGTTATGATTTGCTTGGTACCAGCAATATAAATATTGGAGGCAAGATTTGAATCTAATTCTTTCCTATTCCAAGTTTATGTTCTTTCTCCTATATCATGCTATCCCTCGATTATTTTATTCCCTAAAAAATAGAGGAAGGGATTAATTCTCCACAGCACCTAGTACTTCAGTTTATTCATCTGTAAAATGGAGTCAATAATACTTACACCTTACTGTGATTTTTAAAAAGTTCTTTGTAATCTGTTGTCTTTCCTACTTTTCTTCTTTCTCTTTGTCATTTTTCCAGTTAGGTATTGGGAATTGAGTACCTGCTCCTTGTTTCAGGCCTCTTCATACTGGGATAAGGACATGGGGCCTGAATTAAATATAAGTACAAACTGTAAAGTGTGCAATGCCAGTTTTTTATTTATCCAACTATTTAAAGAAAACTTCCTAACATCCAACCCCTGGCCCTCTGTTTTGGAGAGACATAGAAACTGACTCCATTCAAGGACTCTATAAGGTCTTTTTTCATTTTAAGAAGCATGAATTCCCAGCTTCTACCCCCATGCTCTGGAGTAGCT
This sequence comes from Antechinus flavipes, assembly GCF_016432865.1. Taxonomy (NCBI): domain Eukaryota; kingdom Metazoa; phylum Chordata; class Mammalia; order Dasyuromorphia; family Dasyuridae; genus Antechinus; species Antechinus flavipes. Next base: position 189,087,508 of record NC_067401.1, read on the forward strand.
AAATAGTGTGATAGAGTAGCAAAGTGAGTGCAGGATTGAGTTCAAATATTGGGCCTCAGCCATGTAAACTTGGGCAAGTCACTTAACTTTTATCTGATTAAGCTTTTTCATCTAAAAAATGGAGATAATAATAGCAATTACCTCTCAGGCTTATTATGAAGATAAAATGAAATATTTGTAAAGCACTTTGCAAACCTTAACACACTATAAAAATGCCAACTGAATGAAATGAAAAGAACCAGGAGATAATTGTACACATTAATAGTAACACTGTGTTGTATACTTATATTGTATTTAATTTATACTTTAACATATTTAACATGTATTGGTCAACCTGCGGGGGTGGAGGGTGAGGGGGAAGAGAATGAGGAGAAGGAAGGGAAAAATTGGAACAAAAGGTTTGGCAATTGTCAAGGCTGTAAAATTACCCATGCATATAACTTGTAAATAAAAAGCTATTAAAAAATAATAATAATAATAATAATAATGTATGATAACAACTATGACAGACTTAGCTCTTTTTAACAATACAGTGATTCACGACAATTCCAACAGATTAGGATGGAAAAAGCCATTCACATCCAGAGAAAGAATTATGAAGACTGAAGGCAGATTGAGGCTTATACTATTTTCATTTTGTTTTTTGTTTTTTCTTTTTCATAGTTCTTCCCTTTCACTCTGATTTTTCTTTTACAACATGAATGATATGGAGATATATTTAAAATAATTATACATTATAATGTATATCAGATCATTTGCTGTGTTGAAGAAAGGAAGGGAAGGAGAAAGAAAAATTTAGAACTCAAAATCTTATAAAAATTTATGTTGAAAACTATCTTTATATGTAATTGGAGAAAAATAAAATATTACTAAGTGAAAAAAAATACCAGCTAATTATTATCATTGAGGCAAAAAATCCTTTCTCCCTTCCTTTCATCCCTTTTTACTTCAGAACTCCATATCTATCCTTCTTTGACTGCCTATTTTATCATGCCCTGGAACCCTTGGTCTACTATTTCCTCCAATTACATGTTGAAACAACTTTTAATTTTTTTTTTAAATTCTGAGTTAAATTCTATCCTTCCTTCTTTCCCCTCCCTCTTCTCTGAAATGGTAACTAATCTGTTATAGATTATACATGTGCAATCATGTAAAACATTTCAATAGTAGTCATTTTTTATAAGATGAAAGAAGGAAGAGGGGAGAGAAAGAGAGAAGGGAGAGAGAGGAAGGAAGGAAAGAAGGGAAGGTAGGAAGAGATCAAGGGAATGAGAGAGGGAGGGAGGAAAAGAAAAAGAGAGAGAAAGGGAGAAGGAGGAAGAAAGGAAGGAAAAATAGTTTGCTTCAGTCTATATTCAGACAAATATTCTTTCTCTGGAGGAAGATAGCCATTTTTCATCAGGATTCCTATAGAATTGTCTTGGATCACTGTGTTTCTATTAAGTCTCTTTCATAAAATACCTTCTCATATCATATTTTTTCCATTCTTGTAATGATTCTTTCAGGAGTAGGTACTCCCTTCATCTCCCTCCAACACTCTAAGCCACCAGTGGGCATACTTTTTGCTCTTCATTCTCATTTTCATACTGCCTTTTCTCACCTTCACTTAGCAACTCTTCTTCTTTTGACATTTACTAATCCATGTCATGAATACAAATACTTGTCATTCATCCACCAGATTCCAAGACATCCTCCTTTGTTTTCAACTGTTTTTCTCCATTCTCCCTTCTTCACACTTGGGGCACTCATATTCATGTCAAAGTCCACTTGAACATCCTGGCTTTTGAGTTGATCAACTTACTCAGTTCGCCATCATTCCACCTCAGTTACCTATAAAAATGGTCATTTCTTCCAATTTCACCATCACATTCTAACTGCTATACCTACCTACCAAAATGGAATTCTAATAGGACATACTTGGAGCCAGGAAGATGAGTTTCAAATTTAGCCTCAATCATTTACTAACCATAATGTTCTTAGGACATATAACCTTTTATGTTCCTCAGTTTCCTCATCTGTCAAATGAAAGGGAGGCTGGATTCAATGGTTTCTGAAGTCTCTTCTAGCATGAAATCTATGATTTTGTCTTTCCTACTTTGCTACACTCTTCTCACTTTGCCTCAAAGTACCTAAGCTTAGACTTTGTCCTTATCATTCATAACTTTCTTAACATAACCTCCCATGACTCTATGCCATGGAGTCATCCTTGATTTTTCCTTCTCCCTCACTGGCCACATCTTGTCAAGTCTATGTTCCCAGAATCTATCAACTTTAATCACTTTTGCTTCACTTACATGGCAACTATTCTGGTTCAGGTCTCATCTTTCACCTGAACTACTCAATCTTCTGATTGATTGATCTCCTTATATAATGGGGTTCTCCTCTCCAATTCACACTTCACATAGCTGCCAAATCAAGTTCCTAAGACACAGGTCTAATCATGTTGCTTCCCCTTCCTCCCTCCCCCATTCAAAAATCCTAAGTAGTACCCTATTGCCTCTATTACAAAAAACAAACTTCTCATCTAGCATTTAAAGCCCAGTACATTCTGACTCCAGCCTGTTTTTCCTATTATTTCCTGTACATACAGTATGTTACAACCAAACTGTACTCTTAAGTTGTTCCTCAAACTCAAAATAGTATCCTGTCTGTATCTTTATACAATCATTGGAATGTATATTCTTCTCAACTCACCATGACTTCTTAGAATTTCTAACATTCTTCAAGAATCAGCTTAGGTTGGTGCAGCTAGGTGTAGAAGTGGATAGAGCACCAGCCCTGAAGTCAGGAAGTTCTTAGTCCAAATCTGACCTCAGACACTAAACAATTACTAGCTGAGTGACTCTGAGGAAATACTTTCCCGATCCTATTAGGGATTAGTGTTTTCTCCCTATTAAAATGGCCTTGTATTTATTTTTCTTTGTACATATTATATCTAAAAAATAGAATGTAATCTGATCAGGAATTGTTTCATTTCTATGAATCCCCAAGGTCTGCCTCAAACAAAGCTTTGTATACAACAGGCACTTCACAAATATTATCTAAATGCAATTTCTTCCCCAACTTCACAGGAAATAAGAAGAACTAAAATCTGGTCAAATAAGTTGATCTAGGGCAGGTCACTTAGCCTCTTGGCCTCAATTTTCCTTACCTATAAAATATGATCTATAAAATTAAATCATATTACCTCTACAGGCCCTTTGACAGCATCTGTTCTATGATTTTTAACTCTCTATAAGCCTTCACTCACAGAAATTCCCAATGGAAAAAAGATAATTAGTGGTTATATTTCTTGCATTCTTCCCAATCTGGTTAATGATCACAAATCTGAGAGAAGTCAAAAAGTAATTTCTAATCAGAAGAAAAACAAATCAAGGCAGTAGAGTAAAAAGCATCCTAAATTTGGGGATTCAAAGACCTGGTTTGACACTTTACTGACACTCGGCTATGTCACTGTGGATACAACCAACCTCATTTTTCTCAACCTGTAACTTGGGGATAATAATGATGAGGTTTGGTTCCCCTCAATTCCCGGTCAGGGAACTAAATGATGAGTTCGGCTCCCCTCGATTCCTGGTCAAAGAGCCAAATGATGAGGTTCAGCTCCCCTCGATTCCTGGTCAGGGAGCCAAATGATGAAGTTTGATGCAGGGCAGGGAATCGTGGGAGCCCCCTTCTGGCAGTGCAGGTCCTTCATAAATTACGAACCCAAAAAGTAAAACTGGCAAAAGAAGCTTATTATTAAAGATCTAGCAGAGAAATCTAGACAGAGAGGTGAATAAGGTCTTGTTAGGGAAATAGGTGAGAAAAATAAAGTAAACGCTGAAAGAGAATGTCTTTCAGCAGGCAGAGTTCCCCATAAGTAGCAATGCAAGGGAGGTTCCTTGGCCTGGCATGATTCCTGCTTTGAGGTCCTCTGCTGCCAAGGATTGAGCCCAGCTTCCCCCTTTTATAAATGAAACCTTGGCTAGAAGCTGGGGGCAGCTTTTGGTGGGGCTGGGAGCAGTTTGAGCTAGAATCAGAATAGAAAATCTTGGAATGAATGTCTTTGGGCTAATTTCCGACTCAATAGAGTTGGATAGAAATTTCTATCTTCAGCTTGGTCTAAGTAGGAGTGGTCCTGGACTCAACTAGTTCCACGCAGATAACAGAATAAAAGCACTTTATCTTGATTCCCTTGGGTGGGTCTCTCAGGGGACAGCTTAGCATTCTCCCCAAAGTCAGAGAGAGAGAGAGAGAGAGAGAGAGAGAGAGAATTTCGGGGCTCCCTTCGTCAATAATACTTATAGAATCTCCTTCATAGGGCAGTTTTTAAGAAAATACTCTATAGGGTTTTTTTATAGCCTAAAAGGCTATAAAATATGAGTTATTGAAACTGGTAAAATGGATTGCAAGCTGTGTGAACCTGAGTAAGTCACTCAACCACTTTTTGCTTCAGGTTTCTCATCTTTTAAAAGGTGATAATAATACTCCTCAGGTTTCTATGACAATAAAAAAAAAATCGATAAAACTTTTTAAACCTTAAAGCTATATATTATGATGATAATGATTATTAATATTTTATGGATTGTGATTTTATTATATATAAATATAAATCCTGAAGAAAGGACTCCTCAACATCTATTATCTCACCAGATTTCTATAACAATAAATTACTATAGTGTTTGTAGCTAAAGTGTTCCTTTACTGGGAATCCATAAACTTTTATATTTGTTCAACTTCTAATATTTACTTGTGCAAGATATTAAAGCTCTCCAAGACTTAGATTTTTTTCCATGTGTCAAACAGAAGGAAAAAAACCATACCCTATATATTGTTTTAGGCTCTCATCAGGATAAAATTAACAAATTGAGAAGCATTATCGTATCAATAAAAATAATAAGTCAACATTTATCACAAAGTTGGAGTTATAAAATGAAAATCCAGGTCTCTTTACACATCATGACTTCACTATTAGCACAAGGGTGCTGCTGGTGCTAGCTGGACTCCATCATGAATGGAAACAAATCTTAACTGATTAATTAACATGAGAAATCAGAAAAACAATTTAAAACTTCCTCCTCTTTAGGGAAGTAGGGGGTCTCTTTTCACCTCCCAGATTATAGAATAAGATTCAGATTGGTTACCCGATCAATTTTAATTAAATTTCATTTGCTTAAATTCAAAAATGGAGTAAATAAACTAAATATATAAGTTACTCAGAATCTGAGTTACAAAAACAAAACACATTTCAATCACCCTCCCTCTCAGCGCTAAAGCTAAACAGAATCACCATTTGTAAACTGCTCTCTAGTGCCCTCTCATCCTTCCCCTTCTCAGTCCTCCCTTCCCTTCTTCTCTCCCTTCCCCCATTGCTGAGCCCAGCTACCTCTTACCTAATCACTTTTGTCTGCTTAGTGCAGTGGAGAGAATGTTGATTTGGAGCTGGAAGAATAGGATTCAAATAGGCTATCTAAATTCCCTGGGCTGTGGTTTCCTAATTTGGAAAACTGGGTTAAATTGTATTATTTGTAAAATCCCCTCCAGCTTCAAATTCTATGAATTTATCTCCCTTTCTTAGGCTCCTCCTTCAATTTGCACCCCCATCTCTATTTTACCCGAAGACACCAAAGGTTCTTCCCTTATTAGCCAGCTTTAGTTCAAATTCCTGTGGCCTTGAAAAGTCTGGACACCCTGATGCAACTAGATCAGCAAATTCTAGTTTAACCTGGACACCACCCAAGTTCATTTTCCACTTTCCAAAACCAACTTCTTTCCATTCTTTTTTTCCCTTATGTGATACTGAGTTACACCCAAAATCAAATGCAGACAATGTGATGACAGGGCCTTAAACTGGACAGCATAGGACCAAGGTGTTCTTTCAGATGCTATCACTCCCATTTGGTAGGATCAACAAAAATAATTTCTCTGGGCCTCAATTTCTATATCTATGAAATGAGAATTTTATCTATCTTGTTCAACTTATAGGATTTTTTGTAGGAATCAAATGACAACAATTATGAGGGAAAATGCTCTAAAACTAAAATGCACCTGACAGATTCAAAGCATTAATAATAATGAGGAAAAGGAAAGGGAGGAGGGGAAGAGGAAGGACAAAGGGGCAGAAAGGAATGGAGAATTCATCTTTTTTGTTGTTGTTTTTTTTAACGCATACAAATTCACATACTGTTGCCTTAACAGGGTTTACAGTGTGTGGAGTGCAAAAAATGCTAGTCTCAGAATCAGAAGACCTGAGCTCAAGGCCCAGATCAGGGACACCCTCAGTATATGACTCTGGGCTCACATCATCTCTAAGTGCCTCAACTTCCTCCTCTTCAGGAGTGTATGAGGTTGTTACATCTCTTAAAGTAGTGCATTTCAAACCGTAAAATGCCTTATAAATCAACTGTAGTAGTACAGTGTCTCAGTACTGACACAGAATTGTCAAAACAATGTTTACCACCCCTTTTGGTTTCCTCATGGAGAGTAATTTCTATATTCTTTGAGAGAGGGATGGGAAAAAAGCATAGTGAATATTTATGGAAAAATAATTGACATGAAGGAGGAAGTCATTACTAATCTCATAAAATCTTTTCCTATTTAATAGCATTTTACCACTTACAAAGGCCTCAATTTTGTTCTTCAGGACAACCCTGTGAGGGCAGGAGGCAGGGCAGATATTATCCCCACTTTACTTGCAGCACCACAAAGGGGTAAAATTACTTGACCAGGTTCACAAAACAAATATATGGCACAATCAAGGCTCAAATCAAAGTCTCCTGACTCCTTTCCATTACAATACATCTACCTTCCAGAACGGTGCCTATATCAAAGATCAGCAATCCTATGGTTCTTTATGAGTAGCCAAACCAGGTCATTTTGAAAAACAAAAATAATGCACTTTGGGAAAAGGATGATCCAAGCAATCAGACCTCCCCACAATCTCCCTTATAACTCCATGCTCTGACGCTTCTAAGAAACATACTGTAAAAGCAAGTCGCTGGGCAACAAGGGATAGCTACATCCCCACCTGGAAAAGCAGAGGTTAAAAGAAAAGGGAGAAAGCCAGAGAGCTGCCAGAGCTCTAACCCTTCATCAGGAATCCATACGTAATACAGGCAGCCCAACCCCGCCACCGATGCCCGCATTTGGCTCTTCCAGATCTTGGCATTGGGGGTGGGGGATGTGGGGGTGAGGAGGGGAGACGGGCAGTGGTGGGGGAGACTGGAAGAGAATTATGAAAGCTCTAACCTTGACGGCCTCTACTCACCAGCTCCGAGCACAAGATCACGGCTAGGTGTGTGGGAAGGGAGGGGGGCGGGGGAAAGGAAACGACGGTTCGGACCCAGACCTTTCCAGCTGTGGCTCCTATCTTCCAGGAACAGAAAGCTCACAAGAGTCTCCACCCACCAGACGCTGCACTCCAGCCAGCCCGGAGCTCAGATTTTCTTTTTTAACAAGGCCATCCCCAGGATTGGCTGTGACTAGGTAATATCTTCCAATCACATTTTGAAATTTCTTGAAGTCACCGGTTACTGGGTAGGAAACCGAGGACAGCTTTGGTAGGAAAAGAAAACGGAAATTGGCTCCCTTGGGTATTGGATTGGAAGGAGGTTGCTGTTCCCCTAAGGCCAGTTTTTGAAGCTGAAAGGTCTTCTCACTTTTCAATTTGTCTCTAGAAGGACGTGACCGTTTTGACAGCCCTTAGGGGCTTGGAAAAAACCATCCCAAGGACAAGAAAAAAGAACTTTTTTCTGATTCATATTTCAATATCTCAGAGATACTTTTCAGTTCCCTCCTTCTGCAGACTGTAAAAGAGAGGGACTTAGAGGCCAATCCCTGCACCCGGCTGGACAGACATCTAAACCCAGATGGACATGGGAAGGGCCACAGGTCCATATAACTCGTGTCAATGATAATTAACCTTAATATAACACTTGCAGAATGTTTTCATTGAAACAACTGTTTGATACTAATAATAACATTAGCTTTAAAATGACCAGCAGGATGAACTGATGCTGAGCAAAATGATCAGAACCAGGAGATCATTATATACCTCAACAACAATACTATATGACGGTCAATTCTGATGGAAGTGGATTTCTTCGACAAAGAGAAGATCTAATTCAGTTCCAATTGATCAATGATGGACAGAAGCAGCTACACCCAGAGAAGGAACACTGGGAAATGAATGTGGACTATTTGCATTTTTGTTTTTCTTCTCAGTGGAGGTGAAGCGGTTGTGGTCCCTTTAAGAAATTGATTTGTGATCCTTTCAAATTGATTTGTGATTCAGATGATTCCCAGCCTCCCCCCTCCCCCGCTGATGCATTATCAATTCAGGAAGTTAGGACCTTTGATTCACAAATCCTGGTCAAAAGCATCCCTTCTGAATTCCAGTAGGAGATCTGGGCTTGTCCCAGCCCCCACCGGATCTGAGCCAACTTGGGTCTCCACCCATGGGCCCCTTTAGCTAAATCTCTTATTATAAGAAGAGCCAAGCAGGAGTCCTCTCTTGGCAGAGGCTCTAAACATGCCAGTTATGCCATGGTTGGCATCCCAAGGACCCTTTGCCCACTGTTTCCAGTGCCCTCTTCTTTTTACTTAATACCTTTTATTAACTAGACTCTAACCTTACTTCCAATCCCCATAATAGACCTCTTTTATCAATCTAGGTTTTGGGGTCTGTAAATTCCTTTACAGGGGACTCTTGCACCGCCAGAAGGGAATCCCAGAACTCCCTATCCTTGCACAGCTACTAGACCTCATTTAGACCTTATTTACCAGAAATCCTAATTCCAACCCAACCCAATTCTAACCAAATCTACACCTCATCAGAGGGAGGGAAAGAAAAAGTCAGAACAGAAGTGAGTACAAGGGATAATGTTGTAAAAAATAAAAATTATGTATTGTTCTGTCAATAAAAAGTTATAATAAAAAAAAAAGCTTTATTTAGCTAACATTTATAAAATGCCTACTATGTGTTAGGCACTGTTTGGAAGACTTTAACAATAATAGCTACAGAGCTTACTGTGTCCTAGGAGCTTTACAATTATCACTTCATTTGAGTGTCAAAACAAAAAACTGAGGCACAGAGATATGAAGTGACTTCCTCAGCATCACACATCCAGTAAGCATCAAAGTGGAAATTTGAAGCCAGGTCTCTTGGAGAAAGAATCTCAAAAGGTTTTGTTGGTCACATAAAGGTTCAAGAGCCCTGACATTATGGTGGGAAAGCAGCCCCTGTAATATAGGCTGATTAAGTGTAGTCTATAACTTGTTTTTATCAGCAAGCCTAAGAAATGCTTATATTAGCCTAGAGTAATGTCTATTAAAAAAATACTCTAGCTGTGATCCCCAGGAAATTAAGTTCAAAGATAAAAGTAACCTTGAAGGCATTATTTAGTTGAGTATGACCCTGACATATAGAAGAAGAAAAAAAGCTTGGTATTTAAAGCAAAATTCTTCTGCAAATGAAAAGCTTGTTTTAGCCAATGCTCCAGAAAGAACAGGAAGAGAACATGTTGTCCACTCTAGAATAAAAAAGATTTGGAAGATTTGGGGGTTTTATGTTTCTTCCCTCTACTAAAAGGAAAAAAAAAAAAGTTATGAATAGAAAGAGTGAGCCCATTCTTCTCATTAGCACTCCAGTTAAGCAGTCCAGCTGAATCCAAAAGCTGGAAAGAGAAAGAAGCTTTACAATTTCATACATCAAAGATCATTGCCTAGCAACGGCCAGCAAAAAACTCAAGTATAGTGGAGAAACATTCAGTAAATAAAAGCATCTGGACAAAAAAATATACATTTAGCAGAAATCATATGATATAGGGAGAATGAGCAGCCCCAACAGTAATGGAACATCAGAAGACTGACAAGAGCTACAGTGTTGGAGATGTGAATTATCCCCCCACCACCACCATTTGTCCTAGCTATGTGTGCTCTCTATGTGTCCTTTCATCTGTGACAAGTCACTCTAAAAGTATACTTTTTACATGGGCCCAGACCAAACTGATTCCCTATGTTTGTGTGTTTTCATAAAATGTCTTTCATCATAGCTAGAGGACTTCTCATGATTTAAGAAAATTGAGAATGCTCTTGTGATGATATAGATTTTTTTGGCAGATGTTAAAGGAAAAAAGAAAAAAGAACCTATTTTCACTTAATTACCTGAACAAAGAATTCTATTCTAAACACTTTATGAAATCTTTGGAAAGTATTTGAAAATTAATTTCTAGGCCTTTCACTGAAGATAAAGAAATAATGCATTAAGTCAAAACCCTTTTAATCAAAGAGGGAGTATCTAAAAACAGATTGTCATTACAGACTCTAAAGGATTCAAAGTCCATCAATTGGGAAATAACTAAACAAACAATAGTAGATAAATATAGTGTCATAAGGCACAATATCTATAAAAAATTCATAAAAGCTTTGGAAGAGATACAAACAAATGCAGAGTAAACAAACCAGGAAAACTCTACATGACCACACCAATGTAAATAAAAAGAAAAACAAGAAAAACCTGAATACTAATCAATTATAGTGAACAAACTTGGTCCAGAGAAGAGATGAGAAAATGTATTTCCCTCCCTTTCTTACAGAAGGAGAATGATAGCTGTGAAAAATTACATATACAATAAGATTTAATCATAGGACCACAGTCCTAGAATTGTGACAAGATTAAAACTAATATTGGCTTTGGGTTTTATTGTACAGATTTCTACTGTATATATTGGTTCTACAATATAATTGAGTTTACACTATATTGATTTTTATAATTGAATTTGCATCTGCCTAAAGCCACTTTTCCATATCCTTGAGATGAGCTCAGGAATTTAACTTTCTCTCTGAATTAGCTTAAAGTTAGTTTAAAAGAAGTTTCAATAACTTTCTCACAGCAGTACTCCCTGAGATATTTCCTAAATTTGTTTGTTTGTTAAGCCCTACAAATCAACTTGTTAGCATGTCTTCTCTCTTTGCCTATCTGTGTATTTGGGGGGAGTTTTTAATCTCTTCTAAGATGACAGTAAGCTGAGAAACTGTGATCTCCTAGAGCAAAGAATACAAGATACAATTGGTTTCCATAAAAGAATTAACATTCCTTATTAGAAAGGGACTTGATTAGTCTCATTTGAATGCCAGCCTTACCTTTCTTAATATCAATCATAATGTTTCTGCCCTGACCCTACAATCTATCACCTTTTCTCCATAGCTATCAAGACCCCGGTTTTATTGTGTGTCAATAAAGAGGGTTCTTTCCTTCTCTTGAGGTTGCTGGCTTTGCTGACATTGCCAATCTGACACTATATGTTTCTGTATCAATAATCTGATCTTGCTGGGAGTCTGTATTCAACTTTCTCAAAACAGCCAGAAATCCTTAGAGGTCATCTAATACAAGCTTCCTACATTATGGGTCATGACCCCATATGTGAGTCATGAAAAATTTGATAATAATGAAAGACTTAACACACAACAACCAAAAATTAATTAAAAATTAAATGTGTAATGAATCTGAGGTATTTCTGGGAGCTCTTGCCCATGTTGCATCATGGATCTTCAATACAACCTTGGTTCTGAACACAGCATGTATACTTTGCACTGCACATGCCATCATGCCAGATAATACTAACAAACTCTCTCAGAAAGACCTTGGCACAGATTTGAGACTATTATATATTGGGAATTGCAGTGTTTTTACTTTATATAGAAAGTATTTTATAGAATAATAGCTTAATTACAGAAAAAAAGACTTTTAATTATTTTCCTATCATCATTCCTCAGCATGTATCAGATCAATACATACTTGGATTGTATTGTGTTAGAATATTTTCTAACAATTTAAAATTCTAGCAATTTAAAAATTGCTGTTATCTCCTCCTTTTACAGAAACGTGTTTGATTGTAGCAAGTAAAGACCATCACTGCTATATGTGTGAATATCAATTTTTAAAATTAAGCACATACAGCAAGAAACTGGATGTTTCTTGGATGCCCATCAGTTATAGAATATTATTGTTATATAAAAAAGATAAGCAGGATGATTTCAGAGAGGCCTGAAGAGACTTACATGAACTGATATTAAATGAAATGATCAGAACCAGGAAATCACTATATATGGCAACAAGATTAATGATGATCAATTCTGATGAATATGGCTATCTTCAACAATTCAGACCAGTTCCAATGATCTTATGATGAAGAGAGCGATCTACACTCAGAAAGAGGACTGTAGGAACTGAGTGTGGTTCACAACATAGCATTTTCAGTCTTTTTGTTATTTGCTTACATTTTATTTTCTTTCTCATTTTTTTGATTTAATTTTTCTTGTGCTGCATAATTGTATAAATACACACACACACACACACACACACACACACACACACATATTGGATTTAAAATAGTTCTACCATGTTTAACATATTGGACTACTTGCCATTTGGGGAGGGAGTGGGGAAGTGGGAAAATTGGAACACAAGGTTTTGTAAGGATTAATGTTAAAGAATTATCCATACATATGTTTTAAAAATAAAAAGCTTTAACAAAAAAAATTTTAAAAGAAAAGAAAAATAAAAAAATAAATTAAGTACATACAAATGTAATTTCATAAACTAAATCTAATTATTTATTTGAGAAATGATTAGCAATATTTATATTTTATTTTTTAGTTATGGATAAGTGACTAATTGTAGTAACTATTTTTAATACACATTGTTTTATGAATCATGTTGGGAGAGAAAAATCAGATCAAAAGGGAAAATCCATGGGAGAGAGAAAAAAAAACTGAAAAAAGAAGTGAACATAGCATGTGTTGATTTACATTCAGTCTCCTTAGATCTTTTTCTGGATGCAGATGGCATTTCCAATCCAAAGTCTTTGGGGATTTCTTCAGATCACTGAAGTGCTGAGAATAACCAAGACCTTCCATAGTTGGTCATCGCACATTCTTGCTGTTATTGTGTATAATATATTCCTTCTGCTTGTTTTGCTCAGCATCAGTTCATGTAAATCTTTCCAATCCTTTCTATAATCAGCTTGTTCATCATTTTTTATAGAACAATAATATTCCATTACCTTCACATGAAGGTGTGATACATTCACAGCTTGTTCAGTCATTCCCTTTGCTAAATTTAGTGGCTAAATTTAGAAGTAAAAATAATGATGACAATGTGCAGTTTTCACTACCAGATTGTAGTACACCTAAACTGACAAGAAAAAGAAAATATATTGAATCATTTTTGCAGTAGAGGTTTAGGTCTAATAATGATGATGGTGTGGAAAAATCTCTTTGCTTAATTTGTAATGAAGTTTTGATTGTGAAGCGCATGAAACTAGGCAAATTAAAATGACATCTGAATATCAAATATGCAGTATGTGGCAATAAACCAAAGGAATAACTTTTTAAATCTTCAAATGAAGAAAAACAATATTTTGAGAAATGAGTTACTGTCAACAAAAATTATTTACCTATATCTTATAAAACTTATTTAATTGCAAAAACTAAAAAGCCCTACACAAGAGAAAATCTTGTGGCTGCTATTAAAATATCTGAAATAGTTCATGAGAAAAAGTATGGGGATAAAATTTATAAAATTCCTTTAACAAATAATACTATTTCCCAAAGGATTTCTAAAATTAGTAATGACCAATTCCAGCAGTTTATTAACAGGCTTAAGAGCAGCCAAGAATTTACAATTTAGAACTGATGTTTCTAACATGGCATAGTTGTTACTTTATGTAGGATATGTTTATGAACGAGGCATATATGATGAATTATTTTGTCATCCTTTGGAAGGGCACACAAGAGGGGAAGATATACATCTTAAAGTCAATGAATTTTTTACAAATGAAGATTTACAGTGGAAAAATTGCATTGGAATCTGTACAGATGGTACTAGAAGAACAATGAGCAGGAATGTTGATTTTGTTGCAAAAATTAAAACTGATAGAAAAGAACAAATCACTTTTACTTACTGCATGATTCATCGGGAGGCAGTCTAACGAAAAAATATTGATGGAGATAGATGTACTTCTCAAAATTATCAAAATCATTAGCTTTATCAAAAGCCGTGCCTTTAACAGTTGTTTGTTTTCAAACCTTTACAAAGACATAGACTCTGATTACAAAAGCTTATTATTTTATGTAAAGGTAAGGTGGCTCTTAAGAGGTCAAAGTTTAAATAGATTATTGAAATTAAAAGATGAGGTGGTTTTATTTTTAACTGAGCAGAAATGAACTTTGCTAATTTTTTTTCATAATGACTCATGGTTTTCAAAACTGTGTTATTTGTTGGATTTTTTTTTTAAAAACTCAAGGATTAAAACGTCACTTCAAGGAAAAAATGAACGTTTATGTTAAAAGATAAAATTAAAAGTTTTACTACAAAAATTAACATGTGGAAGAATAGAATGAAAAATAGTTCCTTAGAAATGTTTACAGTCACAGATAATTTTATAATTGAAAATAACCTTTCTAAAGATTTTGATCATCTGAAGTGCCTGAAGACACAGTTTCAGAAATACTTCACTTTAAATTTTTATTCTAAAATACTACATTGAGTTCATAAATCATATCAAACTGAAATTTAAAATGCCACTAAAAGTTCAAGGAGAATTTGCCAAGTTATAAAGCAACACAACTTTAAAATTTGAGTTTCCTAAAAAATCAATAATTGAATTTTGACTTGGGATTAGGACAGAATATCCAACAATTTCTGAAATGTTCCTAAACATATTTTTGCCATTTTGTACTACATATTTATGTGAAGTGGCATTCTCAGCATTGACAATTATAAAATAAAATTGATTAACTCTAAAAAACACTAAAGATGTTCTATATCTTGCAGTATCAAATATTCTACCAAGATTATTTATGTAAAAATAAATAAGCACATCCATTTCATTAATATACAAATTATTTTCATTTTTAATAAATGGTAAAATTATATGTATAGCAAAGAATTGTTTTAAATTTAAATTTGATTTGTTATCGGCAAATGTTTGATTTGTATATCTGTTTTATATACTTATATGGGGGGGAGGGATTTTTCAATTTCTCAGGCAAATAGGGATTTCAGGTGGAAAAAATTTAAGAAACCTTAGTCTAATACAACCCAGTCATTTTACATATAAAGAAACTGAGACCCAGAAGGTTAAGTGACTTACCTAATTAGCTAGATGGCACAATAGATAAAACACTGGACCTAAAATCAGAAAGATCTGAATTAAAATCAGCCTTAGACATTTAATAGTTATGTGGCCTTGGGTATGTCATTTAATTTTTGTCTCAGTTTCCTTACCTATTTCCTAAATTTGTTGGAAAGATCAAACGAGATATTTGTAAAGTACTTCACAAATTGTAGAGTACTATATAAAAGTTAAATATTATTATTGCTCAAAGTAAAAGAGTCAGTAAATAATAGAAACAGAATATGAAGACAAGGCCTCTGAATCCAGAATCAGTGCTCTTTCCATGGTATCATCTGTGATATGTTGATTAGTTTTGCTGAACAGCTTTTCCCCCTCTTTATTTTTTTTTCTTTGTTACAAGAAAATATTTGCTAGGCAAGGAAATGAAAAAAGATACAAGCAAACATAAGGGTGATAAATAAACAAGTGATCAATAAAAATTAAAATTTTGAAAAAGAAAACAAAAAGACATTAACAGCATCATGACCAGCTAAAGATACTGATAGCCCTCTTGTGATTTTTTAAATTTTGAGACCTAGTTTCTGAATAATTTAAGCATTTTATTAATAAGGCTAGCACATTATTAATAATAATGGTCATTTGGCCCTCTTTTTTAGGCTAAAGATTCCCTACTGGCAGTAGGCTCAAAGTTTATGTCTTTCAAAGAATAGGTGTTCCTGAAAGTGCCAATCAACTCTGACTGATTAATTTAGCAGGAGGTGGGCTATATTAAAATGAGGGTCTTAGAGTATGTGACTTAAGTCACTCAAATTCTAGTCAAAGAAATGTCAATTTCTGTATCACCAGCCTCCACAAAAAGGAAAATCAACAATTTCTCAGACTTGTCAGAACAAACATAATGTACAGGAATATACCAATTAGCCATGAAACCTTGACTATCTGATTAGATCTTCACCTGAGTAAATCATTAAGAGAAATTTCCCATATTGGTTGGTTTCTGAAAGTAGAAGTAGAAAAGGGGAAAAACCTTGGTCTTAATATAATAATTAATTATTAAATAGAAGACAGAAAAATTCATTTCTCACACTGTACTTGTCATGGCATGGACTTCACTAATGCAAGCTCAAAAAAATTCTCAGAAGACCTAGTTGCCTTCTAGGGAATAAATAAGTCAGCACAGAATATAGGCAATTAAATTGAAGTTTATTTCTCCATTCAAGAATTTGACACACATCATTACAGGTGATAGCTACCCACAATTGGGTAAGTTTTGGTAAGACATTAGGAAAGAAAAATTATTCATTAAGATACTTAAGCTGAAATTTATGTAATGACCCCCATTGTCTCCAGTTTGCAATTTTTTTCTTTCCTTTTTTAAGCTGTTGACTCTCTCATGCATTTCCTTTCTCATTTTTCCTTCTACTTCTCTTATTTGCCTTTTGAAGTTTTTTATGTACACTTCCAAGAAGCCTCTTTGGGTTTGAGACCAATTCATATCACTATTTGAGATTTCTTCTGTGGACATTCTGTCCTCATCTGAGTTTATGTTTTGGTCTGATCTGTCACTATAGTAATATTCTATGGTCAAGGTTCTTTTCTGTTTATTGCTCATTTTCTTTCCTTTTCTTTTGGTATTTTTCTTCTTTTTTTTACTTTTAAAGTAGAGCTCTGATTCTAGGGGAAAAGGAGTGCTGTCTCAAGCTTCCTGTGCAGCTCTGACCCTTGGTTTATGAGCACAGGAACCCCTTATGTTTGCAGGAGATAACTTTGCCTATTCTTTTCAGGAAACTCCTGTTTTCCCAGAGTTTTCTCACTGAACTAGAACTGGAAGCTGCCCCACTGATTTGCTTCTCTACTGAGGCAGGACTGAATCTTAGATACTAATTTGCTGCAATTAAGATCTTATCACTAGCTTTCTCACAAACTGACTGAGCTGAGCTCAACATCCTTTTCATCCCAGTAAGAATGACCCTTTCTTGAAATTTTTTCAGCTATCTTAAGCTGGAGCGTGGTTTCATTCCATCACAGGTTCAGAGGCTTGATTTCATGTGGTTTTCAAGGGAAACTCCCATACGTAAATTTTACAGGGAAAATTTAACTTCAAGGACATGACTGAGATTTCTGACAGGACATGACAAGGTGATAGAGGGTGGATCTCAGGGATTTGACATAATTTAGATTTCAGACTGGAAGACTTCTCCAGAAGATGGCACCATAAAGCTAATCTGACTTCTATTAATGTCTTCTCCCTACCTGCCCCATTCCTCTGCTTACCACACCTAACACTGAAGACCTCTTCATTTATTAAGTCAATTAGCATTTGCTAAGCTCTGTGTTATAAGATGCCCCTCCTAAAATTGGATAGTCTAAGGTAATTAAGGAGAAGGGAAGTATCAAAGAGAATAATGTCGAAGAGGCTTCAGAAAAAGAAAAAATTCTGGCAGCAAATATAAGACAAAATGAAATAAATTATGTTCTCCTTAAAGTCCACTATCAACATAACTAATAGAGGGAAAAAAAGATATAAACTGGTATATATGTGCCGAATTGAAACAACTGTGACAAAAATAAGTAGTATAAACCAAGATTCAAAATTTCTAAGCTTTATCAGTTTATTAAGAGTTTGTTAGCAAAGTTGGTCAAAATAGATGTCTTATTTTGGCCAGATGTCCCAAGTGAGGTCTGTTGGGTCTTTTAAACCTAGCTGTGCTTTCCTTCTGCTTGGCTTAACAGTATGTCATTTGGAACTCCCCATGGATAGATATCTTAATGAGGAGTTCATCCCTGTGGTGTTCTTTTTCTTTAAAATAATGGTTCTCTCTGGGAGAAAGCAGGTTTCTTGGGGAGGTTTTCTGGAGGCAGCCTTAGTTGCAGTTGAAAGTAATAATCACCTCAAAACAGGTGATAAAATGCAAATGTTTATTTTCTCCTTCCAAAATAGCCTGTTTACTTTTTCTTAGTGGCCAATCTTTCTGCTTGGTTCCAAGAGCTCCCTCTGAATGTCTCCAAATCCAAAGGTTTGTCCTTCCTCCTCTAGCCAGCACCAAGGTGGAAGATGCAATGAATCTCTCTTGCCTCGGAGAGAGGGCTTGTGGGCTTCCTCCTAGAGTACTCCTCTCTGACTCCTGGCAATGTTCCAAAGTAACTCCTGAAGCTAAGAGCCTCTTTATATATGATCTCCCAAAGGTTGATTCCTCCTTCTGGAGGCAGGGATTAAGAGAGGTGTGAATTCGGAGTACTTAAATACATTAGTGAGCTACAAGATTTGCTAAGTACCATGCTAAATTAGCACTTTGTAAGGATTCCAACACATCCCCTTTCAGAAAATTGGAATAGTTCTCAGATAATAGGGTTAGATCATAGGCAATGAGATAGTGAGGGCAGCACAATGGATAGAGTACTGAATCTAGAATCAGGAAAACTCCTGTTCAAATCTGGCTCTTGACACCTGACTATGTGACATGGGCAAGTTGATATAATATTTTTTCCCTCAAGTTTCCTCTTCTGTAATATGAACTAAAGTAGAAATACAAACCACTTCAATTTCTTTGCCAAGAAAACTCCAAATAGGATCATGAAGAGTTGGACACAACTGAAAAATGACAACATGATTAGACCTGCATGTTAGGAAAATCACTTTAATGACTGAATGGAGAATGAATTGGAGAATCTTGAAGCAGGCAGACTCACCAGCAGGCTATTGCAATAATGAAGGCATGAGGTGTACCACTAGCGTGATACAATGTCAAGGAAAAAAAGGTGTATTAGAGAGCTATTGCAAAGGGGAAATTGGTAGACCTTGGCAACAGTTCGGATATATAAGGACTAAGAGATAGTGCAGAGTCCTGAATGATTTCTACATAATGAGTTAAAGGACTTAGGAGAATGGGCTGCTCTTTGGAAAGGTAAGAGTGGGGACAAGTTTAAGAGGAAAGATAGTTTAATATCTAATAGACATACAGTTCAAGATGTTTAAAAGGCAGTTTGATATTCAAAATTGGAGGTCAACAGAGAGACTAGGGTAGGAAAGATAGATCTGAAAATCATCAGCATAGATAGATGATAACTAAGATGCCAGGAGAGAGTGGTTATCCCCAAAACCTAGAAATTTTGTGAAGAAGAAAGTGATCCATAGAGTCAAAGAAAGGCTTCAGAGGAGTCAAATAGAATAAGAATTCAGAAATGGTCATTGAATTTGGCAGCTAAAATCTTGCTCATTAGTAACTTTGGAGAGAATAATTTAGGGGGCATGATAATATTAGAAGACAAGTTCTAAGGGATTAAAGAATAAGTGAGAAGGAAGTAAAGGCATCTATTATAGAGACCTTTTCAAGGAGTTTAGCTACAAAGAACAGAAAAGATTTTTATAACAGTATATTCTGTAGGGATGGAAGGATCAGGTGAGAGTTTTTTCTCAGATAGGAAGGATATGAGCATGTTTTGTAGGCAGTAGGCAATGAACCAGTAGGGAGAGATTCAAAAACAGTTTAAAAAAAAAAAAAAAAAGGTGACAGAAGGGCAACAGGAGAATTTGGGATAAAATGAGATCACTTGAACAAGAAGAAGTTCCTAATAAGGCCTTATTAAGGAGTATGGTCATTTCATCTTATGAGATGGGATAAAAGGAGAGAGAGTGATAGAAGATATCTGAGATATCTTCTAGGAGAAGATCTGTCTCTTCTAGGGAGATGAGAAAGAGGCAAGAAGAGGGAGTTTATAGCCCTCACAAAAAGGTGAGGCAAGATTCTAAGCTGAGAGAGTTTGGAGAAGGGAAGGCCTGTAAACTTTAAGAAGGGATAAGAAGATTTGGAAGAGCCACTGAGAAGAAAAAATTAGTAGATTAATGAGAGAAGCCTAATAACATTGCTTAGCAGCAGCAAGGATCAGTTGAAATTCCTTAACATACATTTGCAGTGGCCCAGTAAGAATAGACACATGACTTTTTCTCCACCATCATTCAGTAGCACATGTGTAAGAATGAAGGCAACAAATGGTGGGAATGATCCAAGGCTGAGTGTTGACTGGACATAATCAGCGGTATGATAAGAGGGCTAGAGATTCAAGAGAGGAGGATAATGTAGAATTAAATTGATTCACCAAGGATGGGAAGAAGAGGAGACAGTAAATAGGGCAGGGGAGATGGCCTTAGAGAGAACTGAGGGGTCAAGGAAAAGGAAGTCACAGTGAGGGTGGAATTAGGGTTATGTAAGGGAAGACAGAGGAAGAAGTAAAAAGCCATTAGACTGTGATTGGATAAGGGAATTTGTAATGAGCTGAGCCTTGAGTTGATGCACTGAGGTCCCAAGCACAGGAGGCTAAATAGTAATTGGACCATACTCCATTAATATATAATCTTGGAGAAAGAATGGCCCTGCCCACTCTTTGTGCAAGTCCTGATGTGTTGTATAGGAAATGACGATTTTGGTGGGTGGAGGCAGGGGAGTGGAAAAGGAAGGGGAAGGAGAGACTTTTAGGATTGCCATTGCCACGGTTGGCTCAGCTCACATCTCTCTCTGTTAGCTGATTTCCTGTCGCAGCTGCCCATATTGCTATCGCAATCTTTCTTGCCTATATTTGCTATCACAATCTTTATTCACCTCTTCACTTGAATAAAGACTGAAGATTTTTCCCTTAACCTGAGTTCCTGACTCCGGCTGATTTTAAATACGCGATCATTACAGGAATTTTAGAATTCTTGAAGGTGGAGGTAGTACATTTGTAAGTGATGGCAAAAAGAGGATATGACCATTTTTGTGTATGGCTGAGATGAACTAAAGGAGTAGCTCATGGGAAGTAAATAGGTTAAGAACTGAGTAATAAGGTGATCGAATCAATTTGAATGTTGAAGTATAATTGAACCCTATATAAAAGTATTGAGTTTTCAAGAAATCAGCAACTCTGCTGGATCTGAACTCCATGGAATTCTATGTTTTTCCCAGAAATAAGCCAGTCATCTGAAATCTCATCATGCCCCACCTTCTGCTTGGTATTCTCTGGTGTCCACCTCACTCTCATTCCTCTAATCTTGCTTTGCATCTTTCTTTTGGTTACTGTCTTGCCTCATTAACTTCTCGAAATCAGAGACTCTTTCTTTTTCTTATTTGTATAACATAGTACCTGATACATACTTGACCCTTAATGTTTATTGAACTGAATTCAGTTGAACTGTGGTTTTCCAGCATAAGAATCACTGAGGAGAGAAAGAAAAGGCTTAGGCCAGGTTTCCTTCCCCTTCCCTTTTGACTCAAGAAAGAGTTTGCCAGCTTTAAAGTGTCTGGAGGATGCTGGACCTTTTCACCTTCCTCTTAATGCACTGGAAGGCATCCTTGAATTAGCTGGCAGCAGTCTCTCCATCACTGGGAACAAAAAGTATATTGGACCCAGCAAAGAGAACTCAAGGAGAACTTCTTGAGTACCCCAAGAATAGAAGCAACCTGGAAATGTGAGTAACTTCTTAGCCACATGTCCATAAGGGATACTATTCCCTGTCTGCCTCCCATGGGATATAGCTTATTACAAGGGTAATGCAGACATTACTGGTCAGGAAGATAAAAATTGAACTAGAAGGGAGAGATCCAGTTAGACTTTGAGTATTAAAGGATGAGGATGGACCCAAGTAGAAAAAAGGACAAACTAGGCCCAGAGGGATTGAAGATTGAGAACAAGATGGTTGAGGAAATGGTGTGAGAGGTCTTCAAAGATTAATAAATAAAAAGAAGGAACTGAATGAGATAAACTGAGTGAAGATCTCTCATAAGAATGTAGCCTTATGTCCTAATTGTGACTTGAGACTGCAATAACAAGTTAAGCTATAGCTAAAAGCTGCAGGTGTTTGATTATTAGATAAACAAATTTCCCTCCAGTCTTCCCTCACTATCTCCTTTTAATTAGCATTTAAGTACCTAATATGTAAAGTGTGTTCTGGAGTCAATAAGGGCAAATTAGAACTTGCCAGCTAAGGTCAAGGGCAAGTGGCTTCTGGTCTATATAATCTTGTTTTGCAGTTTGTGCTTTGCACTCCTCTATTGACATCTTGTCTGCTGGAAGTTGCCCTTTCAAGATTGTAATTTTTGCTTTTTTTTATTATTATTTTTTTCTCTGAGGGCCTCTGATTTTAATTTGGGTAAGAGTCCCACACATAATCCTAATGAAGAACCTCCTGTCAAAAGAAAGGTCAGGAGAGATAAAAGATTGAAGTCTATAAGCTTCTTGAGGGCAAAGTTTGAAAATTTTTTCACACACCACAGTGCACTCTTCCCACCCGTTTTTCTCATCTTCACAATACAGTCTTATGGCCCATAGGAGAGTGATAAGTGGAGAAGCTCTAGAGTCCCATGGACACTGGCCTGGGATTGGTACCTGTAGCCTGAGAAGGAGGGTGGGGAGGAGAAGGGTGGAGACTTGAGGGATTGCAGATTATGCTGCTCTTTTGCTCCTCCCCTGCTGCTGCTGTTCCTGTGCATGCATCCTTCCAGTCTGGAGCTTCTTCAGAAAAAGAAAAAATTATGGCAGCAAATATAAGACAAAATGAAATAAATTATGTTCTCCTTAAAGTCCACTATCAACATAACTAATAGAGGAAAAAAAAAAAATATAAACTGGTATATGCGTGCTGAATTGAAACAACTGTGACATATAGACCAAGATTCAAAATTTCTAAGCTTTATCAGTTTATTAAGAGTTTGTTAGCAAAGTTGGTCAAAATAGATGTCACATCACATGGCCCTCTTTGCTACTCAAGTCCAGAGGTTAATCACATAGGTCTCATTTCTAAGACCATGTGCTTTAAGCAAACAGAAAGAGGAGAGAAAAATATAAGGGGAAATTTAAAAAGAGAGAAGGCAAAAATAACTCTAGATTGTCAAGAGACCTGGTTTTCCATTCCAGGCTTTGCCACATCTGTGATCATGGACAAATCAGTTCACTGGACTTCATTTGTAAAATGAGGTTTTTGGACTAGACTCAATTAAACAGATATTCATTAAGTTCTTGGGCATTATGCTTTCCACTAGGAAAACAAAGTAAGTGACACAATCTCCAACTTAAAGGAACTGTCAACTTGAGAGGGATGAAGATATAATAACAGAAACACTGAAATGAAGGCAATGAAGTGATCAAGTCAAAATTTTCCAGAAAAATTTTAACTGGGAGAGAACATTATGACAGACTGGGCAATATAGAATTAGAAAGATTACAGATTCTGGAAATAGATGATCTTAAGAATCACGTAAGCCTTTTTGTTCCCAGTAATGGAGAGACTGCTGCCAGCTAATTCAAGGATGCCTTCCAGTGCACTAAGAGCCAATTGAATCCAGAAGAAATAGTTCATAAAAATCTTGACAGATCTTTTCCCTTTTTTTGTCTTTGTTGTCACGCTTATTAATTTCAGGATGATCTTGATTTAAACTGGATCTCTCACCAAACTTTTTGTAAATTAATTTTTCACTTCAGCCACTTCTTATTGTCTTGAGATATAATTCATACTCTTCCCAGCTCTAATAAAATTTCACAAATGATTTAGTTACACTGGTATTGACCTTGGCTATCTGCTTTTCTGGTAATTGATTTACATCACTTAAAAAAAGCTATCCATTTAGTATCCATTTTTTTTCTATTGTCAATATTTTGTTTATATAGGTCAGAATGGTATTGTTTTAAATTATACTCCATATCATCTTCTCATTTTTATTCTCATTTGGTGCTGATTTTGTTCTTTGCTGTAACAAATTCATGGTCTTTCTATGCATAGAATGCCAACCTATAAATGAATGATATTAGTAATCAGTAAATTAGTAATAAGTAAAAAGTATTTCCTATCAAGATATACTAAATTTCATTTATTATGCTGTTATACTTTCTACATATATATAATTTATTTATTTATAAATCCTTTTATTTTCAAAACACATGTACTGATAATTTTCAACATTCACCCTTGCAAAATCTTGTGTTCCAATTTTTTTTTTACTCCTTCCATCTCCTCCCCTAGGCAACAAATAATTCAATAAATGTTAAACATGTGCAGTTCTTCTATACATATTTTCACAATTATCATTATGCTTTCCTTTTTGAAAAAGTGACCAGTGCCTCATGTCAAAATGGTGGCCTCCTTCATTAACTCTTGGCTATGTTTTTCCCCCAATATTTTTCACTTAATCCACTCTCCAATGTAAAGGCTATACCAAACCACAGTGAACTCTCTCCCATGTGATCCTGTATAGCATTTTTTTTCAGTAGTCACTTAACACATTTAACTTCAAGTCCCAGACTACACTACCATCCACTTAATTATTCTGCTTCATGATTAAGTGCTCCTCCTCTTATTCTGAAGTTTCAAAAGTCCAAGAGCATGAAATTAGAGCTGGAAGCATTAGAGAACTTAATTGTGAGTTATATGTTTTGATACCAGCTTTTCCCTAATTAAAAGTCATAGGGCTATTACCCCATCTTCTTCTCCTCACTGTGGACATTACTATTTGCAAGCTCTTTGAAGACTATGTCTCAAGAATCTTATCTCATTTAATCTTTTTTATTGCTCCAGTGCCTAGCACAATCCTCTTGTGCTAGGGTTTCTTAAATTTTTCGACTTATGACTCCTTTTGACCTAAGAAATTTTTACATGATTCCATAAATTACATATATAACTTTATATTATATATAAAAATATATTTTATAAATATTAAAACAATAGGTATATAAATCAAACATTAACTGATAATCATAATTTTGCAGACATCCCCCCCACATTCAATTATGAAACTTTAAACCACAGTTTTAGAAGCTGTTTCTTACTGAATTATTGACATACATATCTTAGCTCCATATGTGTTACTCATAGTTTACAGATTTAAAGCTAGAAGGGATTTTGGCTCTCATGTAGACCAACATGTTCTTTTCAAACATGAAGAAATTAAGGCCCAGAGACAAAGTTATTTGCCCAACATCAACAGAGGGGGAAAAGCCTAAACCAGGATTTTATTTGAAGTCTTCTAACTTCAGAGTCAGTACTTTTACCTGAATATGCTGGTACTTCTCATTGTAATTCTCACAGAAGGTACAAGAAGATTGGAACAAAATGTTTAAAGCTCTTTTCAATTCATGTTAGCAAAGTTAATGATTTCCACATAAGTAAATCAGACTCTCTTTCTCTTGGACTTCCTACCTCAGGGTCACTTTGGATTATCTCCTCTTTTTACTGATTTCTGGGGTATAGTACCAGAAGAGCCCGGGGTAGGGGAGGGGAAAGGAGAGAGGAAGATTGGAGGATAAGGATTTTTCTGCTCTCCTTCCCTAGTCTGGATGTTCAGTATTTATAATATGTGGTGGTTAATGCAGTATCTAGTTTGTTACCATTTCCTTTCTAGAAACATATCTTGGTGGGTGTGACAGTATAGATAAGAAAGTGAGTTGGCAATGGTTACATATAACCAATATGGATTATCAAAAAAGAACAGAATTTCACAGAGAAAACTTGGTCTTGTTGTTGTGCCACAGTTCCCTTTTATTGTCCTGCCTCAGTTTCCCTAAATTGTTCTGCCTCAGTTTTTCAAATGCCTGTCTCAGTTCCTTGAATAACAATTCCTGCCTCAATCCCTCTAGTTGCAAACCCACCCCCTCCTGATCATTAGGACTGATATAATTTAGGGCTAGTTATTCTAAGATTATAAATTACAAATGTGTAAACTCAAGATAAGGGGGAGTTCAGACTTTCTGCCTCCTAAGTCCTCCTGGTTTATCTGAATTTATGGTCCTCGTCTCCCACCCTATCAGAATCAGACCGATGTCTATTCCCACTCTCAGTGCTCTGACTCTACCCCTGCCTCTGTCTACTCTGGTAGATTAGAGCCATGTGTATACCGTGTTTCCCCGATAATAAGACCTATCCTGAAAATAAGCCCTCCCCTTACTGTGTAAGAGTCCTCTAAAATAAGCCCTCCCCCGAAAATAAGTCCTATTGAGATTGCTACTGTAGTGAAGGGATCCCCTGCGCTACACGCTACATTATGGTACCTTCTGTATGTACCATTCCCCCTATCCCCCCTGCTGGGTGAAACGCACGCCAGGCTCCGAGCTGCATCCAATCAGAGCTGCAGCAATGAGCACGTCATCCTGTTCTTTCCCAGTGATTTGCTTGCTGGGGCCATTGAGAGCAGGGCCGCAGAGGAGAGCTGAGGCAGGACAACATAAAAACCCGGTATGTAAGCGGGAGTGAGGGGGCATGATGGAGGATAAAAGAAGAACTCAGGGGGCATCATGGAGGATAGAAGGAGCACTCAGGGAGCATGATGGGGTTAAAACATTATTGAGGGGCATGATGGAGTGAAAAGAAGGACTGATGGTCATAATTTTATTATTCTGTCTGCACAGGTCACCTGTGTTTTGGCAATTCATTTGGATGGAAAGAAAGCCACACCTCTAATCATCAGTAAGGGCAAGAAAGATAAGATTGAACGTGTATCAGGCATTTACGTTCTTGAAACCGAAAAAGTCTGGTGTATACAAGCCGTTATAAGAAAGTGCGTTGATTTAATGCTGCCACTTGTTATGCGAGGTAACCAAAGAGGTCTGATAATCTGGGATTCAGCCAGCACTCACCGCACTAAAGAAATGAAGAACTTCCTTGCAGAGAGAAGGATAGAGCAAGTAATGATTCCCGCAGGAATGAATGCCTATCTCCAGACCCTTGATATTGCAATAAACAAGCCATTCAAGGACCATTTGCGCATGGAAGTCAATGACTACATTGAAAATAGAATGGAAAGAAATCCATTGTGGAATGTGTGGAAACTTTGTGAAGCCCTGTCTGCAAGAAGTCAAGACTTGGGTGAAGAAGTCATGGGAAAAAATTACTGACAGCTGTGTCACCAAGGCACTACGAGCAGGTTACCTGGACAAGACATGTTCATTTAAAGAGAGCTATATTGCTGGACATGACAGATTGGGTCCACTTCTTCTGAAGGAAATAGAGGCTCAAGACATCCAGGGCGGAATTCAGGGTATGGACACTTATGACGATGTTGTTGAAGAAGATGACATGATCATTATTGAATAAAGGTACTTTTTTTTGTTCACATTTACCTGTTTATTAAAATTGCTGTCAATGTTCATTAAAATAAGCCCTCCCCTGAAAATAAGTCCTCTGGTGGTTTTCTGTCCAAAAAAATTAATAAGACAGTGTCTTATTATCGGGGAAACATGGTATATATTTCATGGGAAACTCACATTTCCTGCTGGATACTTTGAGATATCAACCCTGGGGGCAAAATTTCTCCCTTTCAAATAAAATATTAAAAACTCTAATCTCTATCTTGCCTCAGTTTCTCCAGAATTACATTATAAAATTGGAAAAGACTTTCAAGGTCCACTTATTCTACCCTGTTTGTTCTATAGATGAGGAACTTAAAGCCTAAAGAAATTAAGGAACTTGCTCAAAGTCATAGAACTTTGAATTAAGACTAGAAACAGGTTTCCTCATTCCTAATCTGTTGTTCTTTCAATTTCCTCAGTTGTCTCCCCAATGTTTTAATTTATTTAACTGTTCACTATGTAAATAAGTTCCTTTTCTTTGCTTTAACTTCTTAAACACTCAATATTAGCTATTATCCTATTTGCCATTGAAATCCATTCGAAGCAGTATTCAAAATTTATTGAATTGCTACTATGAATTCCACACACAATAGGTATTGAGAAGGATTTAAAGGAAATAACAAGGAAAAGCAATGTGTGTGTTGCATGTGTGAGAGAATTATTCATCTTCATATAAGGGAAAGATCCATGTAGACTGAGGAAGAAATTTAGGAAGGGTGAGAGAAATAAGAAAACCTACCATAACAAATACAATTGACACACTGGGTCAGGCCCCTAGTCATTCTAGTCTAAATCAATCAAATCAAATGGTGCAAGCACCATGCTATTCCAATATTTTTTCTTTGAGACAGTAAGAATGGTTCATTGGAAAGTGATGATTACCTTCCATGACAACTTCCCTCAGTGATGAGGCATTAATCACTAAACTGATTAATTTTAACATTCCTACTGATGCAATTAGGGAACTAAATGATAAGGTTAGTGGCAGTGCAGAGTTGTAGAAACTCCTCTTTGGTTGGCACAGGTCCAATGTGAAAGAATTCACGAACTTGAAATATTAGACAGGCAAAAAGGAAGTTTATTGTTGGCACTACAAAAGCCAGCTTTTGCTAGGAAGACTGACTTCTGAGTGACAAAGTTCTGGCAGAGAGATAAACAAGAGGTGTAGAGAAATCCTGGCAAAGAGATAACAAAAGGTTTATCACTGAGCAGAGAATGTCTCTTTACAACAGGGAGAGATCCTGGTAGGTAGCTGTGCCAAGGGGATAGAGGTCCCTTGGCATGACATGATTCCCACTTCAGGCCTCTGCAAATTATGAGTTTAAAATTGCATGTTTTTATAAGGAATCTGAGATTGAGCCAATTTTCAGCTCAATAGAGGGTGCATCTAGTCCCACCAAGACAACAAAATGAAATCACTTTATCTTGATTACCTGAGGTGGGAGTTTCTCCCCACCAAAGTCAGAGGATAGTTTCAGGGTTCCCCCCATCATTACTCCTGGGATACAAAATTAAAAGCAGTAACTTCTGAAGTGCCATCCCAACATTTAAACTAATCCTTGCTTATCCTGAAAGCTTAGATAACTTGAAGTACAGGGAAACCCCTGAGGTCTATAGGAAAACTGCCATTTCACCATAGCACACATGACTTAACTCACCTATCTTCAAGGACAATGAGAGACTTCCTTTTGGCCTTATGCAAAACCGCCAGATAAGTCTCTATCCCACCTCCAGAACAATGAATAAGCACAAAATCTACATCCCATGCTTAATCCCCCTGCAAGCACACCCTGTGGTCCCCATTACAGCAAGCTCCCTTCTTTTCGGTTTCAAGGGATTGTTTTTCAATCAGCTCCCTCCTTTGTTAACTCTCTGGAACATCTTCCATGAGACCTAAGGACATTCTGGTAATCCTCAAATAAGGAACTGCTAGCTGGTTTTTTGCTTCTGTACAATTATTGCTTACGGCATTAAGGAATCCTCCACCTAGCAGGTTCTTGCTTCTTATAAACTCTCCCTTCATTAAGACCTGCTTGTATTTGAGACCCTTCTTTCTCCCTTTTCAGCTGTGCCAGCATTTCAATAAATCTCCACATCAAATTCCAGTTGGGTCTTATCTTGTATCTGTTTGGGCATAATATTCTAATAACCCTGAGTACTAGCTGATAAAGTATTAGAGACCTTTTAAAAACGACCTTAGGTAAATTTTATAGCACTAGAGTTGTCAATTATCTATTCCAATCCCAACTTGAATTCCTCCCCATCTTCCACTATCTTAACCCCATTCCTCTCACCAATCAAATAAGGAAGTAGAATCCTCCATAGGAAAAATTTTCAAACACATTTTAGACAGCAGTCTTGCTTTCTGAATCTGCTTTGGAAAAAGCTTGCTTAAGAAGTGACCTGTACAAAGGATATGAACAGCCAATTTTCAGGTGAAGGAATTCATCTCTATTGATCTGTAATCACTATCCATTACCCATCAGGACTGAAAAACCTGAGGAGGACAGATAGGAACATGATGTTCTCTTCAAGTTTTTAAAGAATTATTAAATCAAAATGGGTTCATGATTTAGACATAAAGAGTGATATTATAAGCAAATTAGAAGAACAAAAGATAGTCTACTTCTCAGGAATTTGTAGCCAAAGAAGTAGAGTATATTATAAAGTGAAAAATGGATAATTTTGATTATCTTAAGTTAGAAAGATTTTATACAAACAAAATCAATGAAGACTAGATTAGAAGAGAAGCAGAAATCTAGGGAAAACTTTTTACATACAAAGTTTCTGATAAAGGCCTCATTTCTAAAATGTATAGAGAATTGACTCAAATTTATAAGAATATAAGCCCTTCTACGATTGCTAAATGGCCAAAGGATATAAACAGATAATTTTCACATGAAGAAATTAAAATCATTTCCAGTCATATAAAAAAATTCTCTAAATCACTATTGATCAGAGAAATAAAAATTAAGACCACTTTGAGATACCATTACATATCTCTAAGGTGACAGGCTAAGATAACAGGAAAAGATAATTATAAATGTTGGAAGGGATGTGTGTAAACTGGACACTAACACATTGTTGGTGGAATTGTGAACTGATCCAACCATCCTGGAGAACAATATGGAATTATGCCCAAAAGGTTATTAAATTGCATATCCTTTGATCCAGCATCCAGCAGTGTCTCTATTGAATCTGTATCCCAAAGAGATCACAAAAAATGGAAAAGGACTCATATGTGCAAAAATATTTGTGGCAACCTTTTCTATAGTGGCAAGGAATAAGAAATTGATTGGATGCCCATTAGGAGAATGGCTGAATAAGTTACACTATATAAATGTTATGGAATATTATTGTTCTATAAGAAATGATAAGCTGAATGATTTCAGAAAGACCTGGAGAGACTTACATGTTTCCACTCCCCTGCCTCCACCCACCAAAATCGTCATTTCCTATACAACACATTAGGACTTGCACAAAGAGTGGGTGGGGGCCATTCTTTCTCCAAGCTTATATATTAATAGAGTATGGTCCAATTACTATTTAGCCTCATGTGCTTGGGACCTCAGTGCATCAACTCAAGCCTCAGCCCATTACAACTATTGATCAGAGAAATGCAAATTAAGACAACTCTGAGATACCACTACATACCTCTCAGATAGGCTAAAATGACCGCAAAAGATAATGACAAATGTTGGACGGGATGTGGGAAAAGTGGGACACTAATACATTGTTGGTGGAATTGTGAAGCAATCCAACCATTTTGGAGAGCAATTTAGAACTATGCCCAAAGGGCTATCAAACAGTGCATACTCTTTGATTCAGCAGTGCTTCTACTGAGCTTATATACCAAAGAGATCTTAAAGGAGGGAAAGGAACCCATATGTGCAAAGATATTTGTGGCAGCCCTCTTTGTAGTGGCTAGAAACTGGAAACTGAGTGGACGCCCCTCAATTGGAGAATGGTTGGGTAAATTGTGGTATATGAATATTATAGAATATTATTGTTCTATAAGAAACGATCAGAAAGGATTTCAGAGAGACCTGGAGAGACTTACATGAACTGATGCTAAGTGAAATGAGCAGAACCAGAAGATCATTATACATGGCAACAGCAAGATTATATAATGATCAATTCTGATAGATGTGGCTCTTCTCAACAATGAGCTGATTCAGGCCAATTCCAAAAATTTTGTGATGATGAGAGCTATCTATACCCAAAGAGAGAACTGTGGGAACTGAGTATGGATTGCAACATAGTGTTTTTACTTCTTTTGTTGTTTGCTTGATTTTTATTTTTCCCTTTTTTTTCCTTGTGCAGCAAGATAATTGTATAAATACATATGCCTATATTGGATTTACATATATTTTTAATATGTTTAATATATATTGGATTAAATGGCACAGTTTCAATTGTCCTATTCAGTTACTCTGCCTCAGGTTATAACCATTCCCTCTTAATATTAGAATAAAGATCTTATATCTTAGACCTTAGGCTATAATCATTCCCTCTTAATGTTTGATGAGATAAAAGTCTTTATCCATTTTAGACATCATTGGACTATCAGGAGCCTCTCTAGTACCTCTCTCCATTATGTCATCCTAGGTGCCTGCCTCCATTATGTCATCCTCATTCTAGGTTCCTCCCCGCATTATGTCCTCCCCATCCAGGTACCTCCCCCATTATGTCATCGTTCTTTCTTGAAGACAATAGTCTTATTCAGCCCTGGGACTAAATCATGGATCCATTTGGTCCCAGTAAATCCCATTTAATAAATTACTAAATACTCTCTAATCTCTATCTTGCTCAGTTTTTCGAGCATTATAACGTTAAGAAAGTTGCTGGAAGAAATAGACAGCAAAATTATACTAGTGGGGGAATCCCAACCTCCCACTTCAAAACTAGATAAATCAAATCACAAAACAAATAAGAAAGAACTTAAGGAGATAAACGGAGTTTTAGAAAAGTCAGATATGATAGATCTTTGGAAAAAATTGAATGGAGACAGAAAGGAGTATACTTTTTTCTTGCCAGTTCATGGAACTTATACAAAAACTGACCATGTATTAGGACATAAAACTTCAAAATCAAATGCAGAAAGGCAGAAATAGTAAATGCATTTCCCCCCCCCCCCCCCAAGATCATGAGGCAATAAAAATCATATGCAATTTTAAAAAAAACATATTTTGGATTACTTATCATCTAAGGGAGAGGGTGGGGGAAAATTGGAACACAAGGTTTTGCAAGTGTCAGTGGTGAAAAACTATCCTTGCATGTTTTGAAAATAAAAAGAAGAAGAAGCAGAAGAAGCAGCAGAAGAAGCAGCAGAAGAAGAAGCAGAAGAAGAAGCAGAAGAAGAAGCAGAAGCAGAAGCAGAAGCAGAAGAAGAAGAAGAAGAAGAAGAAGCAGAAGCAGAAGCAGAAGAAGAAGAAGAAGAAGAAGAAGCAGCAGCAGCCTGTAGCACCTGTCTAGAATACATTTTGGATCCTTAGAGCTAAACTGAGAGCTGTGGTATCTGCAAGTCCATAGAAGAAACTCCAATATACTGCAACATATCTAACATATAACTGCTTGCCATCTAGGGGAAGGGGTAGAGGGAGGGAGGGGAAAAATCGGAATAGAAACGAGTGCAAGGGATAATGTTGTAAAAAAAATTACCCTGGCATGGATTCTGTCAATATAAAGTAATTATTAAATAAAAATTAAAAAAAAAAGTAATCTAGACTTATTTACACATTAAAGCCCAATTACTTTTACTGATGGCTTTAAAATCAAAATGCATAGGTGCAAACTAACTTCTACTGATTATAAACAAATTAGTATTTAATTCACAACTCACAAAAGAGCTGTTGTAATTTTAGGAATTTCTTATATGTCAAAAAAATAAGTTTAAATATTCCATCAAAATTTGTAAACAACTTGATGCTATTTTTTAATAAAAACACTTTGAGTCATCAAAAAATAAAATAAAATAAAATTCAACAAGACGTACCTCCATTTGGGGTTATGTCAGAGAATTAGTGATATGTCAGTGCAACATTGAAATGTAAGTGGGAAATATTTAACTAAATAAATGAATATATGATAAAACATTAAAAGAAAGAAAGAAAGAAAGAAACTCCAACCTGAATTTTATGTCAGAAGCTTTTTCTTTCTTCCTTTTTTTTTTTTAATAACTTTTTATTGATAGAACCCATACCAGGGTAATTTTTTTTACAGCATTATCCCTTGCATTCACTTCTGTTCCGATTTTTCCCTTCCCTCGCTCCACCCCCTCCCCTAGATGGCAAGCAGTCCTTTACATGTTGAATAGGTTACAGTATATCCTAGATACAATATATGTGTGCAGAACTGAACAGTTTTCTTGTTGCACAGGGAGAATTGAATTCAGAAGGTAGAAATAACCCGGGAAGAAAAACAAAAATGCAAGTTTATATTCATTTCCCAGTGTTCTTTCTTTGGGTGTAGCTGCTTCTGTCCATCTTTGATCTGAATTAACTCTCTTTATCGAAGAGATCCACTTCCATCAGAATATATCCTCAAACAGTATCGTTGTTGAGGTATATAATGATCTCCTGGTTCTGCTCATTTCACTTAGCATCAGTTCATGTAAGTCTCGCCAGTCCTCTCTGTATTCATCCTGCTGGTCATTCCTTACATAACAATAATATTCCATAACATTCATATACCACAATTTACTCAACCATTCTCCAATTGATGGGCATCCTTTCATTTTCCAGCTTCCAGAAGCTTTTTCAAAAGAGAGACATCAAACCCAGTGGGATTTTAGCCAATTGAATTGCTTTACAACTCTAGAGTCCCAGAGTGGGCAGCCACCATTTTCTACTTCAAGAGTTTCCAATGTGAAGTTTCCAAAGATCTAAAAAAAAAGTACAAAGATTATTGACTGCTGCAGACAAAGAACGTGCTACCATAAAAGGTAAAAGAATCATCTTTCCTTATCAACATCCTGATTATTGTTAACTGTAACATTTGTGTCATTTTCTTTCTTTTCTTTAGTAGTTCAATACTAAGCAAGAGGCTGCTTTCTTACTCAATATTCTTATTTAACTTAGGGACTTCAATATACACATTGATTTCCCCCCAACACAAATAAGGCTGGCCTCCTAAGCTTCACACACAGAGATCATTATATGCCTTTGATCCTACTATCACCTTTGACCTTCATGACCTTACGTTCTACTTAAGAGTTTTCTTTCTCAGACTGTAATTGCTTCCTTTCCTCTAGCTCACTCCTAAACTTTCTCATCTTCATTTTGCTCTCTATTTCACTTTGCCTCTCACCCCTTTCATAGTTACAAAGATCATTCCTGCTCTGCCCTTTTTCTCCTCTTTTCACAGTTCTCACCAGGTTCAATTTTATTACACATGTCATTTGTTGACTTGTCACAGTAACTGCTTCTACCTTTTCAAACCCTATCCCTAGGTTACTCCAACCTTCTCTACTCCTATTCACATAGATCTGTACTCATCTAGAGGAAGTCACACAACTGTGCTGACTAAATCCATTACTACATAGCATAATCTAATCTTAATTGGGCTCTCATTAACATTAGTTAATATTCTTGCTTTTCCCAGATTAACTCTAGATATACTCTACCCAGAGACTTCACCAAACTTTCTTGGTTACTGATCTTGATTATTCCATAGTAATATTTCCATAGTAATCATATGTTGTGGAAAAAAAAAATGAGACCAAAAGCACTGCATTCAGTCCTCCATAGTTCCCTCTCTGGATGCAGATGGCTCTCTCCATCACAAATCTATTGGAATTGTCTTGGGTCACTTTATAATTGAGAACTAAGTCTATCATACACTGTAACGACTGCGCTAGCACCCAGGACACCCCAGAATCAGCCAGAGTCAGGATAAGCAAAAGTCCTTAATCTTTATTCTTGGTCCCCAGATGCAGGATCGAACAGGATGGAAGCAGATTCTCCGCAACCACCTTCTCCCTCGTCTATTGCCAAGAGTATGACTCTGGCTAGTCTTACTCCACTCCCTAGTCCCTCCTACAATCCTCTATACACAAATCATTGAGCCAGTACGGATAGTGGGAAGGACCATATGCCCATAAGAGTATTGTCCAATCAGTAGTTGGCCTCAAGCACTCAGTAGTCCAAATCTCAGTGCATCAATCCAATAATTTCAGCCCTCTACATCTCCTGCTTTCTTTTGTTTTAGAACACAGGTGGTCATGCCATCTCTGACTTTTCAGGATGGTGAGAGCCCCCAAAAGGAGGTGATCATGCCCTCCCTGACTTCTCAGGAAAAGAGATGAAAACACCAAAAAGGAGGTGATCCTGACTTCTCAGGAAGGGAGATGAAAGCACTAAAAAGGAGATGATCAAGCCCTCCTTGACATCTCAGGAAGGGAGATGAAAAGCACCAAAGGGAAGTGGGGATTGATAGCAGGTTTCTGGGCTGAAGGCTCTTATTAGAAACAGGTATGCACAAACCCATCAGCATGGGAGGTATTACACGAGCACACAGCAATAATGCAGAGGCTATTAGTGATGATTCTCCCCACAACCAGTGCAGGCTCAATGTGGTGCAACAAACATGAATTGTATATGCAAGTAGTGATATAACAAACAATATAAATCAATATGGTATTATAAGAGATTTCCAGAAGTCCTAGAAGGAGGGTATGTAAACAACAATCACACATACGCCTTCTTCAGCAGCCAAGAGATAGTCTAAAACCAATCTATTGAACATTGCTTCATATATCGGGAAATCCAATGATCCCCAAAGTTTTTTAAGTCCTGAAAGACTTTTTATGTGTTAGGGAATCCAATGATCCCCGCAAGTTTTTGAAGTCCTGCCACAGTCTTATCATTTCTCAGAGAATCCAATGATTCCTGAGGGTTTTGAAATCCTACAACAATCTTATCATGTCTCAGAGAATCCAATGATTCCTGAGGGTTTTGAAGTCCTACAACAATCTTATCATGTCTCAGAAAATCCAATGATTCCTGAGGGTTTTCAAGTCCTACAACAATCTTACCATGTCTCAGAGAATCCAATGATTCCTGAGGGTTTTGAAGTCCTACAACAATCTTACCATGTCTCAGAGAATCCAATGATTCCTGAGGGTTTTGAAGTCCTACAACAATCTTATCATGTCTCAGAGAATCCAATGATTCCTGAGGGTTTTCAAGTCCTACAACAATCTTACCATGTCTCAGAGAATCCAATGATTCCTGAGGGTTTTGAAGTCCTACAACAATCTTATCATGTTTCAGAGAATCCAATGATTCCTGAGGGTTTTGAAGTCCAACAATTTTTGATGTCAATGAGTCAAAAGCCATAACTGCCATGCTCTTTTAGTGGTAGGCACAGTCAGCAACGGAACCATCCGATGTTTCTTGGGTCTTCTCCTTTGTTTCAAGGGTCTACTCTGTCTCCCTCTGATGGACAAGGTGAATACAGCTCGTTGGGCACCCATCTGATTCCTTCTCCACCTGTGGAGATGTAAGCGTACCTTCTCCCCCAAGCAGTTAACCTATCTGGTCCCTTCCATTCACCACTTTCTGGGTCTCTCCACATCACCTGGCGATTATCTAAAGATAGTGGAGCTGCTCGCACTGGACACTGCCCTTTCAGTGGGTTATAAAACCTGTCTGCTGGAGCCAGTGCATCTTTGTCAATAATCAAGAAATTCACACTATAAAGAACTAGAGTTAGAAGTTCTCTAGGGTTACTTGTGGTTCCCCCTTTTCTTTTGTTTTTGGAGGAGCGTCTTAATGTCTCTGTTTCTCCTTTCTACTATTGCCTGTCTTTGAGGATTAAAGGATTAGGGGTTAGGGTTACACAGTGGTGTGTAAAATCTTACACTGTGCACAAAAGTGTGCAAAATGTTTAGAAGTATATGCAGGACCATTGTCTGTTTTTATTGCTTGTGGCATACCCATAATTGCAAATGTTTATATAAGGAATTCAATGACCACTCGGGCTGTCTCTTTTGTTACTGGTATTGCAAAAGTGAATCCTGAAAAAGTGTCTACAACATGGATAAAAGACAGATGACCAAAAGATTTATAATGGGTCACATCCATTTGCCAAATTTCATTGGGTCTCAAATCACAAGGGTTTTTTCCTGGAGGCAGTGTAGAAGCATGGAAAGGAAGGCAAGCTGTACAGGCTTTTACTATGTTCCTTGCTGCCTCTCTTGTTATTCCAAATTGAAAACGTAAAGCTCAAGCAGCCTGATGACATTTAAAATGAGATTCTTGGGCTTCTTGAAATAAAGGAGTATTGGCCAGCATAGTTAGAAGGCTATCTGCTTTTGAATTAGCATCAAAAATTGGACCTGGAAGTCCACTATGAGAGTGGATATGCAAGACAGAAATCTTACCTGGATGTTTTCTCACTTACTCTTGAAGTTCCTTGAAGAGCTGATACATATTAGAGGCTACAAATTTTAATTGGGCTGTGGCAGTTCTTTGTACCACACCTACTGAATAGGCTGAATCAGATATCATATTTACATCTCCTGGATAATAAGTAAGAGCTAGAATGATTGCATACAATTCATTCTGCTGAGTGGACTGAAAAGGAGTTTTGACTACTCTCTTTATAGTTAAGACACGAGAGTATACAGCACAAATATTATGTTTGGATGCATCTGTAAAGATAGTTAGTCCTTTAAGAGGAACTTTAGAAACCTTC
This sequence comes from Antechinus flavipes, assembly GCF_016432865.1. Taxonomy (NCBI): domain Eukaryota; kingdom Metazoa; phylum Chordata; class Mammalia; order Dasyuromorphia; family Dasyuridae; genus Antechinus; species Antechinus flavipes. The sequence goes on from NC_067401.1 coordinate 189,125,415, forward strand.
TCTTCAAGAATCCATTGCCAATTTTGTAATAGTCTGGTTATCTTTAATGGAGACCCATGTGCAAAATTTGGAGCCATGACCAATAAAATTTGCACTCTGGGATGGTTTCACAGCATACATTAATTTGTTCATTAGTATAAAAGATGTATATCTTGTCAGGTCTTATCCCAGATAATTGTACTGCTCGCTTAATGGCCTTTAATAAAATTCTAGCCACAAGCACTGGCTAAGGAGTAAGGCTTTGTTCTGGTTGTGCTGGGAGGTTCATCCACTCTATCACACTATCTCCTTGATGAAGGACTGCTGTGGGTGTCTTTTGTGTAGCAAAAACTGATATTTCCAAGGGTTTTTGAGTGACTCTTTCAACCACATTGGATAAAGCCAGTTCAACTTCTCTCAAAGCCTCTTGAGCTTTTGTAAGCTGACGTGGTGAGTTTAAAGCATTGTCTCCCCTTAAAATGTTATATAATGGTTGCAATTGATAGGTGGTCAAGCCTAACACTGGTCGCATCCATTGGATATCTCCTATCAATTTCTGAAAGTCATTTAAGATATTTAACTTCTCTGTTCTTAAGGAAAGTTTTTTACTATGAGCACCTTAGGATATACTTCATATCCTAAATATTGAAAAAGAGCATGTCTTTGAATTTTTTCTGGAGCTATGTGCAATTTGTAGTATTATCTTAGTGTTTCCATGGTCTTTTGTAGACATGCTTCTAACATTTGTTCCTCAGGTACACATCCTTATATATCATCCATGTAATGTAATAACATAACTTTTGGAAATGCTTTTCTTACTGGAGTAAGAGCAGCAGCAACATACATTTGACACATCGTAGGGCTGTTTTTCATTCCCTATGGCAAAACTGTCCATTCATATCTTTTATAAGGCTCAGCTAAATTAACGCTGGGCACTGAAAAGGCAAATCTTTTCATATTCTCCTTATCTAGAGGGATAGAATAGAAACAATCCTTAATGTCTATAACTCAAAGAGGCCATTCTCTAGGCAATTGAGTAGGAGATGGAAGCCCAGGCTAAAAAGTTCCCATAGTTTCCATATGTTCATTTACCTTTCTTAAATCAGTCAATATCCTCCATTTTCCAGATTTCTTTCTTACAACAAATACTGGGGAATTCCAAGGGCTTAGAGAAGGTTGTAAGTGTCCTTGGTCAAGTTGCTCCTGTACTATATCTAATAAGGCCTGAATTTTATTGCTACCTAAGGGCCACTGTTCTATCCATATATCCATATATCTATGATATACCATACTGGTATATCAGTTTTCCATTGGATAGGAACAGGTGAAAGTGTTGACAGGCCTTCAACAGCAGCCCTGCCTAAAAAACCAAGGTACTCATTTTTAATCATAATTGTTGTAAAATGTCTCTTCCACACAGATGGGGATTTTTCCAACTATAAAAGGAGTAAAAACTCCTGTTTCACCTTCAAAAATCCATCTCAAAGGGGTAGCACTAACTTCAGCTGCTATTGATCCCCCTATACCAGACATGTAGGTTTAATTTAACCTTAATTTCTGGCCAGTGACTGGGCCAGTTGGCACCTCTAATGACTGTACAATCTGCACCTGTGTCTACCAATCCTTCTAATTGTAGGCCATTTATATAGATAGTGAGCATAGGTCAGTCAGCTGTCACAGCTGCTGTCTAGTATATTCCTGGATTTTTTTTGCTTGGAGTCAGAATCTGGGCAACTATCACCAGATTGCTTATTAGGAGTCTGTAAAACCTGATGCTACTACTTCTCCTGGTTGATAAGTTACACATTGTCTTCCTGTATACTAATACAGGGATATTGTCTACACATTCCCCAGTTTCCCACATGGATGAACACTATTTTGTAAGTGCTCTCAGGAGGTGAAATAGTCAAGCCTGGAGGCAAGGGATCCATAGGCTGGAGAGGAACATATTTCATCTCTCCAGGGGGATATCTCAATTGTCCCAGCTGCAAACAACTCTATTCTCCCCAATTGTAATCCTTTTCTCCCATCAGATTGCTTTCTGGCTGATTGATTGTGCAATCCCCTTCTCCTATCATATGGCTTCCTGGCTGATTGGTCATGTCTGGGTACTGGACTTTTAGGCACACTCTAGGATTCTAGGCACATTGGCTGCCATCATGCCCCAAGTGTTTTTTGTCTTGGGCCCTGGGGCTGGGCCCCTCATCCCGTTTCCCTGAATCAGTCTACATTCTGATGCCCAATGGAAGCCTCTGTTGCATTTTGAACATGGGGTCTTGGGTCTTGTTCTCCAACTGTTTTCTCACTCTGTCTCTATGCAACATTGAGCTTTCAGATGTCCTACTTTAGCACATTGAAAGCATTGACGAGTCTCTCTGGACGTCCCTTGCCAAAAGGGACCCTGTCTTCCCATGTTTGGATTTTGGGAAGTCTGCATCATAGCCTGGCTATAAAAGGCATTTGTGCCCACTGTGGCACAGTGTCTTATCTCCTCTAAAGGAGCATCCTTGCACAGTCCTAATATAGTTCTTCTGCAAACCTCATTAGCAAGTTGTCTTATCCTAATGTCTGTTACTGCATTTTCACCATTAGTACTTACGACAGCAGTCTGCAAGCATCCCACAAAATCAGCAAAGGGTTAATTTGTCCCTTGTGTTATTTTTGTGAAGGCTTCACCCTTGTCGTTTTTATTGGGAAGCAAAGTCCATGCTTTGATAGCAGCAGCAGCAATTTGCCCATATGCTGCTAAAGGATAATTAATCTGTACTGAAATTTCTGCATAAGAACCTACACCTGTTAGTTGGTCACAAGTGATTGGAGGATTAAGTCCACTTTGATTATTTTGTTGGGCTTGTATCCTACAGAGCTCACTATATTCAGAAAGTCACAAGTTTTGTCCAGGTTCTAAGCATGTCCTTGCTATAGATTTCCAGTCCGTAGGGATTAAGACTTGATAAGCCAAATTTTGTAGTAACATCTTAACATAAACTGATGTAGCCCCATAAAGAGTGCAAGTCTTTTTCAGCTCTTTGAGGATTTCCATATCAAAAGAAATATATCTTCTATTTTCTTGACCTGAAGAGTCAAACTCTTGAATCACTGGATACATTTCCAGTTGCAAATCATTTAAATTCTGGCCTTCTTCCCTGGCTTTAACTACTGCCTTTTGCAATCTAGTCATAGGAGGGGGTAATTTTGGCGGGGGAGGTGCTGGTGGCGTCACTACCTCTCTCACTACTCCTTCCCCCTCCATTCTGGAAGGTGAAGTTGATGGGGGCGTATCAAGAACCAGTTCCAGTTTAGGCTGGGTTGAAGCTGCTTTGTGAGAGCCAGAATCACCACCCCCTTCACCCTCACTTAACTCCCCATGCCCTCTGGTGATATCGCCTTTAACCCCTCCTTTGTCCTCCTGATTTTCCTCATACTTCCTCATCTGGCCATTTTTTCTATAATTTGCAGGATTTTTTAAGGCCAATTGTATTATGTTGTATATGTATATGGTGTTTCTTTGGAAAGTGACTCAGAACCATTATCATTATAATATTCGCATAGTTGATCTCCTCCAAGTTCCCAATTATTTAGGCTTATCTCTTCTTCCTCAAAGAACCAAGGGGTCGTATGTTCTAATGTATCCAGGAATCCATCAATCTGCTCCCAAGTCATAAATAAGCCCTGTCTCTTTATTAATCTGAATATGCTTCCTGCTGATTTCCTTTGTAGTGAGGTTGGGATTGGGAGTGGGGGAGAATCTTTTCCCCATTGTAGCTAGAAAAGGTCACTATTTTAGCCCTTAACAAACCCTGTTTGTCTATTTAAATACTCACTCTTATTTCCTGGTCATCAGAGACTTCTTCAGTGAAGTTAGGGTTCTCGGTTCCCACGCTTGAGTGCCAAATGTAACGGCAGCACTAGCACCTAGGACACCCCAGAATCAGCCAGAGTCAGGATAAGCAAAAGCCCTTAATCTTTATTCTTGGTCCCCAGATGCAGGATTGAACGGGATGGAAGCAGATTCTCCGCAACTGCTTCCTCCCTCGTCTACTGCCAAGAGTGTGACTCTGGCTAGCCTTACTCCACCCCCTAATCCCTCCTACAATCCTCTATACACCAATCATTGAGCCAGTATGGAGAGTGGGAAGGACCATTTTCCAAGCATATGCCCATAGAGTATTGTCCAAGCAGTAGTTAGCCTCAAGCGCTCAGCAGTCCAGATCTCAGTGCATTAACCCAATAGTTTCAGCCCTCTACAATACACAGTCTTGCTATTATTGTGTACAACATTCTCCTCCTTCTGCTCATTTCACTCCACTTCAGTTCAAGTTAATTATGCCTTTCCAAGCATTTCTGAAATCAGCCTGCTCATCATTTCTTACAGAATAATATTCCATTACATTCATATACATTTATTCAGCCATTTCCCAGTTGATGACCATCCATTCATTTTCCAATTCTCTGTCACCATTGCCACCATCACCACCAATTAAAAAAAGGCAAGCTGCTCCAAACATTTTAGCATATCTAGGCTCTTTCTCCTCTTTTAGGATCTCTCTGAGACACAGACCCAGTAGTGACACTACTGAATCAAAGTTCTATATCTCTTTGGCTAGCATTTTAAATTGGCTAGAATTCACAACTTCATCAAAAGTGCCTTGGGGTTCTAGTTTTCCCACACCATCTCCAATATTCATCATTATCTTCCTTTGCCTAAGCCAATCTGCCAAGTATGAGATGATACCTCAGAATGGTTTTAATTTGCATTTCTCTACTCAGTAGTGATTTAATTTTTTCACATGACTATAGATGGCTTTAATTTCTTCATCTGAAAATTATCTGTTCATATCCTTTGGTCATTTATAAATTGGGAAATAATTTACATTGTCATAAATTTGGCCCAGTTCTTTATATATTTTAGAAATGAGGCCTTTATTAGAAACACTGGCTGTAAAAATTTTTTCCCACCTTCCCATTTCCCTACTTTGAATATGTTTTGCATTTACTGATCTATGAACATGTTTTTTCCTCCCAATAAAATGTAAGCTCCTTGAAGGCAGGAGTTATAAAGTGCTGAGCACTTACTACGTACCTATTAAATTGAGTTTTATATATATATATATAGCGCAAAGACAAGTCTCAGTTAAGAGTTCCTTTTGTATCATAATAAAATCCCAGCACCTGCCTGCATTCCACAGCCCTATCATCACCATCAGTGGGACAGTAGTGACCACTAAAACAATCAGAAGTCCAAGTATAAGTGTAGAAAAAAGTTTATTTCTCATGAGAAAGGGTACACAATCTCTGACCCACAAAGCATGATTTTTGAAACACACACACACCCAGGGCAAAGTGCATTCCCTTTTTTATTATACTTATTGTAACTACTTGTCTACAGCTAGTGAAACCTCTATAATTCTGAATTGTTTGTGGGGTATCTTTCTCGGTAATATTAACCCAAATCCCAATGTCCCCATCCCAAATACATTTACAGCAGGGGAATAGCTGTAATATTACTCTTCTAATCCCATTATTCTATGGAAGGAAGGGGGGCTGAGACCAGAGTGTGGAAGTGAGACAGAAAGAAAGCCCCCCATAGCAAAAAGATATTCAATGGTCTTACCAGCCAGCCACATCAGATGAAACCCAGGGTTGGGTTGTGGTGGTAGAACAAGGGGGAGCAAGGGGGGACCAAGTCCCACACTCCTGCCAAAGGGTAAGGCATTGAGGGGGACAGCAGCTTGTCATCTGTGGGCAGTTTCTCTCTTCCAGTGCCCCTCCTGGTTGCACTTGGGGCAAAGATCAAGAGTTTCCTCAGAGGACAGCTGCAAGCACAATGGCCCTGTCCATTACACCTGAAGCCCAAATGTCTATGGTTCCCAGATATGGCAGCAGCTAAAATTTGTGCCTCTTCTCCATTTCTCACTTTAACTCTTCCATCTTCCTCCTCTGCTGCTATTTGGTCCTATTATTAAAGACCCCAAAAGCTGTTTCTAACAGCTGAGTTTGGGGACCCAAATTTAAATTCTGCAGCTTCCTACATATATCTGGGGCAGATTGTTAACATCTCTCCAGGAAAGATCAAATTGGAGGGCATTGGCCTTAAACCCTTCAATAAATTTAGTAGAGTTCTCAGAGCGATGGCCAAGTTTTTTCTTAATCTGAGAGAGAACTGACATTGAAAAGGGCACCCACCTATACTCCCAAGTGTCTCTCCTGAGAGTCAGTTGCTTCTCTCAGTGGGCAGAGGTTAGAAGAGGTGGCTGAATTAGGATCCTGAGGAGGAGGAAAAGGGATCCCACTCTTTGGTTTTGAGGAATGGGGATAGGGAAGTCTCAGGATCTGGTACAGGAGTTGAGGGAGACAGAGTTGAAGATATATTGTTGGACATAAGGTCCTGTCTTTGATAAGGAGGTGGTTCTGAAAGGGATTCACAGGCCTCCTGATAAGACTGCATGGGGGTGCAGAGGAGGGATCCTGTGTCCCTAAAGGAGTGGAAAGGAGGTTATTTAAAAGGTTATTATCTAACTTTGATTCCCCTCCAGTAAATTTTAGAAACATTGCAGGATGCTGTTTTAATTTAGGATCTTGAGACAAGGCCATAAAGACTTAAATATAGAGAATTTCAGTCCACTTGTCTTCAGCAAAACAAATCAAGCTGCTGGATAGTGTTATAGTTAACTGAGCCATTAATGGGCCATTTTTCCTGGTTCCCAAAAATATATTGAGACCAGGCAGTATTGCAAAAGAAACTAAGTTTCTTAGTTTGAGATCTTTCAGGTCAAATTTGTCTCTATTTTTTAAGAGACAGACTAGGAATCCTTAAGCATAGACACAGAGGTGAACTGTCCCATTTTGCCACAAGTCTTAAGACTTTCCAAATAGTGCCCCCACCTCTCAGGCATCCCTGAGAGGGCGACAGGTGACAGAAGCCCCCTGGTTAAGGGTAGTTCTCCTAAATGATGCAGGAACTCAAGAGTCTAGGTGTCCCTAGTCAAGGAAGTCTGTTGAGAGTAGAGCTCCTGACAGCCCCAAATATTTCTGGGTGTTTGGGTTGTCCCAGCTATAGAATAGACACAATAGAAGCAAGAGGACGGTTACCTCAGGGAAGAGGAGGTAAAATTTCGGGTGATTCCTGTGCGGGCCACCAAATGTTGAGGGGTGAGGATACCCTAATTGCAATGGGGGTACCCAAGCTTGTGTGGCAAGTTTTGTAAAAGAATTCAGTCCCAATCTCAAAGCAAGGTCTTTGGCAGAAATGGGTTTATTACCACTGAGAAGTCTCTCAAGTGAGATAGTTCCTAATTAGGAATTAGCAAAGGTTGGGATACAGAGCCTTGATTTTTATTTAGCCTTCCATAACCCAGGGCTAGAGAGCAATCTCTAGATGAATTGAGGAACTAAATTACAGGTCAATAATGGGTGGTAATTATGCCCCAGGCCAAGAACTCCAAATGAACTGCAGATGGGGATTACTGTGGGAATTTCCCTAGGGAATCAAGTAAGAGGGTGGAGATGCTCTCAAAGGCTGGGAGGTGTTGAGATTCAGGGTTTTTCCAACCCAGGTCCACCACCCCAAAAGGTCAGGGGGAGAGAGTTCCTATTCCATCACCTGCATCATCCTCAAGACAGCCCACATATGTGACCTGATGCATTATTTGCAAAAGCCCCTTCCCCAAATGTCATCATCCCTACCTGGGATGCCATGCTATTTGTACTACCTAACCCCCCCCCCCAATAACCTATCTACTGTTTTCTTTCCAGAAAGAATCTCTTACCCACATAATAACTATAGGATATCCATTCCAAAATTCTGGTAAACTAGCTCATAATGCTTCTACACCGTCAGCTTCTTCATAACCTCCTGAGAACTAATATTCCAAATCCTGAAGCCAACCAGTAGAAACTTCTCTAAAGTCTAAACCAAGCTACTCACTTGGTGTTCTCCAATCCTTGTGAAACCTATTTTCACTGGCCACAAGCTAGGAGAAACAAACAGATCTGTCAAAAATGCCCAGTCTGTGAAAGGACTGCTAAACCCCCTATCCGGAAGCCTATTTGGAGGACTGGAAGATGGATTTTACACATGTCCCCTTCTCAGGGGCTTCAAACTACTTTTAGGTTTTTGTTGTCTCCTTTACTAATTGGGTAAAAGCTTTCCTTGTAAAACTGAAGGCTCAGGTTTTTGCTAAAGAAGATCAAACCCATTTAAGATTAATTATCTCCACCATGCAAGTCATCCTCAACACCTTTTAAACACATTGCTTGCACCCCAGATCATGAGTGCTCTTTTCACTGTGTATAATTGTCACTGCTCCCACCCTTTAAAGGAGACAAAAGTGGGAATTTGGGGGGAAACATTCCTTGGTATTTTTCCCAGGAAGAGCTGTTTGGATGAGGCATTTATGATAGCCTTCCTCTGGGTTCCCAGCTATTTTCCCCATTAGCTTCATTTTAATTTTTTTGTTCATATTTGGCTCCTGCATTTTTAACCTACTTGTGAGATTTGTTTCCTCCAGACTCCAATCTATGAACTTCCAACTATTTGTTCACCCTGAATATCATTGGTTAATTGATTCTGACACCCAGTACCCCTCTGAATGCTGCCGCTGCCATCTTACCTCCTCTCCTCAGTATAGATCCCCAATAAGCAGAGTCTCCACCCCTTATCAGCATGAAGCAGTTCCAGAAGATGCAACCTCTGTTCCTCTGTCCCTAATGAATTTGGGGTACAAACTGCTTGAGAACGGGAAAATGACATGGTATAGCTTCTAGGGAAATATAGCAGTGGTTTGGGGGTCTCCTATCCTAACAATAAGTCAGTACTCCTAAATCTTCTAGCTTTGGAATCTGCCTCAGGAAACTCCCATACCCAATCTGATCTCTGACCACTCCTTATTGGATAGCTTCTAGCCTCAGGAAATTCCCACAGATCAAACTCCTGAGACAATAGTAAAAAGACCACTCCTCAACTCATTGCTGACAAGTAATCTTGTCAGTAATAATCTGGTCAAGAGAACCAAATTCCAGAACCACTCTTTCCTACATATGAGCCAAAGAATTAGCATATCTATGATTGAAAGCTGTATAAATGTATCTCCTTTCCCTTTCACTGCCAAAATTCCCTTAAAATTCCAACTGGCTTTTTGTAATGGTATTATAGTTACTATTGCAATAAAACTTTGCCCCTTGACTAGAAGATGGATTCAAGCCTGCAAATTCTTTTGAGAAACTTTTTGTCTCTGAGACCCCAAACTTTTGAGATTCCTCCTTCCCAACCTCAACACATGGAGATAGATCATATCCTTTTACTGAGTCCAGAGTCCTTAGAGAAGAGTTGTGGCACTCTGAGGTTAGGGGGAGACATAGGGACCCATAAAGAGAGAAATCAGAGCTAGAGAAAAAATCAGATTAGTGAGAATCAAAAACAAAGACACAAAACAAGCTGAACAAGATGAGGTGAGATCTCTCAAGACAGTTGTGAAAATCCAGTAAGGCTTCATCTATGTCAGAGTTGGAGTAGGCCTGAAGGTCCTTAAGCACTGATTAAAGGACATACCTAAGTCCCCTTCCTGCTATTCTCCCATGACATCATTTTCTCCCTAATTTGATCAAATATGGGCAACTATGTACTTGTTGGCCAAGTTCAATTTTTTGGGTAGTTACTGCCTTTAGAATGTTAAGATCCTCAGCCAATGAGAACGATGATCAGTGGGGGGAGGGGTGTTTGTGTTGGGGACTATTTAGAGTGTAAAACCTGTCCCAAAGGGTGCCTCCTCCTTTCCATTGCTTGTTCCACGGGAAGAACGCCCGTTCTCTGTACAATTTTGTTTTGCATCTAAAGATCTCTCCAGTTTTTTATTAAATGGTGACTACTCACCATTCTGAGCCACACAAAGTACTTTTAAATCTTAAAATGGCCAGATCTTTTCCTCCTTTTGAAATTCAGTTGAGAGAAACACTGCCAACTTGGGGCTCCACCGGCAAGTTCCCTTCAGCTTGTAGCCAAAGCTCCTACTATAAAAGAGTTAAACTAAAATCCTCTCTTTGCAGAGGTTCCAAACATGCTACAGGCTATGCCATGCCAAGGAGGCCTCTGCCCACTGGAATATTCTTTTCCAGTGCCACTCTCTCTTTACCCTCACCTATTTCTCTAAGGAAGACTTTATGCCTGTCAGGATTTCTAACCTTACTTCCCAATCCCTATAATTAAACCTCTTATCAATCTAGATTTTCAGGTTTATAAATTCCTTTACAGAGAATCCCAGCACTGCCCGAAGGGACTCCCTAAAAACTCCCTACCCTTGAGCTGAATCCCAAGGGAGTGCAGGGGAGCCAAACTTCTCCATTTTGTTCCCTAAACCCCAAACTTGCCACTAGACCTTATCATTTAACTCTGACCACCAGAAACCCTAATCTCATTTTGGTTTCCTAAATCTAGACCTTATCATTTGGTTATCTAGTAAAGGGAACCTCAAAACCTAAACCTCATCAGTATGAGGGTAGGAAAAGTTTACTTCTTTCCCAAGAGAAAGGGTTCCTAGCCTCTGACACACAAAGCATGTTTTAGAGACACACCCAGGCAAAGGGAATTCCATTTTTTTACACCCCCCCCCCCAAACCTTGTAGGCTTCTTTCCTCATTGGGTGGGGTTTCTAAAGCATCCAAAAATTAGGAAAGAAAACCTGAGGCTATCAAAATGCTTAACAGAGTAGGGTGTTCCCCACTCAATCCAATCCCTGCCCCCAAAGAGCTTTAATTCTAGAAGGGAAAGAAAACAGTGGAAAGCTAGGGGGAAAGAATAAAAGATAGGTTCAAATCTCTGGTCACCACCCCTAACCCAATCCCTACCCCTAAAGAGCTTACTTTCTTTTGGGTGAGATAACTGCTATCCTTCCCACTCCCCAGGGCCCTTCCTTTTCTTGTGTGTTTCAATTTTCTAATTTGCTTCATTTCTCCCATTTTTATAATAGTGGAAACCAAAATAAATCTATTTCTCACACAAGCAAGCATAATTTTCTTTCATTTCTTACCTTGTAATTTATAGCACAAACAATGTACTTATTTATGTGTGGGAAGTTTGGATATGTATAATGTCTGTATTATTTCTTGGAACTTCATGGCACAAAGCAGACATTAAAAAAGCTGACGATGGCAATGACAGCAAAGTCCTTGCTGTGTAGCTCATCTTGACAGATGCTAGTTAGGTTTGGCTGGAATATTCCTTTACTAGGAAATGTAGGTCTTTTGGAGTTTAGAATTGTTTTCTTCCTAATTCCAGTCAAAAAGGAATAAGAGGTCTATTGGTTTTACCCTCTGACAAACTCTTTTTTGGGTATGGATTAATCTTCTCACCTTCCTCCCCTGGGGCAGATTTTGAAATTTTGCTGACCTTTCAGCAAAGCAAGATAGCAATCACAATTCTATTACCAACCAATTGTGTAATATTAACTAAACTAAGTTTCTTTGGGCCTACCTTGTTTATAAAATGATCGAACTGCATAAAACAATCTATTCCTATTCAATCATCTGTCTCTGGCAGTGATGGGGGTGAACCCTGAAACTGTCTCTCCTTTAATCTGTAAAAGAAGGGTGACTCAGGGTCATAGGTTCTCCCCTGGAAAAAGCATACCTTTCCAGACAAGCCCTTCCCAAGTTAAGTAGTTTCATTCAATCAGAGATCTTGGTCAAATCATCCTCCATTGAAACTGAGATCTTTTGGGGGTGGCCCGGATCCCCTTCAGGGAATTCCCAAATTCTGGGAAGAAGCCTTCAAACTCCCAGTTAAGTGATTTTATTCATTTGGAGATCTAAGCCCCGGACATTGACAGTATCCAAGGAATCTCATTCAATTTTGAATGGAAGCCTGAGCCTCAGACTGATAATAAAAGACAATTCAGATTTCCAAATCTTTGCAGAAGTCTGAAACTGGAATTTGTTTTGCCAAGGAAGCTCTCTTCTTGGCAAGGCTGCCTGCCAGGACTCTTGCCCACTGTAAAGATGTTCTCTTCTCAACGTTATCTTTTGTTATTTCCCTGACAGAGCCTTACCCACTAACAAGTCTGTCTTTCTAGCAAAGGGGGCTTCTCAGTGCCAATAATAAAATTCCCTTTTGCCACACAGACTTTTCGGGTTTCCTTTGCATTGGACTACCAGAGGGGATTCTCCACGCCAATTCTTCACCACTAGCCTCATCATTTGCACCTCATCAGCAGAACACAAGGGCATTACTTTGAATAATTTTATTATGATTTTACACCCCCACACACACATGCACAATGAACCTAATGAACATTAGTAGCAATGTTTTATTTAGCAAACATTAAATTTTATATACATATATATATATTTGTTCTACCTTTTTTAGTTACCTCTTATACTCATTTTCTCAGACAGTATAATCTGCATATTTGAAAGAATAAAACAATTACCAAATACTTTGTACCAAAGATCTGTACTAAACTGGGAATACAAAAACAAAAACACAGTCCTTAACTTCACGAAGACATAAGGGAACATTACACAGGGAGAGTAGTTTCGGTATGGGCAATAGGGCCATTTACATGCTCTTTCCAAAGGCAAAGGTAGTGTTAATTTTATTCTCAAAGCAGGAAAGTGAGCTCAAGTGAGTGAGCTCAATATTTATAGATTTGAGAATAATGTGCCTAGAGATAAGGTGCAGGTGTGATTGCTAAAGGAGTGAGAGAGAATGAAAAGAGGAGCCAGAATAGAATTTTCCTACATTTTTCAGTTTCTTAAGGTGTTGTAAACTGCTGAAGTTTCATTCAATACAGCATTTAGTAACTATATTTGTGTTATACTGTACTGTGTACAGTACTGTACAAAAACCAATATTCCCTGCACTCGATACTTATATTTTCTTTGGGAGATATAATATTACTTATACAAATAGGTATATACAAGATAAATTGAGAAGAGGAAGTATAACTGGGAAGATCCTAAGAGGTTTCACTTTTTTTGGTATCTTAAAAAGTTTGTGATATCTAAGCTAAATTTTAAAGGACAAGGATTCCAAGATGAAGAAAAATGCATTATATATACAGAGATCTATATAAATAGATATAAATATATATTACATATGTCTACAGGGAAAAAAAAAGGAACTTAATATTAACAAGGAAAAAAGATGGATTCACAAACAGTTAAGACACTGGGAAAATAAAGCACACACTCAGGAAAAGCACTCAAGATTAGAAGAAAAAAGTTCCAGCTGGGGAAATTTAGATTAGCCATAATCAGTGCTTATCTCATCCACTGGATGTTTATTGTGAGGCTTAAATGAGACAATCTATGAATTCATCTAGCATTAAAAATGCTATATAAAATGCCAATTTTTAATTTTTGTTCTTCAGCCTGCCCAACTCTCATACACCCCATTAAGGGCCCGTGGCAAAGCTACTTCAGGAGTGTTTTGCCATTACCTTCTTCTCAGCTCATTTTACAATTCCTTAACTGAAATAAATAAGGTTTAATGACTTGCCTAGTAGGGTCACATAGCTAATAAGTAGCTGAGGACAAATTTGAACTAGGCTGAACACTATACACTATTTATCTACCCCCAACTATTTAGTCGTAGTAGTAGTAGTTGTTGTTTTTAATACATTCTGCTGTTGATGATTGGGGAAAAAGATCTGAAAAGACTTCTAGGAGGGTGCAAGTAATTTGGATCTTTTGAAGATTTCAAAGAGGAGACAACTGGTGAAAAATAATCTCATTAAAGATGTCTGAGTAATAGCTAAAAGTCCAATTTGGCCACAATGTTTGAAGTACAAAATAAAGCTAACAAAAAAGGCAGTGCCGTGTTATTATGGTTGTGTATTTGGAAGATGATTTGAAGAAGGAAAAGACTAAAGGTAAGGAGACCAATTTGAAACCTATTGCAAAGTAGTTCAGGTGAAAGCTCTACTGTGTAGGGCTTCCAAAATGATTTGCAGATGCAGTACAAAACTAAAAAAACTAGTCTTCAGTTTTAAAAATTCTTCAGATAACCTTAGCAAAACTTTTAGAATTTTCTCAACGTAGGCTGAACTAGTTCAGTATCTCAGGCCATAGTTGTCATTCTTTACAAGTTTAGTAGTAACACCTTCCTGGGCATATCAACTCGCCCTCCTAGTGTTATGGAATTGCTCAAGAATCAATTCTTGTGGATTTAAATTCAAGACTGCAGACTTCCCCAATTCCAGCAGTCAGCTGAGACTTCCGAAACCTTAACAAGCTCGATAATATCTCAGAGCTCAAACTCTCTAGGCGTCAGTGAAGAGGCGATCTGGATCGGGATTAGAACCGAGGTCTTCAGAGTTTAAGTGCATTTTTTTTTTTTTTTTTAACACTGAGGCCACGCCGCCTCTTTCCCTCCCACTTTCAAAATACCTTTACCTACCTGCTGTAATTCTTACTGATCCGTTATGGACGGACGTTACGTAGCTCACATTCACAAAGCACTTTAAATGCTTTTAAGCAAAACGCTTTTCTTGCGACAGACAGACCAGTGAAGTGAATTAATACTTAATTCCCATTTTAATTTTAATTTTGATTAATCTTCCCACCACGGGCGAAAGGCGAAATCGGCACGGCTGGCCATCGTACCTCCGGGGATCCTGCCATAGACTCCCGCTAAAATCGCTTCCCAACCTCTGAATGCGAAGAGAGGGAGGAATGTGGTCGTCCTACTTTCCTATTGGAAGACCCATTCATCTCGCTCCAGTCCCCAGACTGCCGAAGAGGGAACCCGCGGCCACCTGGGCTTAACACCTCATCACTTCGGCCACTCTAGCCCATACCCGCTTCTCTGTGGCCTCAGGTGGCTCCCGGGCGCCTGCGCTCCCATGCCCCTCCCACTCTAGCCACCACCCACCCTTCTCCGAGGCTTCACCTCCTCCTGTGGCCTATTCGAAAGCGTGCGTCACCAACGCCTCCTCCTTCTGCTCTTTTCGGGATGGCCTTGTTGATCCATTGGGCACTTACAACGCAAAAGCCCAAACCTACCTTCCCTTAATCCCTTTTCTTGCCCCAGCTGATCGGGAGTTGAGCCTAATTTATACCCACGGCGTGTTGGCGATGGCATCACGGGCTCCTCCCCCCAGCCGGCTGAGGGCAACGAGGCTTCAGCTCGGGGTGGGACTCGTGGAGCGTAGATTCCGCTTCCGGTGTGTATTGTGTGTATCTTTCGGGGGCTGGAGGAGGCGGCAGTGGCCTCGGCAGCTCCGGTCCCCCGGTCCCCCGGACCCCTGGACCTGGACCTGGGGGAGGTAAGTGGGAATACCTTCCCCTCCCCTCCGACTTCTGCTGCCCTTTTCTCCCTGACTGGCTTCAGCTCTGTGCTCCAGCGTCCCCGCGCCCTGTTACTACGTCACTGCCACCCCCAGCACGTAACAATCGCCTTCCTCCTCCTGCTTGGGGGGCCGGTGCTAACGTCACCTTTGCCCTGATGATGTCAGGACGTCTAACGTTGTCTAGCTACATTGCCTTACCATCTCCCCTCTACCATATTTTTTTCATGAGCCTCATCGTTCAACTTCATGATGTCATAGACGTCTTGCACTCCATCATAACAGTCCGAGATACTCTGCTCTTGTCTCCTTTTGGAGTCACACTCACTCTTACTGCCAGCCAGAGGGCTTGTTTTCCTTACCCCTCCCCGAAAAGTCACGTTTGGCAGAGCTGGAGAGAGGAAATAAGGGTGTGCTGGGGAAACTGCTGGGGGCCAATGCTTGGAAGAAAAGAATAGTAAAGTTAGGGACTCCCAAAGATAGGGAGAAGAATGGTAATTCCCACAGTTTGCCTCTCATCCACTGGCACTTTCAGAGAAGGAAGAGAATCTGTTTCATCACTCACAGAGTCAGTATCTGTTGGGTTCGAGTTTTGTCTTTGGTTTCCTCCATAGATCTTCTAAATACTTGACCATTTTCCTTCTTTTCCTTTTTTCCTTCAGGGCTGGGTGGTCCTTCCCTTTTCCCATCCTAATGCCCTGTTCAATATTGGCTCCTAAGCTACAGAGACTACAACTCTTCCCCAGGTGAGTAAACTTCCCAGCTTTTAGATGTTTTATGAATGTGGCAAAAGAAGGTCGTAGAGCTTGGGTCCCTTATAGGTAGGAAAATGTAAAACTTAATCTAGCTCCTGGTTGGTGAGGAAAGGATTACACAGGAATAGCCTGGACAAATTCACAGAGAACTACAATGCAAATCAATAAATGTTTATGAAGCTCAAGAATATTATGTTAGGTCCTGGGGATGGAAAAAAAATGAATGCTAGTTTCCCCCAATGGAGACTTTAATGAATTCAGGTAGGTAGGAGATTAGTTTTAATTGATACAGAATGTTTGAAGAATCCCAGGATTCCTTTCTTTACATCCTTTATTTTTAGGCTTCATTGTGCTTTAATGCCTGATGAGACATACTATACTACCACTTACTCCCTTTTCCTTCCCTTCTCCTACCAAAAAACTTCCCCAGAATCTAATAACAACTAAAGAAAATGAGTAAGGAGAAGATGTAATGTGAGACATTAGTTTGGTCACACAAGTCTTTTCTTTCTTTGAATCATATAGGTTTTTCTTGGTGGTAGGCATAAAAGAGAGGTGTGGAATAGGAGTTAGAAAGGGTTATGTGTTCCCTGTATAGGTCAAGAAGAAAGTAAAAAGTGCAGAATTTCTTATGTACTGAACATTTTTTTAAAGACTGGACTAAATAAAGATACTTTTTTTAAAAACAAATTTTATTGGTGTATCCAAAATTTTGTATCAGTTATTTTGCCTCTAAACGCTACAAAACAAACCCAATTAAGCAAACCAACATAATGATGGACAATTTTGAACAGTTATAAGCAATCTTCTATTCCTTTATTCATCATGGTAAGGGAGATGTTTTCCTTACTTCCTTTCCAGGGCTAAGATTGATCATTAAAATCACTCAGCTTTGAGATGACTTAGCAGATTTTATTAACATTATTGTTGACTTAATGGAAGAAAGTTATTTTGACCAGTGAATTATATTTAATAGAGATCTTTTAAAGTAGTTTTTGGTAGTAAGCTATGAATTGGGCAAAAGGCAAGTATAGACTTGAGGTAGTTAAAAGTATTTGCATCCTGGAAAAAGGAAAAATATAGGCAGAATAAGTTATTGAAAAATTCAAGATTTCCGTTTTTCCTTTTTAAAAAAATCTCTACTGCTTAGCAAATTTTGTAGCACAGAGTAGAGTCAATACTTTTTGATGGATTTCATGGAGTGAAGGAGTAGAATGGGTTTATGTTAAAGAATTTCTAATCACTGCTGATTGGAAGTATGCTTGACAACCTTTCCTGTTTTCAAAGGTGATTTGCTTGGATAACCTAATAGGCATGTTTGTAACTCTTTAAATGTGTGCACTGAGATGAATAGATCCCCAGCATCAGGAGGCATATTAAGACAAGATGTACCCAAAGAGCAATGAAGCACTTTGTGAATCATTTCAGTTAGAAAGAGGCAAGGTGCACACCTTTTAACATTGTTACTTTCTGCTGGCTTTATCTATCAGGCCTTCCTGAAAAGAAGCAGGGTGGCATCCTCATCCCAATTCAAGTCCTGGAAAGAGTGAGGCATGAATGACCATGAGGAAATATATGAAAAAAATTGGTGAGGAATAGGCTTAGAAGAAAGATGAAGAGCAACTCTAGGAGAGAAGAATGATTGGGACAAATTGGAGGATGGGAAAAAATAGTAGCTACAGGTGAGTGGTTAGAAGTTAACTTGAATGTGCTCTAGGGTAGAGAGGAAAATATTTATCTTGTATGTATCACAAAATTTGATGTGGAGATTAGTTCTTTTTTTAGTTCTTTCAATAAAATGTTTACAAATTTTGAGTATGAATGATGATAATAATAATGCTTAGAAGGACAGCATGAAGAATATAAGTCTACAAGGGTAGACCGATTTGGAGTCGTAGTTCTAGGAGGAAGAGGAGATGTAATTTCTGAGATCCTCATCTGATACTTGTGGTGGAACTTAGAAAACCTGAATCTAAATCTTTTTTTTTTTTTTTTTTAATGGGGGGGGAGGGAGGAACTTAGGTGGCACAAAGAAAAGAGCACCAGCCCTGAAGTCAGGAGGGCTTGAGTTCAAATGTGACCTCAGACACTTAACACATCCTAGCTGTGTGACCCTGGGCAAGTCACTTAATCCCAATTGCCTCAGAGGGAATTTTTTTTTTTTTTTAAATCATGTTGCTGATTGTGTTCATGAGTAAATTATTAAATTTCTGAGTTTTAGTTTTGTTATCCATAAATTGTCAGTTGCTGGTATTTTTACAATCTCAGGAGGTTTGTCACTCAAAATAGAAATCTGCAAGTCATCTGCATGGATAATTAAACCCATGAAATCTGGAGTTAATAATGTCACCAAAGGAGAGACTCTAAAGTGGAAAAAAAGTTTCATATAAGATCCTTGAATCTTGACTCACAGGGCCAAGATATGAATAAACAGCAAAGGAGAATGAGAAAAAATAGTCAAATAGCAGTGGAACTACTATTTAGGAGGTGGTGATCAACAGTGTCAAAAGTTACGAAAAGATCAAATCAAGGACTAAGAAATAAACATCAGATTTAGACATTAAGAGGGACATTGCTAATTTAAGAGCAAGCAATTACAATTAATGTGCATAAGGTAGAAAGGTGAGAGAAAAGGAACTAGAGAAAGTAATAGATAGCTTTTTCTAATAGTATGCCCAAGAAAAGGAAGATAAATGATAGCTTGAGTGTAGGTGGTATAGAATCTAGAGTCTAGTGAAGGTTTTAGGATGGGTAGAATTGAGCATTGTTCATAAGCATCAGGAATTGGGAAGTATTCTGTTCTTTACCAAGACACTATCATCAGATAATTTATGGGCATGACCAATAATTAAAGCAAATATACCTAATCTTCCACAAACTAATTTCATCATTGAGGCTATTCTGAAAAACATAAAGATCAGAACACTTTCAGTGTCTTTAGTAGATAATCTTAATGGTTTATTCTGGATCAGAAATTCCTTGATTGTAACCAATCTGGAGGTGTGGGCCTCACTGACTTACCACTGAGTTAAGAGTGATAATTAACAGAAACAGCCTCTCATCATTTCCAGAAGCCTTTGAAGTTTGGTTGATGTTCAGAGAATGTGCTCTCTTCTATTAACAACTAAACCCTCCTCCCTCCCAGGTCATCATGCCATAATGAAGTAAAGGTCTCAGATTCATTTGGTGGCTCTGATTAATTGATAGTAATAAATAAAAGCAATGAAATTATACTCCAAATCCTGTATAACTCTGCTGCTGGACACCAGTTATATAAAAGGCCCCAATGCCTATATATATATATATATATATATATATATATATATATATATATATATATATTTTTTTTTTTTTTTTTTTTGCCCTAGTTGGGACCTATGATTTTGGAGAGGGATAAGAACTTTGAAATTTCAGATGAAGCAAGTCATTCTATTCATTCAAAGCATTAATTGAGACTAAATTGCACAATTGCACTGGTTTTCCAAGGGTCCCACAATCATTATGTATCCAAGATAGGACTTAATACCTGGTTTTCCTGTCTCCTCAAGCTAGCTTGTTATCAGCTTTGCCTCCTAGGACATGAATACAATTTTAAAGTGTCATAAATTTGACCTAAAACTAAGCCTTTACTATGTGATGGAAATTTTATTAGGTAGATGCTAGAAGAGATTCAAGTGTAAAAGATATTTGACCACTGTCCTGAGAATATTTATCCTAGTAAGGAGTGTGTGATTATACAATAAATTCTTACATAGGGCTTCAAATTTATAAACTACTTTCTTCACAACAATCCCGTGAAATAATTAATGAAATCACTATTATTCAGATGAGGAAACAGAGTTAGATTAAGTTAATTGCCTAAGGTCTTGACCCTCGTCTGGCTCCTCTGAGTCCAGCAATGCTATTTGAAGCCAGAAAAGTGCAGAGGTTATTAGTGACACAGGAAAGACACTAGGATTAAGCAGGACCAAAAAAGGCTTCTTACAGAACATGGTATTGTAACTGAGATTTGAAGGAAGCCCGGTGTCAGAAACCTGGAGAGAAGAGAGCAATACCAGATGAAAAGCCAATGAAAATTCAGTCAGAAGATGGAGTGTCATAGAGGAACTGCAAAAGGGGTTCAATGATATCTAGACAATTATAGAAAGGTATAAGGGTCCAAGTTATTGAAGGACTTTGAAAGCCAAACAGGATTTTATATTTAGATCTTGAATCCACTAGAATTTATTGAAAAGGGCAGAGAGGGTTAACATGGTACAGACTTGCACTTGAGGAAGTTGCTGAGGAGAGGTGAACTGGAGTAGAAAGAGACTTGAGGCAGGAAAACCAACCAGCAGGCTATGTAATAGTCTAAGTATTAGAGAATACGGGCCTGTACCAGAATAGTGGCATGGTCAGAGGAGGATAATAATAAAGGCTTATCAGGTCCGGTTAGTAGGACTAAAGAAAGGACAAAGTGGAAAAATATTCAGAAGTAAAATGACAAGTTTGGTAACTTTTATAAATGAGTAAAGGAAGAAAGTTCAAAAATAACAAAGCGGTTTCAGTTTGGAGAACTAGGTAATAATTTAATAGCAAACGTCAATTAAGGATTTAATTAATAAGAAGAATTTTGTTTTCCTGTAAAATTGAGGTCTTTGGAAGGATAACATTTGATACTTAGGCCTCAGTGGCTTCCAACCTTTTCTAGTATTCACATGAAGCTTTGATTTTGAGGGGGGGAGGGGAATATTCTAGAACCTTAATATAATGATAATTGTATTATTATTATCTATTAAGAACTATATTATGACAAAAGACTTACAAATGTATTAACTCATTAAAATGAATTTGTATTTTATCCATTCACATAGATTTGAAAATAAATGCATATATGTGACATACTATATTGAGCCTCCAGAAGGTATGTTTACTTACTTATTATATATACTAAGTCATGTAATGAAATAGGTTGGAACCCACTGCTTGAAATAAATGTCTTTGTAATAAGCAGAGGTATCCCATGCCTTAGAGTTGACTATTTTGCTTAGTTATGTTGATAAGTGGATTCAAATTGATGCACTCTGATAATTTATCAGCTCACTTGAGGAGGGAAAATAATTTTGTAATGCAATATTACTATAAACCATTGCTAATAGGACTAACTTGTGAAAATGATGGGAAGACTGGGAGCAAAATTAATAAACCTTAATAATTTGCTATTAGAACAATGCTCATAGAAGCCCATAAAAATTAACTAGGCCTAGTCAAATTTCATTTTTAGAAGTATTGTGCAAATGTCCTGTTGAACAGAAAGAGAGGTATGGTTATTATATAAGTAGAGCAATGCTATTCAAAGCAAAGATAGTTCTTTTACTCAGTCTTATGTCATTGCAAAATTACCTGTATGAATTTGAGCTAATCATTTAGCACCTGGACTTCACTTTCTTGATCTGTAAATGAGGGAGTAAGACCAGATGGCTTCTAAAGGTCTTTTCCAATTATAAAAATATATGATTCTATTTGCTATGTTTTATTGTGGAATGATTTAAGTGAAAAGGTTCAGAATATAAGATAATTATTGTAACCTACCTTTTGGGGTACTTTATAATTTTCCAAAGTATCTGCTATGTCTGCAGAAAAATTGTGTCAGACTAGGAATATATGTAAAGAGAAGCTTGATTTTCTTCAAAAAAAATTGTTTTCACAAATTTTTTTTTACTTATTTGCATACACTCTATGGTAATACTTTGCATTTGTATAATGTTTATAGTCTTCCAATATGCAGACCATTGTGCTGGGGATGTCTGTATATCTTACATACCTCACTGAGAATCAAAGAAGAAAGTTCCATGAAAGCAGGGGACTATCTTATCTAAATTTAGTATCCCCTCAACTGCCCAGCATAGTGAGATGTGGAGGTGGGAGGAGA
This sequence comes from Antechinus flavipes, assembly GCF_016432865.1. Taxonomy (NCBI): domain Eukaryota; kingdom Metazoa; phylum Chordata; class Mammalia; order Dasyuromorphia; family Dasyuridae; genus Antechinus; species Antechinus flavipes. The sequence goes on from NC_067401.1 coordinate 189,147,341, forward strand.
ATGGGGATCTATAGAAGAATCCAAGAACAGAAGAGGGGATGTGCCAAAGAAACATAGCAGGAAAACATAATAAAAAGTACAGAATTGAGAGCAGGGTCAATGGAATAAAGACTGGCAAATATGCTTTTAAAAAGGTATGGGATTAAAAGTTTAGAGTATGGCAAGGTAACATGGAACACATATGAATAAAAATACTTGGTAGTTTCCAGACCTATAGGATCAAACATGAAAATTGGAATCAGAAATGAAGATGAGAATATTTGTTGGACTAGGGTATCAAAAAATTAAAACTAAATTTATCTTCTTTTCTTTCCTACTATAAGGTGAATGATGGCAGATACAGGCCTGATTGAGGCAGGGGCCTCAGCGGCCTCAGCGGCTACAGCTCTGGAGAACTTACAGGTAGAGGCAAGTTGTTCAGTGTGCCTGGAGTACCTGAAGGAGCCTGTCATCATTGAATGTGGGCACAATTTCTGTCGGGCCTGCATTACCCGTTGGTGGGAAGAACTGGAAAGAGATTTCCCCTGTCCTGTTTGTCGCAAAACATCACGTTATCGCAGCCTCCGGCCCAACAGGCAACTGGGCAACATGGTGGAAATTGCCAAACAGCTACAAGCTGTCAAGCGGAAGACCCGGGATGAGAGCCTCTGCCCCCAGCACCATGAAGCCCTTAACCTCTTTTGCTGCGAGGACCAGGAACCTGTATGCTTGGTGTGTGAGATCTCCCATGCCCACCGGGCTCACACCATCGTGCCACTGGATGATGCTGCACAGGAGTACAAGGTGGGGAACCTGATGCGTGATGCCGACGTGGGGAGAAAAAGAGGGAGGAGCAACAGAGGATGGGAGACTCCATTGGGTAGAGGATTGTAAGCTCCTTGAGGGCAAGACTGCATCTGGTCCACATTCTGTAAACCTCCCAGAGCTACACACACAGGGGACGGCTCAGTACGTCCAGTCATCTCAATTATCCACGCGAATGGAAGCAAACAGTGGTGAGGATTATCCAAAAATCATTTATTTTTGACTTTGCAGCACATTTTGGGGCCTTATGTGTGAATTTTGGTGTGTCTGATCTGGGAATTTACAGTATTTTGCACAAATAAATGACATCATTTTGAGAAGTCCTGATTGGGAGAAACTGGACAACGATCTGGCCTTCCCTGACTCCTTTCTACCTATCCCTTTACCCCAGTGTGTGTACACACACACACACACACACACACACACACACACACACACACACACAGAGTTCTCCCTTGCCTGGGAACAAGTAGTTTCCTATCTTTTAGACTGATGGAGCACCAGTTTCAAGTAGAATTTCTTTTGGTGTTTGCACATGTTTCTATGATTGAGAGTTTATTTAAATTACAAGATTTCCTTCCGGACTGCAGAAGGAAATATTTAATAGCAAATAGAGAATAATATATAAACATTAAGTTTTTATCACCTACTTTGCTGAATTATTTATGTTCCTAACTTAGATACAAGATTTGAGTTAATTCATGTGAGTAATAACTATATTTAATGATAGAAAAACAGAGGGGACAATAAGATGAGTGGACAGATGGAAAAGGAGTATATTCCTTGAGTTAAAATTGGGGACGGGGGGAGGGCGGAATAGTAGGGAGGAAGCAAGCAGGGGAATTGCTGGGGATATAGGAGGGAGCGAGGGAAGGAGCAGGAAAAATACTGAAAATTAGTAATGACCAGTGAATCCTAGGTACTATATCTAGTTGAATAGGAGATGAAAAGAGTTGTTGGTGGACTTTGAGTTTAGGGCAGCAATTAGATAAGTGAGATTTATTAAGCAGAAGATTGGATATGAATTGTGTACAACCATTGGTTGGTGGTGGGATGCTGAATGAATGATTTTAAGTGTGATGAGGTATAGTGGTTGAAATGAGAAAATCAGCAAAGAAAAGTGAGTTTGAAGGATTGGGCAGGTGATGGTGACAGCCAGCCCCCATCACCTTTCACAATCCCTTCATCTCAGGAGAAGCTGCAAAAATGTCTGGAGCCTCTGGAGCAGAAACTGCAGGAGATCACCCAATGCAAGTCATCTGAAGAGAAGAAACCTGGGGAACTCAAGGTGAAAATACTTGGGAGGGAGAGAGTTTAATTAGAGCTATGCTGTGGGTATGATCCTTAAAGACATAACTAAAGGCTACTACAGGTCAAATCCCATTACAAGAGTACCATTAAAATAGAAACTTTATCATGATAAAAATATTTTTATGAAGATCTGTATATTTAGCTTTTGCAGTTGCTAAACTCAGTTTATTAATGCAATGGATGAATATTGACTAAGCAACCACTAGGTACAATGCACAAGACATAACCCAATTTTCTTTAAAAAAATATTGGGGCAGCTAGGTGGCACAGTGGATAGAGCACTAGCCCTGAAGTCAGGAGGACCTAAATTCAAATCTGGCCTCAGACACTTAACACTTCTAGCTGTGTGACACTGGGCAAGTCACTTAGCCCCTAATTGCCTCAGCAATAAATAAATAAATTTTAAAAATATTTAAGGTGAATAACAGCAGAGCCTATAGCTTTGAAATTTATTATAGCCAATATCATGATACCTTTTAACTTTAATATATTACATTAAAACTACTTTATGTAGGTTTTCATCCTAAAATATCATAACGAATTTTTTTTACTGAATCCAATTAAATTTTCAAAACTTTTAAATCAAGAAAATAAATTGTTAAAAATCACAAATTGTATTTTATCTGTTCGGATGTTCACCGCTCCCTTACCACTAATCCACTAAAGCTAATAGTCTGTCACTCTAGTCACTCTATTCTGAGAAGTTTTAATTGTATGTTGTTTGCAAAATATTTCTCAACTATACTTACAGAGAACATCTCACTTGCTAATATACTGTAAAAGTGTAAAGGGGAAGAAGAGTGGAAAATTAAGCAGAGGAATTCAAGCAACTCCCTTCTTCAAACATCCTAAATTCTCAAACAACCCTGCAAAACCAAACAGCAGACTCAGAAAGATATAGGAACTTGGAGGAGTGAAGGGATGGGGTGAAGGTGTGTGCATGCCACCTCCTTGAAAGTGAATGAAAATTTGCTTTGGGGGTTTTCCCCTTTTCTCTTATGGTGTTTTGAGCACTTTTTTTTTTTTTTCCCAATTGCTAACTCTTAACCCTGTCAAAGACCTGTAGAACTCAACCTCTATAAGCTTGGAATATTATTTCCTGCAAATGTACTCATTACAAAAGAAATTGTTATCATGAAAATGGGTATCCTTCAGTTCCTTATAATGGGATTTAACCTGTGTTAATTCATTTAAGTGGTGGCTTGGGGGTTGAGCTACAGAATTCCCATTTGACCCTATTGACATATATACCTTCTCTTTTCTTAGCGTCGAGTGGAGAGTAGGCGGCAGCAAATTGCTGGAGAGTTTGAGGAATTACATAGACGGCTAGAAGAAGAACAGCAGCTTCTGCTTTCTCGATTGGAGGAAGAGGAGCAAGACATCCTGCAGAGGCTTAGGGAAAATGCTGCACAGCTTGGGGAACAACGTCGAGACCTTGCCCGCCTTGCTGCTGAAATAGAGGGCAAGTGCCTACAATCAGGTTTTGAGATGCTCAAGGTGTGACTTCCTCTTCACTCTCCTCACCTCCAGCTTTCTCCACATCTAAAATCAAACCCTTATAAATAACTGTACTATTCATTCTGTCTGCCTAGGATGGCTTGGTGTAGTGGAACACGGGATTGGGTTTTTAAGACTGATTCTGGTCTTGGCTTTTTTAGTCTATATAGAGCTACCCACTCACCCTCTCCAGGCTTTCAAAGTTTTTTTTGCTTGGGTGGAGTGAGGAAACCTGATTTCAGATCCTGACTTTAGCACTTGGCACTAGGCTGTGTGACCTTAGGCTAGACACTTAAGCTTTCTGAGTGTTCATTTGTAAAATGGGAATATGTTTTCACTACCTACTTAACTCAAAGGACTGTTGTAGAGAAATCATACTTTGTAAAACTTTAAAGTGCTATGTCCATACAAGTTGCTTTTATCAGGAACTATACTCAGGAAGCCTTCACAGGTCTTTATAAGTTTGCTTTAATGAATCTTAGAAAATTTTTTATCAAGTATATGTAAAGTGATGCTTTTGAAACAGTTCTATTAAGCAATTAACAAACTTATAGAAAATGTATTTGTGCCATTTTCAATGACAGATTAATGAGAATTAACAAGTATGTATTATTCATTCACAGATATTACTTTAATTGTTCTATATTCTTTCAAGTTTTGATGTTCTATCATCCTCATTTGCTTGAGGATTTCCATGAAGGCAGAAACTATCTTGCTAATCTTGCTGTTTTGTACTCACCAAAACTCAGGACTTTCTACACATGATTACATGCTCATAAAATAGCAAGATCTATTATAATATAAAGGACCCTGGAACCAGAGGCAGAAAACCTAGATTCAAATTCCTAGGCCTGACATCTTCTGTCTTTACAGTGTTGGACAAATCACTTCCCACTTTCAGGGACTCAGTTCTGTCATATGTAGAAATGAAGGTAACCCCTAGTTTCCTTTTGACTTTAAAATATCATGATCCTAAATGATGATAATGGGGATCTAAAATTGCTACTGATACATGATTCATTCATTCACAGTCTTTTACTCTGTAACAAGGTCCTTCTGGTTGGGAGGTAGATGTGAGGTGGGAGGGAGTAGATTTAAGACCTATAATTCCATCAGTATGGAAAACTCAAGACTCAGAATTTTTAGGGTTTGGAAGGGATCCAAGTAGTTACATAATCCAACCAAATCTCAAAGGACTCCCACTATAATGAGAAATTGGCATCCAAAATACTGTTTTTTCTGACATTAGAACTAAATTTGCTTCTCTATGACTTCTACAATATTGTTCTGGTTCTGCCTTTTCCATCTGATAATGGCAACTTTTTAAATGTTTGAACACAGCTATTGTGTTCTCCCAAGTCATAATCCTCAGATTATGTGGACTCAGGACCCTTCATCAGCTTAGTTGGGCCCTCCTGCCCACTTCAGATTCTCTCCAACTTATCCATGACCTTAAACTGTAGTGCCCAGAACTGAGCCAGAATAGCCCCGTAAGATATGACCAAAGTAGAGGGGCCTGCTGCCTTCATATTCCAGGAAGCTGTGCCCCAATACAGCCATTGTCATTTTTGCTGTATGGACTGCCATATTATACATTATGCTGATTCACAGATTTCAATCCTAAAATCCCTAGATTTTCTTCAGGTAAATTGCTGTTTAATCATACTCCTTCCCCCAACATATACTTGTGAAATTAGGGGGGAAGGGTTGATCACAAGGGGAAAGTGGTACATTTATCTCTGTTGAATTTCATTTTAATACATTTATTTTAATGCTATTCTTGCCTGCCAGGATTTTTTTGAATCTTGAGTGTGTTGTACATTTGGTGTAGAAACTCATTTTTCTGGTGCTTATCACACTCAGTTTGTGTCTTAATGGCCTGGACACTAAAGTTCAAGGGGGTCACACAGCTCATGGGCTTCTGATACAGGACTTGAACTCAGATTTTCTTGACTCTAGTACCAAGATCCTGTTCACTATGCCATGCTATTTCCTCCTTGTGGAAGAACACAGTCAAATATACATGAAATAATTTGGAAATAATATCTGAGCATCATGATAAAGTAATAAAGTTGAACCTCAGATTGCAAACCCAACAAAATGTCAAGTTGAGGATAGGAACTCCATCAAGAATTTTCTCCTCCTCACTTGGCTCCATTCCTTTGCTCCTCCCAATTCTAGGATGTTTTGCTCTCTCTGGAGATACTGAATTCTAACCCCTGGGAACCTTGGGAGGACCCCTCAGATCTGGGAAGCGCTAAAGTCTGGGAGTAGAAGAGCAATAAAAATAAAAATTAATTCTGTTTCCTTCTCTCCTGCAGGATGTCAAAAGCACCCTGGAAAAGTAAGTGACTCCTTGAACCAGCTGCCTGTGGGGGGATCAAAGTCAACAGGGCCTTAGAGTGGGAAAGAAAGGTACCTACCATCAAGAGACACAAGGTCATTGGGACTACCTAGACAGCACCCTCTTCTCCCAGTTTATTGCTTATACTTCCCTGCACATAGAGAGCAATAACAGAATTCAATCGTATCTCAAATCTACCAGTTGGAATGGGACTAGGAAAGAGGGAATAAAGGGGTACAAAGAGAACTCTAAAAGGAGAAGTTATTTGGGGATCCTGTGCTGCCCTTCCCATCCACCCCCACCTAGCAGTTTGGATTAAGAATCAAACAGGAAAGGAATTTTTGGCTACAGTTAGGGAGCAAGGAATGGGAAGGACTGGAGATCACAGCTTCTCTTTGAAGACTTGGACAGCTGTGGCCCAGTTGCCTAGGGCATTTCCTTGATCCAGCCCCTTATCCCCACTCCCACCCCACCCCCCTCCCAGATGTGAGAAGGTGAAGACCATGGAGGTGACCTCGGTCTCCATTGAGCTGGAAAAGAACTTCAGCAGCTTTCCCCGACAGTACTTTGCCCTAAGGAAGATCCTTAAACAGCTGATGGGTGAGTTGGGCCAAAAAGAGAATTAGCTGCAAGAATATATAGGGAGGAGAGGTTCATTAGGTCTTTCCCCTCTGCCTCCTCAAACCTTCCTCACCCACTGACCTCCCTTGGCTGGTCTCCAGTCTCCCCTTATTCTTTCTTTCTCATACTTTCAGCCTTGTTTTCTCTCCTTCCCAATTAACTTCTTCCCTCTTTCTGGCCCTCAGTCTTTGCCCTTTCCCTTCTCAAAATATTGGGGCAGATTTTAGTGAATCAAAAAAATGGAGAAGGCCAAAACCTGAATTAATCATCCCTTAGCCAATTAGCTTTTGGATAGTCAAAGAGTTTGCTGTAAGGGAATACGTTGGGATTTAGGATGAAAATAGCATATTCCCTCCATCAACTAAAGTCAACCAAATAATAGTGTTTGGGGGATCTTAGAGAAGATAGGCCTTACAAAGTTAGGTCCATTGCATCTTTCCCACCTTCTTCCTTACTCTGGCTTCTTCCTGCAGCGGATGTCATCCTGGATCCAGAGACAGCTCACCCTAACTTAGTCCTGTCAGAGGACCGAAAAAGCGTCAAGTTTGTGGAAACTCGGCTCCGGGATTTGCCTGATACTCCTCGGCGCTTTACTTTTTACCCCTGTGTCCTGGCCACAGAGGGCTTCACTTCAGGTCGTCACTACTGGGAGGTGGAAGTGGGTGATAAAACCCACTGGGCAGTAGGTGTGTGCCAGGACTCTGTGAGCCGAAAAGGCGAGCTAACTCCACTGCCTGAGACTGGATACTGGAGGGTTCGACTGTGGAATGGGGATAAATATGCAGCCACAACTTCACCTTTCACCCCTCTCTGCATAAAAGTGAAACCCAAGCGGGTGGGTGTATTCCTGGACTATGAGGCTGGCACACTGTCTTTCTACAATGTTACTGACCGCTCGCACATCTATACTTTTACTGACACCTTTACTGAAAAACTTTGGCCCCTTTTCTACCCGGGTATCCGAGCAGGACGGAAGAATGCAGCACCTCTTACCATCCGGCCTCCAACAGATTGGGAATGATGATGGGAAGGGACAGGGTGGGATGTTAAAGTAATGATGGTGATAGGGGAGACAGGTATTTGGAACTGTGTCTCTTAATTTCCTGTGTCCTGCTGCTAGAAGTTTCCTTACTATCAGGCTTATGTCCTGTATCCTGGAGAAGGTGAAGTAGTAGGGAAGATTATCGTAGGAAAGATACTGGGCCTGCAAGAGAGTCTTAGAGATCACACACCTAAAGACTGATTTCTTCCCATTTTGTGAAGATGGGGGAGAGGTTTACTGAAGGAGAGAATGTCTTGGTTGCCTGCTCTTTGCTTCACCAGTTTCCTCATTGCCAGAGGACTTTAGGGGGCCCAATTCCCTCCAAAACAGAAATAGGTGCAGGGAACCCTGAAGTCTCTGTTCACCCATTTGGGGTGATTCTATATGTCCAGGACAGTTTTGTTCATTTGAGGGAAGCAGGATAATCTCTGTATCCCTAGAATGAAATAAAGGTGAATTGTCAGTCACATGGGAAGAAGAGTGTTAAAGTTGGTCTGGGTCAAAGCTAAAAGAAGATTGGGAAAGGAAAGTTGGGAAAAGAGGGTTGAAGACAAGCTAGAGATTCCAGCTACAGGGAAGGATACAAAATGAGTCTCCTGGTTATACCCTAGCTAGGTGTAGTAGAGAGAAAGAAAAAGTTGATACCTTCTCCAGCTTTCTTGAAGTTATACTGTCTCAAGCACATCACTGGTGAAGGTAATGAAAATTACAGGCAGAGAAATGTTTGGAGCCCAGAAATGCAAACACACTCCCCAAGATGACTCAGGAATTATGATGAAAGAATTATTTGTTTTTCCTGGCTATAAAAAGGATTTGAATATATGGAACTATAGCACAAAAGTGGGAAAGTAGTATGGTAATGGATGGAGGGTAGGGAAAGCACTGGATTTGAACTTGAGAAACAGATTCAAATCCTGATTCTGCCATTTTAGTAGCCACATGAGCTTGGACCAGTCCCTTGCTCACTCTTAATTGATTAGTTACCTCATCTGTCAAATAATGGGATTGAACTAGAAATCTGAGATCCCTTCTATATAATACTAATTGTAATATTAATGGAACCAGAAATATTCGTCTCTCATTCACTTCCTACGTTTGGGGCTGGCAGGATGGGTAAGGTGGGACCAGGCAGCACTTTTAACCTCATTACTAAGGTTTCCAACAATGTTTTTAAATCCTGAACCCACACTTGTATCTAAATCTCTTACCTGTCGTCATATCTAATTTACTGCCATGTTCAAACTAAGGCTCGCCAAAGTAGAATGAAGGCAGATATGTTGCCAAAAGCATACACAGTCTGTGGCTATTGATAAGATTTTGTATACAAGCAAGCATCACTGTCACAAGCTTATTGAGTGAGTGAATCGATTTGTCCTGGCTCCCTTCAACCTCCCCTGCACCTCCAAGCCAAAAAAAGTTTTCTCACAGTATCTCAGTCTCCGTATAGTCTCTTGCCAACAGTGGGCTGTTAAGTCCCACAGTATCCCAGTCTATTATAGTCTTTTACCTGGGCACTATTTATGGGCTGATAGTCATGGGGTATGTTAATATATAAATATTGAACTAGTGATTAATGAAGTTAATAGAATCTTATGGGAAAAGAAGCAAAAGATCATTTTCTCCATCTAATTCATTCAGAGTTCAAGACTCAAAAGTTCAAGAACTTTTAATTGTAATTAATCACATAGAGCTGGGAGGATTCAGAGGCTATCTAGTGTAACCTGTGAAAGCACTTTACAGATAATAAAGTTTAGAGACATGCTCCAGGTCATAGTGATAGAATGGGAGCTCAGTTCTGTGAGAACTGAGTGATAGTACACCTAGAATATATTCTGCACCAGATCTGAATGTCTATCTCCCCAGTTTTATTCTCTATCATGTTCTAGAAAGCACATCAAAGTGTGATGAGAAAAAAGTGGAGCTTTTTTAAATCTCTGGCACGACCCATCCTTGAGTTTTTGTGAAGGCATCTTGGGGTATGAAATTCCTTCAGATAGTCTAACTACCTTTTTGATTTGTATACCCTCAAAACTCTCAGGCCAGAAAGCAAGTTTGTTTTCATAACAGCTCACACTTAAGACTTGCAAAGTGCTTTACGTTATTTTATCCTCCTATAATCTTGTTTGGTAACTTAAGATTTCATGATCTTTGAACGTGGGGAAAGCTGTGAGATGCTTCTGCCCTATAACCATCTATAAAAAGTTTATATTACCCCAAGAGACAGCTACTGTAGTGAAAATAAGAGCTGGAGTCAAGAACCGAAATTTGAGTGAGATGTGTGAGCTGTGATTTTAAGTAAGTCATTTTTGAGCCTCAGTTTTAGTTGTAAAATCGTTACATTATGACTTGAGATTTTCATCTCTAGTTAGTCTATGTACATGGAGATTTGGCAGGAGTTGGGTGGAATTGGTGAATCCCAGGAAGAAAGCAAAAGGGATGCCAGACTTCCGAATTCTTAAGGACCATAGAAATGAAACAGGGAGGACTAGCACGGGAATGGGGAATAGGGGTCACGTGTGCTAGGCAAGCCTTTGGAGGCGGGACTGAGTGGAAATATCTGCCCTAGGAAGGCCTAATTTAGGGGCGGAGGAAAGGGAGTTTTGCCTTTTGAAAGCATATGCTTCTATAATGTCCGGGGAGACTACAACTCCCAGTAGGAGCCGCGCTTGTAGTCGCAAAGGGGCGGGGAGGTGTTCTAATAGGCCGGGTGTTGTAAGAGCTGCCGAGCCGATGGCGGGACTGGTGAAGGACAAGGAGGCATTTCAGAGACTCAGCTTCCTCTACCAGGTGAGGACACGATGGAGGGAGAGGAAGGAAGAACTAGGGCGGGGAGGTTCGCGTGGATCCGGAGATCTATCTGCGCCCCTTTCTTCTTTGTTAGGCTGCCCACTGCGTCCTAGCCCACAACCCTGAGAATCAGGCGCTGGCGAGGTTTTATTGCCACACGGAGAAAACTATCGGGAAGCGGCTTGTCCTGCGACAGTGAGAGCTAGGCGGGTGGGGGATGAAAGGAAGGGCGAACAAGCGGGAGAGGGAGCCTGAGGGTGATCTTACTGTTTGATCTCGCCCCCCAAGAGACCCCTCGGTGAAGAGGACCCTCTGTCGCGGCTGCTCCTCCCTTCTCATCCCGGGTCTGACTTGCACCCAGCGGCAGAGGCGTGAGTGTCACCTCCATCCTTGTGGTTTGAGGTGGAAATGATGAAGGGCAGACCCATGTTTTATTTTTGTTTCTCGAGTGCTTTATCTGGGTTTTCCAGAAAGTAACGTTATCTCGAAACTCTGCTACTATGGCTTCACCTAGGAAAAATAGGGTTGGTCTTCCCCTCTACCATTAGATGAACTGGAAAGGTCCGGGGGCGGGTGGAAGCTTTAGGGCTGGAGCCGGTGGAAGGAGAGGCGGGCATACAGTTCTCTACACCTGTCCTCACCCCCACCCCCTCCAAGGTCGCCAGGGTCAGCGCTGGACAGTACAGACTTGTCTAATATGCCGTCGAAGCCGCAGATTTCTCAATGATCCCAAACACCAGCTCTGGGTTGACCGGCCTGAGGCCCAGCTGGGGAACCAGACGGGTAAGGAAAAAAATATTCCTAATTGCAAAATCAGAATAATGGGGTGTATTAATCGAGGAAGACCTTGTATAAAATGGAATTTGAGGAATAAAGAGTCTTGAGTTTGATGGGAAGGGATACTATTTTGTCTCAATCTTTTTTTGCTTCTGTCTCCAGAACCCAAATTTGAATAGGTCTGCTGCACACTCAAGTCATCCAAATCTCAGTCCAGATATTGGGGAAGAGATTGCACCATCTGGCACTCAGAATGCAATGACTGGGAGGCTATTTTATGCAAACGTCTAGGAAACCTGAGCCATTATTCAGAGAAAAAGGATTCATTAAAATATTGAAATAAAATTTTGTCTTGCCCCTTTTTATTTTTGTGTCCAGTATGGTTTTTTCAAGTTATAATTATATCTAACTTTTCTCACAAAACCTGTAATAATGGAAAGAATCCTAGAATTGGAGTATTAAGGAACCACTTTCAAATACTACTGAGCTTAACATAATACTAAACTTTAGCTTTCTGGGATGATACCACCTCTGGCACCAGCAACAGATGTTCAATGGGAGGGATCTAATTTCCTACAGCCATTCATCACATGTTCAGAATCTCTATTCCTTGTCACCGACCAGTATTGCCCTTCTGTTCCTGTCATACAACTCTGCTTCTGCACCCCGTAGATTGGGCACAACCCCCAAAACTTGAGACAATACTTTCCCCACAGAGTTCATGGGAATAGTAACTCAAAATCTAAAAATGATTATGCCATATCCAGCCCAATTATAGTACATAAGACCTACCTTTGATCCAATATGTCAACCTTCCTTCTTGGGTTAAGTTCCTAACCAAATAAGATTGATAGAGAGGTTGATATGAAATAAAAGGAATTATTTTAATTAGATAAAATTTTAAAAATTTTTGCACAAAGAAAACTAATGTAACTAAACTTAGAAGAAAAGCAAGGCAATGGGGAAAAAACCTTTGCAGCAAGTTTTTCAGATAAGTGTTACTTCTAAAATATTTAAAGAACTGAGTCAAATTTATAAAAATAAGAATTATTCTTCAGATTATAAATGGTCAAAAGATATGAACAAGCAGTTTTCAGAGGAAGAAATCAAAACTATCACGTCATATGAAAAAAAGTTCTAAATCACTATTAATTAAAGATTTATGCATTAAAATAGCTCTGATGCAGCAACTCACACTCGTCAGAAAGGCTAAGATAACAGAAAAGGAAAATGGAAAATGCTCAGGGAATATGGGAAAATAGATACTCTACCATGGTGTTGGTAGAACAATGAGCTAGTCCAAACATCATGGAAAGGAATTTGAAACTGTGGGGAATAGATAAGGTGAAGAACTTACAGGAATGTATAAATTCTTTTTCTGTATTTTATTATTTCTGTGTCTCCCCTATGACCTGTATAATATGTGCAGGCTCATATCTACTTGAGCCTTGGCCAGCTAGAAACATATTTACTTAACCTGAGCTGATAACATTTATTGGTATTTGACATTTATCGATATTTAGTCTATTAGCTGTACCACTGTCTGCTTGATTAAGCCTGAAGGCCTGACTTTCTGTTTCCTAGAAATCAGGAGATTTCAGGGAAACAGAAACCTTGCATTCCAATCTCCCCAAATAGCAACAACCAATTAGATGCCTCCCCCTCCCCTTCTCAATGCTCTCTTACTTGTGATGTAATTTCTTGTATAAAAGCTATGTATCTTTACTACTTCTTTAGCCCTCCTATCGCAAGTTTTCTCTTTCTTATCTCGCGATGGGACAGCTCATCCTCCGGAGGTTTTCAATAAACAACTTTTCTGCCTTCTACTGAGTGATCTCTGAGTAGTCATTTTGGGTAAGGGTCTTCTACATCCCTCACAAAACTATAGCCAAAAGGCTATTAAATTGGGCATACCCTCTGATGCAGCAATACTGCTACTAGTTTTATACCTCAAAGAAATCACAGAAAGAAGGAAAGGACCCATAAATACAAAAACATTTATATTGTTGATTCTTTCAGTTGTGTCTGACTATTTGTGAATCCTTTTTGGAGTTTTCATGGCAAAGAGACTAGAATAGTTTGTCATTTCCTTCTCTAGCTTATTTCACAGTTTGTCAACTGAGTTAAACCATGTGTCTAGGGTAAATAGCTAATAAGTATCTTGAGACTTTATTTGAACTCATGAAGATGAGCCTTCCTGATTCCAAGCCTACTTTATCTCCTATGCCACCTAGCTGCCCTAATACTTATAGAAACTTTTTTTGTGACAGCACAGAACTGGAAACTGAGGACATGCTCATTAAATGTATGGATGAACAAGTTATGGGATATGGAACACTATTGTACTATAAGAAATGATAAATGGTCTACATTCTTGATAAAGGATACATGTTATTTCTCTGATTAGGATGGTTTAAGTTCTTTGAGGGCAGGGATTGTTTTTGTTTTTTCTTTGTAATAAATAATAAACATTTGTTTGATTAAAAAAATTATAAGTGAGAATGGTTTCAGAAAAAGCTGTGATGATTTAAATGAACATATACCAAGTGAAGTGACCAACAGAATAATTTCTATTGGAATAGTCATATTATTAAGATCATCAAGTGTGAAAGTCTTAGTAATTACTTAGTAACACAATGACCCATCACAGTTCCAAAGAATCCCATGACAAAAAAGGATTATATACACCACTTCCAGATAGAAAAGTGATGGATTCTGAGTGTAAAATGAAGGTTTTTTCTTTTTTTTTTTCCTTCTCGTAGAAATTTGTTTTCTTCATATGCATAATAGATGTTGTATTTTGTGCCTTCTTAATAGAAATTGAAGGGAAGGAGAGGATTTAGAACTGAAAATAAAATAAAATTGAATTTTAAATAATATGAACATTTCTATATACAAAAGAACAAAATGAATAGGTATAATTAAGCCTTTAGTATGTTCAAACTGTGCTATGTTCTGTGTATACAAATAGAAATGCTAAAGTTTTTGGTCCCATGAATCTTATATTCTAATGGGAGAGACAGCATATAATTAGCTGTCAGTCAGATGAAAAGGCCCAGTACTCTTTAGGTGCATCTGATTTAATATTATTTCCATTGATAAAATTTTAACTCTTTACAATACTGATATATTTTGCAGTAGCAAAAATTTCCTTACCAGAATCTTCAGTAGGTGGGAATTGCATAAAGAAACCTCAAATCTCCACGATATCATTTGTTTCCTTTTTTTAGGATATATAATTAATTGAACAAGATAATTTTAAAATTATCCTGCTTGACTGTCTCTCTTTGAACCTCCTTTTGTTTATGTCTGTGCCTTCTTTTAAATGCTTCATTGATGTTCATCTCTTTCTTTTTTCTCCTTTTTTCTGGTAGAGAGGAGCCATCACTATCAGTAGCAATTTCATTCTCCTAATTCTCTCTTTGTCTGTCTCCATCTCCGTCTCTGTCTCTCTCTCACACACCCACACCAAAACAATAATAAGAAAGGGGAAGAATTAAATGGACTCATAATAAATATGCATCATCAAGCAAAAGAAATCCACACATTGGTGAGATCCAAAATTTTGCACCTCTAATCCATCACCTCTCTCTTCATCATCTATCTATCTTCTGGAGTTCTGATTGATTATTGCATTGGTCAGAGTTCTCAACTCTTTTAAAATTTCTTTTCTTTATAGTATTGTAGTCATTGTATAGATTGTTCTATTGGTTCAGTTTCATTTCACATTGCAAAAGGTTGTACAAGTTCTACCAAGTTTCTCTGAATCTACAACTTTTCTTCATTTCATGTAGCCAATTAGTATTCTATTATAGTCATCAGCATTCTTTCTGACTTTTTGAAGTCTACCTTTAGCTATTAATGGTAGCTATAGCCAATTTTTGGGTTATGAACTATTAGACTATTGTCAGAGAAGAATTTTCTAGTTACTGTGTTTCTATATGGAGCCAAGACCCTAACAGATGGCCTTGCTAATCTGGAGACTAGAAAATATAACAGAGAATATTGAAGATTTTTCCAATAGTCTACTAATTAGTCTCCCTGTATCAACTCTCTCCTGATTCCTCCACTCAGCTGTCATACTGATATTCTTAAAATGTGGATCTGATCCTCTCATCCCCTTATTCAAAAATTCCAGTTGCGCCTTATTACTTTCAATATTAATCATAAAATAATCTGGATTTGAAAATCCTTTATAACCTGACTTCTCTGTACTTTTCCAGTCTTATATTTTATAGATAGCCTATGTCCTAAACAATGAGGTTATTGCTTTTGCTCATACCTTTTGTCATGACAGATACTAGTCAAGAGCAGTTAATTTTTACCTAGAAGGAGTCCAGAATACAATCACTGTCCTTCCTCAAGGACATTAACAGACACTGACAGAAGAATTCAGCATACTTGGCTTCTTCCTATCTTCCTAGTACTAGCAGTTGTCATGCCTGGAGCTATCTCTTTCCTTATCTCTGCTTTCTAGCTTCCATGGATTCCTTTAAGTCTCAGCTTCAGTTTCATCTTCTTCAACAAGTCATCCTTTGTATTCTGATGGAAGTGGATTTCTCTGACAAAGAGACTTAACTGAGTTTCATTGGAGAAATGATGGGCAGAAACAGCTACACCCAAAGAAGGAATACTGGGAAATGAATGTGAACTATTTGCATTTTTTATTTTCTTCCCGAGTTATTTTTACCTTCTGAATCCAATTCTCCCTGTGCAACAAGAGAACTGTTCGGTTCTGCAAATATGTATTGTATCTAGGATATACTGCAACATGTTTAGCATATATAGGACTGCTTGCCATCCTGGGGGGGGGGGGGGGGGAGGAGGGAGGGAGGGGAAAAAACGAAACATAAGTGATTGCAAGGGATAATGTCATGTAGAAATTATCCTGGCATGGATTCTGTCAATACAAAGTTATTATTAAATAAAATAAAATTTAAAAAAAAAAAAAAGTCATCCTTGCCTCAGCAAAATAAATAAATAAAGAAATGCTAATTGACTAAATGATTGGATGATAATCTGTGAGGTCTGCTCATGCTATCTGTATTGAGTAATTGTATTTTGCTTTGAACAAGATCTATCTTCTGCCTTTACTGGTAATAATCACATCACTGGGGACTTGTAAGCAATAATTTTGAGTGAATGTTAACCCCATGGAATGCCTTAATACTGGCTTAGGTTTGTGTGTGTGTGTGTGTGTGTGTGTGTGTGTGTGTGTGTGTGTGTTTTGGGTGGGGGTGGAGAGGAAATGAGGCATATGTATGAAGTGAAATCCCCAGTTCTGCATGTGGAGAAGGACAATGAGGCAGAGGGAGGTAAAGTCATATAACATTATATATAATGTCATATTACTGTTATATATATGTAATATACATAATATATAAGGTCATATTACATTCGGGTATTTTTAATCATGTACATTATGTATGTCCACATAAATCTGTCTAGACATAACTCACTGGGAGGCAAGAACATACATCTTTCTCCAACTCCTCTCCAAGGGACACTTCAATTATGTCAAGAGGAGAAACAGATTAGACTACATGTCAGAGAGGAATAGTACTGTATTAGAATTATGTCTATCTGTTCTCTTAAATATTATTCCTATAGTGAATATGATTTTTTAGATTCAGGCTGCAGCTTGAAAGATAATTTTTAATAGGTAAGAAGGGCCCTGAGTTCAATATCCAAAGTTTGCTCTCCTTTCCCACCTCATACCAATTCCACAATAAATAAACATAGCAAATAATTTCATTTATCCAAGTTGACAGCAAGATACAAGTCTGAGAAAAAATATATAGGAGAACATATACTAGTAATGAAAGCGTTTTCCCGTTGAAAGTGAGATAACACAGAGAAAGAATCCCTGATCTCATCTGAGGGGAAATTCTCCAAATTCTCTCTAGTGTAGAAAGGAAGAAATAAAGAAACAAAGAACAGAAAGAAAGCAAACAATCTCTATACTAAATTGGGAATGGGATTATGATCGAAGTTCTATATATTGATTTTCTTTCCAGAGTCTTTCTTCTCTTCAGCCAACAGAAGAAAGGTTAAAATGGTGTATCTTCTCTCTCAAAGTTTAAAGTCAGAAGAAACCAGATATTTTTTCTCTCTTGTTCTTACCGAATGTGCAAGTTTGTCTCTCTCCTTGAAGAAGTAAAAGGGATAAAGAAACATATTTCTAATCCTCAGGTTACCAAGGGCAATAAAGTTTTTTATAGTTCTTTTTTTTTAATAGCTTTTTATTTACAAGATATATGCATGGGTAATTTTTCAGCACTGACAATTGCAATATCTTTTGTTCCAACTTTTCCCCTCTTTCCCCCCACCCCTTCCCCCAGATGGCAGGTTGACTAATACATGTTAAATATGTTAAAGTATAAGTTAAATACACAATAAGTATACATGTCCAAACAGTTATTTTGCTGTACAAAAAGAATCGGACTTTGAAATAGTATACAATTAGCCTGTGAAGGAAATCAGAAATGCAGGCGGACAAAAATAGAGGGATTAGGAATTCTATGTAGTGGTTCATACTCATTTCGTTCCCTCCCTGGGTGTAGCTGGTTCAATTCATTACTGCTCTGTTGGAACTGATTTGATTCATCTCATAGTTGAAGAGAGCCCTGCCCATCAGAATTAATCATCATGTACTTTTGTTGTTATTGTGTACAATGATCTCCTGGTCCTGCTCATTTCACTCAGCATCAGTTCATGTAAGTCTCTCCAGGCCTCTCTGAAATCCTCCTGCTGGTCATTTCTTACCGAACAATAATATTCCATAATATTCATGTACCACAATTTACCCAACCATTCTCCAATTGATGGGCATCCACTCAGTTTCCAGTTTCTGACCACTACAAAGAGAGCTGCCACAAACATTCAGCAATAAAGTCTTTTAAAAGAAGTGTTGAACAAATAGAAAAAGGATTGAAGACCTCCATCAGAGTCCTGGGAAGAGAAAAAGATATGTAGTTGGGAAGCTGAATCCTCTAAAGGCAGAAGCTTCCTGTGCTTCAAGAAAGCATAATATGGATCCCCAAATCTCATCAGATGAAAATTTATTTGGTAGCAGAGAAAAAAGAGATTTAAAAGTTGGTGACTATGACTCCTTGCTGAAATGTACAGAGGTTAATAAGATTAAAAAGTTGTCTTTTAGAGGCATGTATCTGACATGTAATGGAGAGTCTTTCAAGACTTTCTGACACCCACTATTGACTTATAATCCATGTGG
The DNA here is from genome assembly GCF_016432865.1 of Antechinus flavipes. NCBI lineage: Eukaryota > Metazoa > Chordata > Mammalia > Dasyuromorphia > Dasyuridae > Antechinus > Antechinus flavipes. The sequence goes on from NC_067401.1 coordinate 189,165,758, forward strand.
ACGCAGCTAGGTGGCTCAGTGGATAGAACACTGGCCCTGAAGTCAGGAGGACCTGAGTTCAAATTTGGCCTCAGACACTTAACACTTCCTCTTTGTGTGACCCCAGGCAAGTCACTTAACCCCAATTGCCTTAGCAAAAAAAAAAAAAAAAAAAAAAGGCATAATTCAAGAAACTTAAAGATGAAAACAGTTCTTTTTAATAACGTGTAGATTTATTTTATGGGTCCTCTAAGATTAGCAGATAAGAAAATTTTAAAACTTTCTGGCTTTATATTTCTGTCTTAAATAAGTATGAATATACTGCATGTTTCTTGGCTAAGATGACAGGAAAAAATAATGATGAATGTTGCGGGAAAACTGGGACACTGATGCATTGTTGGTGGAGCTGTGAACGAATCCAACCATTCTGGAGAGTAATTTGGAACTATGCTCAAAAAGTTATCAAACTGTGATCCAGCAGTGCTACTATTGGGCTTATATCCCAAAGAAATACTAAAGAAGGGAAAGAGACCTGTATGTGCCAAAATGTTTGTGGCAGCCCTGTTTGTAGTGGCTAGAAACTGGAAAATGAATGGATGCCCATCAATTGGAGAATGGCTGGGTAAATTGTGGCATATAAATGTTATGGAATAATATTGTTCTGTAAGAAATGACCAGCAGGATGAATACAGAGAGGCTTGGAGAGACTTACGTGAACTGATGCTAAGTGAAATGAGCAGAACCAGGAGATTATTATATACTTCAACAATGATACTGTATGAGGATGTATTCTGATGGAAGTGGATTTCTTTGTCAAAGAGAAGATCTAACTCAGTTTCAATTGATCAGTGAGGGACAGAAGCAGTTACACTCAAAGAAAGAACACTGGGAAATGAATGTAAACTGTTTGCATTTTCTCCCCGGGTTATTTTTACCTTCTGAATCCAATTCTCCCTGTGCAACAAGAGAACTGTTTGGTTCTGCACACATATATTGTATCTAGGATATACTGTGACATATTTAACATGTATAGGACTGCTTGCTATCTGGGGGAGAGGGTGAAGGGAGGGAGGGGAAGAATCGGAACAGAAGTGAGTGCAAGGAATAATGTAAAAAAAATTACCCAGGCATGGGCTCTGTCAATAAAAAGTTATTTTAAAAAAATAGTTTAGGGAAAATATTATGTTTAGTGGCTGGATTGACAAAGATGGGGAAAATATGAACAAGAATTTGAATTATGAAGTTGTTCCTTCTGAATTTGATGATTTAGGGATTTTTTTAAATCAAAAGTTTTTAATTGATTTAGCTTTTTATATTTGACCACTATAGGATGTCTCAGGACCAGATCAAAATGGAATGACATACTTATATATATATATAGGCAAATTGATATGTTTTCTCTTTCCACAAGAAACTGAGAGCTGAACCTTGTTTTAGTTACTATGGGAGAATGGCAAATAATCTTTTATGATGGGATTCTTTTTATTTTATTCACTTATTTTATCAACCTATTTCCTACCTTCAGATATGTTGTCAGAGCTAAGCTCTGTGACACTTAAGGAGGGAAGGTCTGGGCTAGTCTTGTTGCTATTTTTGGAATATTAAATATTGTGTTATTCAGTCAATAGTCAAGAGACATTTATTGAACACTCATTATGTGCTAGGCATAAGCACTGTCTTCAAGAAGCTTACAGTCTAATGTAGGAAGATAACATATAAAAGAAAGCTAAGAACTGAAGGTATTCATTAGGGTGGGGAAATAAGATATTTGTATTGAGTGTCCTCTTTAAAGGATGGTTTTGGAATTCTTGGCTCCACCCTCCAATCTGAGGAGCAAAGGGTAGGGATGAGGTTTGAGTACCGAGGCTGATTTGATCTTGCAATCATGTGATACAGTCCTTAGAAATGATGTAGTACAGACTATAGACTGTCTTGAATGATGTATTTCTTCCCTTAGGCTATCTTGCCTTAATTTACCTTGTAACACCAGGATACCGAGTCCAAAAGATTCCTGGCTGTCAGATAAAAGCAATAAAGGGATTCTTGGAGCAAATGAGATGCCTAAAATCAATGCAGGTGCAGTGCAAAATTAGATGCCTGCAACTTGAGCTGACACTTCAGATTTAAACATACACAACTCCTCCTCTAAGGGTTCCTGCATTTCCTTACTTACCTTCTTTGTTCTATGCTTATGTGCCTCCTCTTTGTGATCTTTTTTTGCCTAAGGTAGTCTTTTAAACTACTTTATTAACAGGATAGAGCCCTGCTTTAAAAAAACAAAAACAAACAATCAAACAAAAAACTTGCTTAAAGAAAATATTCTTCAGTTTATCTTTCTTGACTTTTATTCATGATATTTACGAGGAGATAGGGCAGAATTTTAAGGACTCATCACTGTATATGCAGTGGGACTATATGCAGAGAGGAAAGAACTGGAGAAGGGAGAAATGGCAAAAAACAATGAGTTACATTTTTGGATTTAAAAGTTTGGGAATGCAGAGAGGGAGCAAAAGTAAGGATTTATAAATTATTAGAATAAAATTTGTACTAATGGTAGCACTAGGAGACAACCCTATGGAGTTTTTAGGAATAATAACATCTCAAATCTTAGTGGGTACAAGTGACAAGAATCAAATAATTTGAAACCGTTCAAAGAAAGTATATAAGCCAGTAGTATACATTAATTTTTTAAATTGCTTGAATATAGGCCAAGGGTAGAATATCTGTTAGAGCTATCAGTGTCTTGCAAAAATCTTATCAAAATGCTCATCAATTGTAGAATGGCTGAGTAAATTGTGGTATATGAATGTTATGGAATATTATTGTTCTGTAAGGAATGACCAGCAGGATGAATACAGAGAGGCTTGGAGAGACTTACATGAACTGATGCTAAGTGAAATGAGCAGAACCAGGAGATCATTATACACATAATATACAACAATACTATATGAGGATCAATTCTAATGGAAGTGGCTATCTTCAACAATGAGAGAATCCAAAACAATTCCAACTGAACAGAACCAGCTACATCCAGAGAAAGAACACTGGAAAATGAGTGTGGACCACAACATAGCATTTCCACTCTTTCTGTTATTTGCTTGCATTTTTGTTTTTCTTCCCAAGTTATTTTTACCTTCTTTCTAAATCCAATTTTTCTTGTGCAGCAGCGAACTGTATGAATATGTATACATATATTGTATTTAACATTTACTTTAACATATTTAACATGTATGAGACTACCTGTCATCTAAGGTGGAGGGAAGGAGGGGAAAAGTTGGAACAGAAGTTTTTGCAAGGGTCAATGTTGAAAAATTACCCATGCATATGTCTTGTCAATAAAAAGCTATAATTGAAAAAAATAGAGAGGAAAAAAATGAGTAATCGACAAATAAAAGAAAGGTCTGGTTACATGGCAATACCTTAAAATTCTTTTTTGTATGTTTGTTCACTTGTACTTTTGAAGGGGCATTTTCTCTATTTTGTATAGATATATAAATATATATCATATACATTTATATATATATATATACATTTATATATATATATATGTATATATATATATATACAATATATAAATATTGCTTATTTGTTTATATTGTTATATATTGTTTTACTTGTCCATGGATGTCAAAATAAAATGTATTATTAAAAACAAGAAAAATGAAAAAAATATTATCAACATTTCAGTCTAGTTGATAATATGTGAGACCTGTGGATTCATTGTCCTATCTTGTGTGTGTGACATTTGGACTCTTGTGGCAACATCCAAACCAGCTGGGATGCTTTTTTCCTTAAACTTCCTGAAAGGCAGGGTAAAACCATTCTCCAAGGGAATGCAGTATAGGAGTTATCCACCAGGTGGCATTCTCCTCCAACGAGGATGCTTCAGTTTTCTGGTATTCATATGATTCAGTCAGTGCTACAGTCTCTCCTTTAGGACCCTGAACTTATAAAAAGAGGACACTAAATCTATAAACATTTGGGTTGCTCCCTTACGTTCATAGCTTGAGGTTTCTTGTGGTGGAATTCATTAGTTTAAAACCCATGCTGTGATGAAAAAATGCTATCCACCTTAAGAGAACCAATGAACTCTGCAGATTGAATCATTTTGTTTTTCACTTTATTTTTCTTGCCTTTTAAAAAATGTCTAGGCTAAGATGACAGGAAAAAAATAATGATGAATGTTGGAGGGGATGTGGGAAAACTGGGACACTGATGCATTGTTGGTGGAGTTGTGAACGAATCCAACCATTCTGGAGAGCAATCTGGAATTATGCCCAAAAAGTTATCAAACTGTGCATACCCTTTGATCCAGCAGTGTTTCTATTGGGCTTATATCCCAAAGAAATACTAAAGAAGGGAAAGGGACCTGTATGTGCCAAAATGTTTGTAGCAGCCCTGTTTGTAGTGGCTAGAAACTGGAAATTGAATGGATGGCCATCAATTGGAGAATGGCTGGGTAAATTGTGGTATATGAATATTATGGAATATTATTGTTCTGTAAGAAATGACCAGCAGGATGAATACAGAGAGGCTTGGAGAGACTTACATGAACTGATGCTAAGTGAAATGAGCAGAACCAGGAGATCACTTTACACTTTGACAACGATATTGTATGAGGATGTATTCTGATAGAAGTGGATTTCTTTGACAAAGACTCAGTTTCAATTGATAAATAATGGACAGAAGCAGCTACACCCAAAGAAAGAATACTGGGAAACGAATGTGAACTATTTGCATTTTTGTTTTTCTTTCCGAGTTGTTTTTACCTTCTGAATCCAATTCTCCCTGTGCAACAAGAGAACTGCTCGGTTCTGCACACATTTATTGTATCTAGGATATACTGCAACATATTTAACGTATATAGGACTGCTTGCCATCTAGGGGAGGGGGTGAAGGGAGGGAGGGGGAAAATTCAGAACAGAAGCGAGTGCAAGGGATAATGTTGTAAAAAAATTACCCTGGCATGGATTCTGTCAATATAAAGTTATTATAAAATAAAATAAAATATTAAAAATAAAATAAAATAAAAATTACAGGAAGACAAAAAAAAATGTCTATATATTTTAACATATTTAACATGTATTGGATTATCTGCCATCTAGGGGAGGGGGTGGAAGGAAGGAGGGGAAAATTTGGAACAGAAGGTTTTGCAAGGAGTAAATGTTGAAAAATTATCCATTCATATGTTTTGTAATAAAAAGCTTTAATAAAAATATGCCTCATTATGAAAATATATTTTGAATGACTTCACAATGGATATCATATTGCTTCCCTTTTCAATGGGTGAGGAAAAGGTTGGAGAAAGGGAGAAAATTTGGAACTCAAAAATTAAGTGTTAAAATTAATTACTTTAAAATATAACAAAATCTATGCTGATTGGGTTCAGATTTAACCAGGGGAAGAATACATAATATTTTATAAAATTATCAAAGTTATATATATGGCTCTGGTGCTTAAAAGGGGTGAGGTATATATCTTAAAGAAAAATTCTGCAAGGGAGAATGGATTTCCCTTTGGGCTCACCAATCCATCAACATTTGTGATAGTTGATACTCAAGGCATTGGAGATTCTTCTCTTCCTCAGATTCTAGATCCTGAGTCTGCTCAGGAGTATAACCTACCCAGTGCTGGCCCTTTGTCTCTTCTTCCTCCTGTCTTAGACTCCTTGAGTCAGCAATCTCCAATCCCCATCAGTTGCTGGTCACTAACAAGGTAAGAGGGAGTCTCAGTCTAATGACAATGGCTTTCTGCTTCCTGTTCCCAGCATAATAAACAGGAAATCTCTGCTTCAAGGATAAAGGAAAAAGAATTAAGATCTGTGTGCCCACAGAAAATTTCCATCACTATCCTGTCTTATATGGCTTCATAGCTTTGATGATCATAGATTACACAATGGATGGAATGTTGGGCCTGGAGTCAGGATAATCCTGAGTTCAAATTCAACCTAATTGTCTGACCTTTGGGCAAGTCACAATTTATTTGCCTGTTTTTTCATCTATTAAAATAGAAATAATAGTACTTTTCTCCAAGGATTGTTGCAAGGATCAAATGAATTATCTGTAAAGGATTTAACACAATGCTTGGCATTAATGAGATATTAACTGTTATTTTATATCTCTGTTCAGAATGTTGAAATCTGTTATTTATAGGAAATAAGGTGCTACAAAGGTACTGACTTCAAACACATCCAAATCTCGCCCATGCTGAAAAAATCTTCACTCAATCCTTCCATTTCTAAAATAGTCCTAATTACTTTTGAAAAGGCCATCTACAAAAAATGCCTCCACTTTTTCTCTCAATCTTTTTAGCCCTTTACAATCTGGCTTCTGATCTTATTCCACTAAAATTGGTCTCCCTAAAGTTACCAATGATCTTTTAATGGCCATTTCAATGGCCATTTTAAAATCCTCATTCTCCTCAATTTCTTTGCAGTCTCTGACACGATCATCTTCTTCTCCTTAGGTTTTTGGGGCACCACTTTCTTGTGGTTCTCCTCCTACCAATCTTAATTCTTCTCAGTCTCCTTTGCTGAATCCAGATCACTCTCTAAGTCATATCCTGTAGGGTACTGTTCTGTGTGTTCTTCCTGCTATGTTATTTCACTTGGTTATCACATCCATTCCATAGATTTAATTATTATCTCTATGCTGAGGATTCTCAAAAGTACCTTATCCTAAATTCTGCTCATCTCCAATCTTGCATCTGCAAATTGCCCTTCATACAACTTGAATTTAAAATGGAAATTGGAATGGAATGTTATCTTTTCACTTAAATCCTCTCTGCCACCTACATTAATTAATATTCAATGCAGCACCACCTTCCCCATCATTTAGGCTCATAAGCTAAGAATCATCCTTGACTCCTCATTATCATTCCTCACATCCAACCTGTTGCCGGGACTTGATTTTATCTTTGCAACATTTCTTAAATATTTCCCCATCTTACCTTGCATTGTCACCACTCTGGTACAGACTTTTATCAACTTGCATCTGAATTACTGAAATAGCCTACTAATAGGTCTGCTTATCTCAAGTTTCTCCCCACTCTAACCTATTCTCCATTCCGTCACTAAAATGATTTTCTTAAATCTGACCACACTATCCCCTTACTCAAGTGGCTCTTTATTTCCTCAAGGATCAAATATAAAATCCTGCTTGGTCTGCATAACCTATTGCCCTCTTATCCTCCAAGCATCCTTACACTTTACTCCTTTGCATATGCTCTTTCACTTACTGATACTGACCTCCCAACTGTTGTATCTCATACCTGAAAAGTTTTTCCTCCATTTCTGTCAGCTGATTTCCTTGGCTTCCTTTAAGTTCCAAATAAAATCTCATCTTCTAAAGACTTTGATGATCCTAACCCCTCTTAATTCTAGTGCCTTCCCTCCGTTAATTATTTCCCATTTATCCTGTAGACAGTTGTCTTTGTATATATTTGTTTTCATGTCATCTCCCCCATTAGATCATAAACTCTTTGAAGATGGTGACTTTCTTTTGCCTCTCTTTTGTTTCCTCAGCATTTAGCACAGAGCCTTGTACACAGTAGGCATTTAATAAATGTTAATGAACTAGAAAAAGAGAATAGGAAACAATTTTTGTTCATCTCTTCAATCCAAAATGAGAATATCTATAAGACCCCTTTGAGGCTTAACATACTCTAGAAACTGCTGTAAGGAGACAGAAAACTATAACTCTCTCATGGAAGACCACTAAGACCAAAAGGATGATACTGACAAACAATGAAAATTCAATGGCTCAACTAATTAGCAAGTGCTTATAGAATATGAGATCTAACCTACTAGTTCTGAGGATAATAGGCCTGGGGAAAGTAATGGATCTGAACTATTAGTGGATTGGAATGGTCATAGATGGCACAGTGAATGGAGTGTTGGAATTTTGAGTCAGGATAGAGCCAAGTATGACCTCTGGACAAGTCATAATCTGTTAGCCTCAATTTCTTCATCTATAAAATAAGGATAATAGTACTTTTCTCAGAGAGTTGTTGCAAGGATTAAATGAAATATTTGTAAAAGATTTAGCAGAGTGCTTGGCACTAAGTGTGATATAAATGTAAACTATAATTTTTTATCTCTGTTCAGAATGTAGAAATCCATTATATATATTTTCTAAGATGCTACAAAAATTTACTTGATTTGAGATGAACCTTATTGTGATTTTGGAAATGAGCTTCCCAGCATTTTAGGGATTTGAGGGGAAATAGTCCTTTTTCTGTTAATAGTTCATTTCATGTTGCTAACATAGGAGATTGAAAAAGCTTTCTATCCTATACCTTCAAACTTAGCTATCTAAAAATCTGAAAAGGACATTTCTAACCTGAAAAGTGTCCAGAAGAAGGTAACCAGAATGTTGAAGGGGCTTGAGATCATGCTTGAGATTAATGATAGAAATCAGGTTGTTTAGCTTGGAGACATAGAAAAACAAAAAATTGTCTGTAGGTATCTGAAGGGCAGTCAGTTGGGAAAAGCAGACTCAATAAGTGAAGTTGAAAAAAGGAAATTTTGTTCAAAAGGCACTGTTAATGGAGTTATAAAATGGCCTAACAGTTCTAGAAAACAATTTGGGATAATAAGAAAATTCAATACCTTCATGACCCCTGATGTAGCAATCTTACTATTGAACCCATTTCCCAAAGAGGAAAAAGACAAAAAGGCTCTATATATACCAAAATACCAGTACTTGTGTTGCAGAATGCTGGAAATAAAGTGGTCACCTAGGGAATGGCTGAACAAATTGTCGCATATGAATGTAATGCTACTGCATAAGAAATTTTGCATAAATAAATACAGCTAGGATAAGAGGAGAAATTATTGACTGGGGAAAAAACCCTTTACATAAAATATTTCTGAAAAGAATGTGATATACAAAATATGTAGAAAATTAGTACTATAAAACCAGTCATCTAATTAATAGGTGGTCTAAGGGCTATAAACAAGCAATTTACAAAAGAATTACAAACTACTAACAATCACGAAAGTTTTTTTTTTCAAATTATTCATAAATGAAATGCAAATCAAAATAATAGCTTGTATTTATGTAGCTCTTTAATCATAATAAAGATAGCTAACATTTACATAGCACTATGTGCCAGGCATTGTGCTAATTACTTTACAATTATCGTTTCAATGGATCACCACAACACTCCTGAGAGGTCGGTGCTACTATTAACTCCATTTTACAGAAGGGGAAATCTGATGCAGATCATCAGTTACAAAGTTACAAGTTAGTTAAAGTTACAAAGCTAGTGTGTTGGGCTGGATTTGAACTCAGGTTTTCCTAACTGCTATGCCAACTAGCTGCCTCTAGTAAAATAAATGAAGCAACCCTAGACTTGTAGAGATTGTACTGAATTTCAGTCAGCCTCACACAGAACTGAACACAATGGAAAATGAGGCAATGATCCTTTTCTGATTTCTTCCACTGCCTGCCTTTGCAAAGGCCCCTGGAAGTGCTGTAGCTGACAAGATATATGCTTGATCCTATAGGCATCTTCCATGTAAAGATCTGTGCAATCAAGGTGCACCATTAGTGATATCATCATCTGAGTCTAGAATTGTCCTAAATTTGCTACCCATCCTGTGGCTGTTCAATAAAAATTTCTTTAATCACTAAGAAGTCTGATTTCTGTTGTCCCTCCATGGTCCTGAAATTTCCAGCAATGTATGGGAAGCACAATAGGAGAGGAGCAACTGTCCAGATACTAACCTAATAGACAAATATAGGTTTCCAGCTAGGGTAGTTAGCATTAGAAGTATAACATCTCAATCAAGTATTTACTAAGTGTCTATTATGAGCCAGGCACTATACATTTCAAGTCCTGGAATATAGCATCCTACCAAATTCTTGGATGTGTTCCTTGTACCTTATTCTACATGATGTACCTATATCACAAAGCAAAATACTAGTCACCAGTCTATAAACTGGGCATTACTAATTCCAAGAATGAGATGCTGGAAGAGCAGAAGTCTTGGCAGATACTAAAACTGGGGAGCAATGTAGAATCAGTAGCAGGGATGGTCTTTTTTTTCTTTTAAATGAAATCTGCATTCCTAATTAGCATTGATAGTTGCTGATACCACAAATACTTCCAGAAAAACAAAGAAACCACTCTCTCAGCAATTGCACAATGATTATGACGGATATTTTTTCCAGTTTTTATATTATTTACAGAAAAACCACTCTCTCAGCAATTGCACAATGATCATGACTGATATTTTTTCCAGTTTTTATATTATTTACAGAAAGTACACTTTAATAGATTTGACATCAACTTTGTCTATTGTGTTCAATATTTTTTTGTTGCTTTTAAGTGTTTTAGCAAATTCTAGTAACCATTGTGTATATGTTCTTTTATATCTGCCTTCCTTATTTAACATCATTTCTAATCAGCTTCTTCAGAGATCTAGGTTGTGAATGGTGAGAACTGAGCACTCGAGTTTTTAAGTAAGAAGCTGGCATAAAGTGATGGGCTAGGCAGTATACCTGGCAGATTCAGCTGACTGAAGCAGGATCAAGAGAATTCAGAAGGCTTCTGAAAGGGTTGGGTATGAGGGAAATAATGAAAAGACTTAATTCCTGGTTTTCATTCTTCTGCCTTAGGTTCAGCTAGTGAGGATTTGAGATAGTATCACAGAGAAGGAAAGGAGAGTAAATCTTTATTCCCTGTGCTCTCAAGTTCCATCCTACTTCTTCACAATGATTAACTGCCTACATGAAAATAATTATCAGGGACATGACTGATTTGACAGGAACTTCTGCCAAAGTTGAACGATACCAACTCTTAATTCCTGGCAAACTTCACGAATATTGCCTATTTTAAAAAGTGCAAGCTCTCTTCCCTAGTATTTGAGGCTTTCCATGGTCTGATGCTATCCTCCATTTGAAGGCATATCTCTTAGTTGACAGTTTCTGCTTTAGTCAAGCCTATCAATTACTCTACTTATTAAGGGTTTTCTATTTCTGAAAATGTGTTCTTTTCCTTTTTCCCAGCAGAATTTCAATTCTTTAAAGCCAACTTTGAAAGTCACCTTCTCTGAGAAGCGCCTATCCTGTTATTTGATCTAACACAACCTTCTCCCAAACACTTCTAGTAACCTTTTCTATATAGAAATGTAAAAAAAGGTCATTTCAAGATAAGAAAAAGATGGTATCTTTAACACTCAAGCTATTCCTGTCTTAGACCAGGAATTTAATAAAAGAACAGAAGCCACCTTTGATTTAGCTACATCTTTCTTAGTGCTTGGCACAATACTCTTATAAGAGTATTTGTTGAATTAAAAAAACTACAAACTCACCTGGAGTGTCTTCAGCTTACAAGTTTTTGCTGCTTTTCTATGGAACATTTATTTCATTTTTTCCTGTAATTTCCCTTTCTTCCTTCACTTTATCTATGTCTGTGCAACTTATGGGAAAATGCCCTTTGATTGATGGGGAAGCAAGCCACCTATCGGGAAACTGAGGTAATGAGCTATGGATGTGAGGTGAGATGGAGATTTTCAGATATAGCCAATGTACTGTTTTTTTCCTTCTTTTATTACAATTTTTTTCCCTTAATTGTATTTTGTTACAAGGGAATAATCTAAGGGGGGGGGGGGAGTGGAGGGGAAGTGTGCTGATTGGAAAGTGACAGTAATGTTTAGGGTTTTTTTTTTTAATGCATTAATAAGACTTTAACAAAATTTCTTAATGCCCTGTAGTGATACCATTTTAAAGCATTTAATTGTTTTCAGGAATGTAAAAGCAATGATTGGAACATCCAAGACTAAAGGCTATGTGGTTATAGAGTAATAGGGATGGATATACCACAAAACCAAAGACTTCCTGATTGGCTATAATTGAATTTAAGGTTACAAATGGGGCCATGGTAAATGAATCCCTAATATAGATCTGGGTGTATTCTAGAATTGAAACTAACATTCTTGTCTAGGGTCACTAAGGGAATGAGATAGGGGATTCTAACTTGAATAGAAATATAAGTGAAGAACTGTTAAGTTGTTAAAATTAGCTATTGTTTCCTTCAGTTTAGGACTGGGTAGATTGTTTTTAAATTTTTAAAAAATCTATTGTATTATTTTAAATAATGTATTTTCTCTCATAAACCTTAGAAAACACTGTGTGAAGATGTACTGTGTAGAGATGGAGGACAAGTAGGAAGCTGCTGCTAGAACTGGACACATACTTATATTAGCAGCAGCAAAAGAAGGATAACAGGAAATTTGAGCTTGGGTTAATTTCTGAACACAGAGCCAAGCTATCTCTTCTATTTACCCAAGAAATTAAAAAAAAAATAGTGAAAAGGCAAAAACTCTGGTTGTCGATGTCAAAATTTTCTAGAAAAGAGCTGATACTTTGAGAAACTTACTATAATAGCTAGTCAGGTCTGAGGTTCAGGACTGGATTTCTTCTAAACTCCCAACATCACATCCTACTCAGGCTCTATCATTCAACCTCAAGTCAAAATTAAAGCAGACACAGACTTTCTTTCCCTTTGTGGCCTCAAAAATGAGAATTTACCTACTGGGCTTTCAGAAACATTCTAGCAACAAAATAATTTCCTAATTACTGTCAACTTAAAGCATTTAAAATTACACTGTCTGATCTCACAAAGGGGACCATATACTTTTAAGATGTGAAACTTTTATTTCTGTACTCAGAGAAAGTTCTAAGAAATTGCAATCGGGAACTGTGGGAGGACAAACTTTTTCAATGTTAAAACTTGTGTATCTGAGGGTAAGATGTCCCTATTAGCACTTGCCTAGATGGGACCCTCAGAAGTCTACTATCTAGGTAACAAACTTCTCTAATTCTGACCTCAACACTGGACTAGAAATGGTTTCCTTCACAAAGGCATATTCTATAATAGGTCTATTAAGGCTTCTCTTCAACATGTTGTCCCTTCCACTAACAAGAGAGAGATCTGGATCAAGTACCAACTCCAGAGTAAGAGAAGGATTTCTATGTATTACAACAAGGAGCCTGGGATTAGACCAGACCTTGCTGGTAGAAATTGTCCCCCATCTGCTGTTTAATAAGATATTAGAAGAAAAGAGGAGCAAGAGAGATAGGAAGAGGGAGCTCGGTGTATTAGACCTTATTTCCAATTATTATTATCAACCAGAGCCCCAGATGGAAGGGGTTTTTTGGATGAATGTTAAGATAAGACCTCCAATTGGTAGGATAACAATTCGATCTCAGCTTTAGTCCATATGAAGGGGGCTAATAAACCAGGTTATCTTTATTCAATTAAGGAGATGGAAAAAGGGTACCCCCGATCAGTCTAAGAGCAAGGATGATGAATGGGAGAGAGGAATAAGGAATGGAGATTCAGCATTCATCTTCACCCAGCAGGGCATAGGGGTTTGAGCCTGCCAGATTTGAAGGTCGGGCAGGAGTGGGGGTGTCTTCATCCCCCTCACCCTCCTCATCAGCATCTCGGTCCTCCTCTACCTCCTCTTCCCCAGAACTGCTCAGCTCTTCTTCCTCATCCTCATCCTCACCCGACAGTCCCACCCTCCCCTGCATCATCATCAGCTCCAAGGTTTCTGGATGGGACTCCCAGGAGGCTAGAGGGAATGGGAAGGAGACAAAAAGAGGATGATGAGGAGTTAGAATAGAGGGTAAGATATCTAGATCCTTTAAAAGAATAAATAAATTGAACAGAGATATGCCTGAAAGGGGACTCAAAGCAGGAAGAAAGGGAAAGAAGAAGAGATTGAGGTGCAAGTGCAAGAAATGTAGGAGACGAATCCTTGAGGGGAGGAAGATAGAAAAAGCCAGATGCCTAGGGTTCAATAAGGGAGATAGGCAAAGACTGTCAGTTAAGATGCCACTAGTAAAGGAAGACTGGGTGGGAAGCATAAATGGGCAGGGTCAGACCCTAGGAACTGCAAGTCTGTTCCTTTTACCTCGCTGGTCACTGTAGCCAGGTGGACGAAGACAAAGGCTGAGCCGTCCATCAGCAGCCAGCCGAAGGAGGCTGTTGGCTGCTCTGTACACATCGTTCCTAGCTGCTTTGGCTGTCTTGTAACCTCGTTTCTCAGCCCAGGCTACAGGAAATGCATAAGGATGGAGAGACAAGATGGCATGAATCAATTAGTTATCCTGAAGCCTCATAGGCCTTCCCAAAAGGATAAGGCCAAAATAAGAGACAAGTAGTAAGAAGACAACCAGGAAGTGGTAGCTAGAATGCTGAAGGGTACTCAAAACCATGTCATTTTGGGAGCAGTAGAAGGAATTGGGAATTGCCTAAGTAAGGAATGACTTAGGGGGAGCCATGAGAGATATCTTTGAAAAACTGAAGAAATATGTAGAAGATGAATTAGGCATTATCTGTATAATTCTAAAAGTGGGATTTATATACAGGGCTACTTTTACTCAATTTAAAAATATTCTAGCAATTAGAATGAATCAGTGATGGAACTAAATGGCTTATAAAGCCATAATTTGTCAACTGTCAAGCAATTGCTGGGAAACTATGATTCTATAGAGATAAAGGCGAACTAGTTACTTCTGAAAATTTGTCTAAATCCTAAGGACTCTTTTATTTAAATTTTCTAAGATATTTAATGCCAAAGAGGTGGTTAAAGATATCATGTTGGGAGAGATAAAAAAGAGAATCTTAAGGTAAGAGGAAGAGACAGAATAGGGGAGATAGAAACTGGCAAGGGGAGGACAGGAAAGAGGAGACAAGGAATGACATGGCAGGAAGATCATATGGTTACGGATTTGCAGCTGGAAAGGAGCTTATACAGGGCAAATCCAATCCTTTCATTCTAGGAAACAGAGCCTGATAAGATTAAATGGTCTGCCTAGGGTCATATAGTTACTAAATGAGTTGGGATATGAACTCAGGTTTTCCTAATTCCATTTGCAATACTCTATCTATTTTTGCCTGTAAGACAAAAGAAAGGAAATGGTGACTATTAGAATGGGGAAAATAAGGCAGGGGACTAGAGATGGAATTGGTAAATGTAGGTAGCTTGTAGCACCCACCTTCACAGATATCCCAAGCACACCAAGGGGGCTCATGCCCTGAGTCCTGAGCTTCAGGGTGTCTCAATCGAAGAAGTGCCTGGATAGGTATTCGGGAAGCTAGGTATCCCACAGATGTGTAGGGCTCCTGTATCTGAGCAATAGGGTAGATTCCAGCCAGAACCTAAGAAAAGACCCAGTTGATGAATGAGATCCAACATCTTGTTGACCCTAAGCCTCATCTCTCATTTTCCTCTGGGAACTAGGGACTCAGGCCCTTTAGTTCACAGTTCATACCTTTTCTCTTTTAACCTTTAACTTCCTTAGTGCCCCCGAAGCTTAGCAAACTTCCCTCCCTCCATCCCTACTTTCCAGTCCCCACACCTGTAGTTGTCGGGGCAGCAGGGAAGGAAAGATAAGGCCAGGACAGTCACAAAGTCGAACAGTGGGTGTGAGGAAATATGTCTGAAAGTAACGGGTGTGGCCAGGGGTTCTGGAAACGCTCACCACCTTCCGCCCGACCAGCCCATTGATGAGGGATGACTTTCCCACATTAGGAAAACCTGTGGGAAGAACAGGAACAATGAAAGTGGGTAGCAGACAATGAGAAAAATGAAACAACCCAAATATAGTGAGAGAGAGGGAAAGATAAAGTCACAGCTCCAAAGGAGATAGAAGTCAGGAAAAAATTGTGCCAAGGACAGGCAGAGTACATAGGAAATATTTCATTCCTACCAATTCCAATCCCACCCAATATTCAGAGTAATACAACTTTCTGTTCCCCCTTTTCCAAATAATTATGATGTATTCTGTCCTTTCTGACCTGAAAAAGCCTTTGGTCTTCACAATACCATTAATCACAATAATTTGCCATTTCACTATTTCAGAAAATCCTAGATGGTACCTTGGAAATTGACTTTCCTAAGATCCTACAACTAGTCAATGGCAGGGCCATGAATTAAAAATTGTTATTTCAAAGATCTTTCCATTACTCCACTACTTCCTGCCATATTCAAACATTGTTTCAATAAAATAGACAACTTTTAAACAGCTTTTGTTTTTAAGGTAGATTAAGTTTTCATCATCTGATCACTATCCACCCTCCCAAGCTTTAAGCCTTCCCCCCTTCTCCCAAAGGAACCCCTTGTTTGAGAAGAGGCGCTTCTATTATGTAAAGAGTCCAGTAGCTTGGGTCATATCCAACACTGGCCCAGCAAATTGAAACTGAGAATAGCTATTTGGGACTAGTAAGCCTTCACATGCTGCTACCCAGTCCTCCTATACTTCTGAAGCTAATGAGAAACACTGTTCCTACTTCCTCACCCACACAGCCAATAGTCACAACTCCATCCTTATATCGCTCCCGGATCGGGCCAGTTGGTTCCAGAGCAACATCTGTTTGCTGTTCCACCAATACTGCTGGTGCTTCTTCATCGTCTTCTTCCTCCCCTAAGCCAGTGTCCCGACTTGCTCCAGCTGCATCCCGGTCCATCTTTTCTTTCCAGCTACTTAAGTCCACTGGCATTGAAAGAGACAGATTGGAAGTTTTCAAATTGTCAGAAACAAAGCAAAACAAAACTGTGTTTCCTTATTTAGGCTTTTTGGAAGTATAAAAAAAAGGCAACATGGTATGGTGGACAAAGAGATGATTTCAGAGCCAGGAAGTCCTAGTTGGTTCAAGTTCTATCTCCGTGACTCATAGCAAATCACTGAACCTCACATTGTCCCACGCAAGACCAAAAAACTTATAAAGCAGCTGAAGATCTGCACTGTTGGGAGGCCCTTCACATGGAATTTCTTACAGTAATGAAATCATAGGTCTAGGCCCCCCAAAAGAAAAAGAAACCAAGAGAATTTTGCTTGAGAAAGAAAACTCCCAAGAGCCTCACTTGTCCACATAAGCCCTGAACAGTGGAAGATCTTTGGCCAGTTGTGATAATTCCCCTAGAGTGATTCTCCTAAAATTGCCATAATTGACAAGCTGACATTTGGCAAAAGGCAAGGGAAGAACTTCAGATCCTTCCTAACCCTCTTCGGGCCTTCTCTTAAATATACATTCTGACCTTTTCCTGCAGTAATGGTCTCACAAATCCTTAGCAATTGTTCTGGTCCCAGGGCACGAGTCCAAACCCTTCCTTGCTTCCGGCGCTTCTTCAAGACTGAAATAGGAGAGAGGTGAAGAAACAATGAAGACCAGATGCTGGCTCTTACTCCTAGAGCTCCACCACCCCTGTCATCTTTGATTTCTAATTGCTTACTCTATTCAATAAAGCCCTTGTAACCCTGTGTCCCCCAGAGAGCTCCTTATGTCTCCCACATGTCTCTATGTTATTCAAATTCCACTCACCAGTCTTTGAGTCCTGTGGGGTTTGGGGGTCCCGAGGGAAAGATGTGAAAAGAACAAGGTGGAGCCGGGGGTAGTGTAGGCGAAAGTGATACTTCCAGGCTATGACGAGAGCTGGGGGAGCCAGGTCTACTTTGTTCAGCACTAGTATCAGTGACAGCCCTAGCTCCCCTGTCACATACTCATATAAGGCTGGGGGAAAGTTGATGACCTGTGGGGGGTGAGGAGGAGGGTATGAAGAAGTAGAAATGAGAGTAAATTACCTAGGAACCTTCAATTCTCTCTCCCTGATCTACTAGAAATGGTTCTCTAGACATCAACTTCCTAAGTTATAGTTTAATAAAGAGCCAAACGAGCAAAAGAAATCCAATGAACTCAAGGCAAAAGACACTTGAAAGAAGGCAAAGACAAATATATGGTATTCTTGGGGAGGTAAGGCTACTTTTGTCAGCAGCAGAGAGTAAAAGAGAGACATATGAGAACAGGAAAAGTGAAACAAGAACACCAGGTAAGCAGGATAAACATCAAAGGCAAAGAAAACATGTATATATATATATATATATACACACACACACCACACACACACACACACACACACACACACATATATACATACACACACACACACACACACACACATACATATATATTACAACTGGAG
The DNA here is from genome assembly GCF_016432865.1 of Antechinus flavipes. NCBI lineage: Eukaryota > Metazoa > Chordata > Mammalia > Dasyuromorphia > Dasyuridae > Antechinus > Antechinus flavipes. Next base: position 189,183,735 of record NC_067401.1, read on the forward strand.
AAGAGCAGTGGTTTAATTTGCAGCAGTCTAAAAAGTCAAAATAAGGGAGAAAGTATTGGGAAGAAAAGAAGGCATGTGAACAGAGGGTTCCAAAAAGTTATTTAACTGGTTTCTAGAAAAATATCTGAATTTGATCCACCCTCCAAAGCTACAAAAAGTAGTTGACCTGGTTGAAGACAAAGCCATTAAATAGAAAAAAAGTAGATTCCCATCTTATGGAATTCAAATTGAGGAAAGGAAGAGAAAATCTCTTCCCTTTGTAAATGCCCCTCCCCCAAACTCTTGCCTTTAATTTTCACTAACCCACTGCCCCATTTGCTTGACTCCTCTTACTCACTGGATGACGTATATCTGTGACAAGGAGGACAATATCAGACATCTCTAGCACACGCCACAACTGCCGCCAAGTCTAAAAGAAAATAGGTGAGGAAAATCTGAACCTTGTGCTGCTAGTCATGGACTAGCAACCCCACAAACACCCATATGTCACCTATTCACTCCCTCTTCTTCATGGACAAGTCAATTCTCCAGATAAGATCATATAATATCCTGCTTTTATCTTACCTCTAGGTTGTGTTCAAAGTAGCTGAGCTGCTCAGATGTGTAGGACCCATGGATCTTCCCCAGATACTCCTGGAAGCTCCGTTCTTCCTGGCTCATCAATTGTTCCCTGGACATCTCATAGTTCCAACTCGGGCGACGGGGAAAGTCTAAGTCTGAGAAAGCAAATGGAATAAAAGAAATGTGAGTGTTCTCAAGACCCAGATATCTGGAACAGTTTTGCTAGCTCTTTCCCTTTTCCCACCTTCTATTTCCCTGAGAACCAAGTTTTCTGTATCTCAATCTTACTAGAGCCTGGATGGTAGATGTCTCCAATGTCAAGCTCCAGAGATTTTTCATTGACTGGTTTCAAAAATTGTTCTCGAGCAGCCCTCTTTCTCCGCTCCACCTCTTCCCTGCTTTCTCTTTCAAAGTGTAATCGGTATCTGGAGAGACACAAATATTCAAGTTAGTATGTAGTGTCCAGATGCCATAATTTTCCAGATACCCCTTGAAAATTTTAATTGTTTTCTCTCTGGGGATCCACATCTTAATCTTCTGTTTGGCTCCAAAGCTCACTTTTCTACAAATAAAAACTTTGTCAACCCTCTCCCAAAAGAACTGTTCCCCTCTGGGTAAGGAAGAAATACAAATGTCTTCCTTCAGAATTTTTCCTCAGTATATCAGAGCCTTCTTATTTCACAGCTCCTTCCTTCTACACACTACCCCTCCATTACTTTCAAGACAATAAAGGGAAATCCCAAATGACAAGTTCCCCCACCCTTACCTATTAGGGTCATAGCTATGGCCAAGGCCCTGAGTTGGCTGCTGGTTGAGGCGACGAATCTGCTGGGTTATAGATTCCCCATCAGAGGTGTCAGTCTGATCCTCCTTCCGCTCCCGGCTCCCGCTGCGGCTGTTGGAGCTGGAGCGTACTCCATCCTGCAGCCCTGAAGGCAGGGAGGGACATCATTTGATGCTCTGCTATAAGGCACAGGCGCAGGCATCTAATTTGTCCAGCTCTCCCCTTTTAACTCAACTTCTGCTCTCCAGAGCAAACTAGGTATTCTGCCTCTCAGTCTGATTTCTCTCTTTCCTCCTCCATACCCCAGTAGCCTCCGATAACCAGGAGGCAGAGGACACTTCTTTCCTATTTCCTGCATCCATTTCGTCAGAGGTAGGGGGCCCTTTTTCTTCCAACTAAAGGGATACACCTCTTCTCCAGTTCTACGCTCATTTCCTTGGGAAGGTCGGAGGTTCTTTCTCTTCCTTTCGATGGGAAACGGCTGGCTCAGTCTGACACCCTCCACCCTGGCTCCAGATGTAGAATTCTTCTCTCTCTCCAGATGTGCGGGAGAATCAGGCCCCGCCCCCCTCATCTCCTTCCCTTCCTTACCTCGTTTCCTCTCGCGCTTGTCCTGCAGCTGTTTCTTCTTCTGCTTCACACTGAAAGGCTTCTTCCTCGGCATGGCCTATCTGGCTCCCGTAGGTCTCCAGCCCTCTCCGGGCTCCAGCCGTCGCCGTCACCGTCGCTTCGCTACTACCGACAGCCTCACCCCCCCCCCCCCACAGGCCTGCCCCCGCCGCGTAAGGGCCCAGGACCCTTGGGGGAGGGGCTCTGACGTGACGTCACTTGGCGGATCAGACCAAATCTCGCCTCCTCGGGGAGGAGGAGAGAGTGAGTTGTGGGTAAGAGAACACAGGACGGATCCCTGGTGTCCTTTGGGCAGGGGAGTTCAGCCACTTCCCTCCGAGTAAAAAGTACAAGAATGTAAAGTGAGGCTAAGAAAAATGCAAGGATAGAGAGACGCGAGACATGCCGGTCACACGCCAGTCCCTCAGTAGTCTCGGGGAGCGACAGGGGCGGTTCTCAGGGTGTGGAAGAGGGAGCCGCCTGGGGACGTCAAATGACCATACTGACTTCGTCATAGGCGATACCAATTCCCAAGCGGAGAAAAGGGGCGAAGAAGCCATCCTTACCTTTCGTTCCTGGAGAGAATTTATGAACTCACCTGGTGTAGTGAGTGGACGCTACCACTTGTGAGGTGGGGAAAAATATACGGCTAAACTAAAATGAGCTAGACAAAGAATAAGGTTGTTAAGAGAGGAAAGGATGAAGTACTAGGCTTCACTGGAGATCCTTTCAGAGAAAGTCAGAGGCCATGTTCAGAGGAGCCGAGGGACGCTGCACCTAATGAAAGTTAAAAAACAAAAACAATTTAGGCAAGAGTAGGCCAATAATCGCGGGGTTTAATTAAGTGGTATTGGGGCTTTAATGGTCCAGAAATTCCTTGAGGGAAGGTCAGAAGTCATGAAGTTGTAAGCATTGGCGTGGGCAATCGGCGGTTACCGAGATTATCCAGCTGCTGGACTGCTTCTCCCTTCTTCTCACTCTCCCTACGCTCTGAGCCGCGGTCCTCGATTCTAGGATGTGTCTCGAAGTGGTGGTGTTATTTTTTCTCTTTCCCCACCCTACCTCTTTTTTTTTTTTTTTTTTTTTTTTTTTTTTTTTGTCTTTAGGTGGGAAGTGTATGTTGCGGGGGAAGGGGGGAAATACTCAAGTTGGAACGCTACCCAGAAGGAAAGGTTTGCGCCTGCGCATTCGCTGCTTCTGTATGGGTCGGCCGGAAGCGGAAACAACCGGATTCTCTCTCCTTCCATTTACCGCTCCTTGCTCCCACTATCCCCCATTCTGATCGCTGTTATTACGCTGCCCGTGATGCCCAAGAGGGGGAAACAGCGGCCCCGGGACCCCGAGGAGAGTGGGGATGAGGAGAGTGGGAGTTCTGCCGGTAAGGGAGAGGTGCATGCGCCTGAGGCAGGCCTAAAACGGGGCACAAAACGAATAAAACTCCCCAGGGCGTGGAGGGAGAAAAGAACTGGGAGAGATTAGTGCGGCCTGCAAGGGAAGGAGCCTGTTGCGTTTTCATGTAGAATAGCGCGAGAAGAGACTTGTCGAAGGAAAAATTCTTCCTTTTTAAAGGTCGGTGGTATAGGGAGAGCTAGAAGTGTAAGCGCACATGCTTGCGCCAACCCCGGGTACTGTGGCGGGCCGTGAACTGGAGGCAGGGCAGAGAAGGCCGATGCACGTGCTTTGGAATGGGAGAGTAGTATCAAACCCGGAATGAAAGTGCTGGCCGAAAATTTCCTCGGAGAACCTGTGACGTAGACAAATAAAAATAATTTGTCTGGACAGCTGCAGTCTCTCTACCCTACCATTTCTTCCGCCCCACCTCGGGAGAGTTTTGTGAAAGCCAGATTATCGTTGTCGTTCCCAGGAAAGAGGCAGATCAAGAATTTTTTTAAGTTTAATCGTTCGAGATGAGAGGAATGAGAACAGGGCGTAATGAGCACGAACAGTTAGATTCTAGTTCATGCTGTTGATTTTACCTTCAAGGTACTATACTGTGTAGGAAATGGACTAAATGATTTCCTACTCTTCTATGCAGATGTTTCTAGACTTCTTCATGAAATGAGGAAGAGGGGATGATAAAGAGCAAAGTTCACTATATTAGATGAATTAAGAAAAGATTGCTTAAATCCTCCGAAAGTCCAGAGATTATGCAGGAAGAGTAGTCCATTAAGTTTGGGATTTGGGGTACATTTGCTTAGTGTGAAGGATGTCAAGTATTCCAATTCCTCTGGTCCACTCCCCCTCCATTAATCCATCTACAAAGGCCTGGAAGGAGTCTTGTCATAGGTTTGCCACCTGTGTCATTTTAACTATCCCCCTCTAATCTTGTTTGGGGATAATTGTCTAATAACTCGATGTAAACATGGCTACTGAAAAGGGCTTGACAATCTGTTGCTCTTAAGACTACACACAATTTTAGCGACTGCCTAAACCAAAAAATTTCTTTCAGTAGCTACTCCTCCTATCTTGCAAAGTAGACACAGGAGAAGCATTGATAAGTTTTTGTTGATTGATAACAAGAAACTCATACTGATGAAAATACATTGAAGTTCTCCTGTTACTTTATTGTCAGTCTTACTGTTAAATTTTCCTTTGGTTGAAAGCTGTGCCATTTGGTACCTTTGGTTTGTTTTTCTTGGGCTTTTTTTCTGACATCTTGAAAACAGATTCTGCTTTTTTGGGTTTTATTGAATCACAATAGATTTTGCTTCAGCCTATCAATTTGATTATGTATCCATAGAGAGTAAATATCTGAAGAGTAAGGACTTTATCATTTAGTCTTTGTCCTTTAAGACAATTCTTTGCCCATAGATAGTAGTGGGCCCTTAAGTGTTTGCTGGATTGAATAATAGTAAAGGGAAAATAAGAATCAAGGTTGATACTCCCCAAGGTCCAAATCATCACTGTTTGCATCACCATGTGCTATTGAGTCCTAGTAGCAAAAAGAAAGGAGAACTCAATAGAAATAAAGTACTAATTTGTGGTATAAACTGCATTTTACTGAGTTGGACGGCGCTTCATTTTTGCTTATGCTATTTCTTCCTGCTCACTTAGGTCCACCCAGCCTCTTGGGCCCTCCCCCCATAGCCAACGGGAAGATTGGTGGCCCTGATCCAGGTGAGTAGAAAAGCTCTGAAAGGACAAGTGCCTAGATTGATTCAAATGAATACATTTTAAATGCATATTACATGAAAAGTACTCTGGAAGTTCCTATAGGAGAGAGATTTTAGGGATTGAGGGAAGTGGGGAATGCAACCCAACAAGAAAAATAATTTCTGGATACTCCTAAATTTAGTTAACTAGAGGTAATATCTTTTTTTTTTTTTTTTTTTTTTTTTTGTCTGTCTCTAGGTTTTCACAGAGGCTCTCAGGGTTTAAGGGAACCAGAAATTCCACCACTCCTGAGCCTCCCACTTCCTTTCTGGGGAGGATGCCCAATGAGAGGGGGTCCAGGGCCCAGGCCTCGACCATACCTACATAGCCGTTGGGGCTATGAAGACCCAGAACCTAGGTGGGGAACAGGTTATGGGGACCATGCCAGAAATGGTCCTCCCAATGGATGGAGAAACCTTGGAGGGGGCAATAGTCACCATCCATCTAAGAACATCCCCTGGCCTAAGAACACCCCTCAATTCAAAGATGGAGTCCAAGAAGGTGATAGAACAGGTTAGTATCATCACCTTTTATATTTTATTTCTGCCAGTAGCATATAATTATCCAAAAGACAGTGACTTCAAAACCCTTCTGCCTTCTTTGTGAAGGTATCTCTCAGTTCTCTCCTTTCAAAGCATTATCCCTGGGAGGCTGAAGACTAAATGTTTCCCTTTAGGGTCCCAAGGGTATGTTTCTGATTTTTGTTCTTCCAAAGTCTCATGTTGCTTTTCTCCTTTTTCTATAGATAAATCTAACCGTCCAGTCTGCAGACACTTCTCAAAGGGCCACTGCCGTTATGAGGATCTTTGTGCCTTCTACCACCCAGGGGTGAATGGACCTCCATTGTAAAACAGTGCCTTCCACCAATTAGGCTTCAGTGGACTTTTTCTCTCCTGGAAGATAAATGCCCTGTTGTTCTTTGTTGGCTTCTCTGAGGTGTTTCTGGCCAAGAAAGCAGTCTGAGCCTGACCCTCTCCTTTCCCTATCTGGGGTCTAGGAGGATGGGTGAGAGAAAGGAATGGCCAAGGAAGTTTTTTTAAAAAAATAATGTTTTATTAATATTTTTGGTTTCTACACCAGTCACTTCCTAATAACACCCTCCCCCAACCCTGTCTTATAACAAAGAAAATCACTTAACACAAATTATCAAATGGACCACATCTCACAATGTATGCAACATTCCACATTAGTAGTGGTCTGAGAGGTTTTCTAATCATTGATCTGCATCATCTGCCTTTTTCTCTTTGGGAATGGAGGGAGGGTGGGTAGAGTGTTGTAATTGCAATGCTGTATCTCTTTACTCTTAACCCATGAGTGACTTTCCCCTGGTAAGTTGTAATAGAAATCTAATTGGTGCTGTTCACCCAGAATTTACCCCTTTCAAGTATTACTTGTGGTTCTTGTGAGCTTATATAGTTTTGAAAAAGGACACCATCTTGACAGGAATTTTTATCTGTTAATGGTGCCCTTTCAACTCCTTCCTCACTTTCTGCAATTGTAGGTGTGAGAAACGCCCTATAGTAAGAACTCTCTTGTTCACCTGGCTTCCCCCTTGCCCCAAGTCATTCTGAGTGTGAAATAGTGAATGGTCTATTAGTTTACTCACAACTTTTGCTTCCCTCTCTTCCCTTTCCCCTCTCTCCAGTCAGTTGGATTCTGTGAATCTCCACAGATCTTGGGCAAAGAAATTCCCTTATCTCACTGAGTGGGGCTTAGATGATACTACTGCCTTTTCCTTACCTTTATCCCAGTGTAGGTGTTCAGAAAGAGGAGGAAATGTGGGGAAAGGCGGGGGGGAGGGACTGAGGCCATGACTAATTGAAGAGTCTTTGTTTTTTAGCCTTTTTTTTTTTTTAAGTAATAAACTCAAATGAAACATTTTATTTAATCTTGTTGTTCCTGTAGTTTTTGTGTATGAGGAACATAAAGAGTATTCTAGATTAGGCTAAAATACAAATTCCTCTGTTAGTTTAAATCCACAGGTTTAAACATCTGTACTATGGTTCTAAATTTAATTTTTAGGCATATTTCCCATTACTTTTTATGCACTCTTGGTTTCATCTCACCTGACTCATATGGTGAATGTTATTTTGTTGGACATTGTTTCCCATTTCTATACCTTATCCCACCTTTACTTTTTGTCCCCTCTTGGAATCCCTACCTCTTAAATGCTCAGCTCAAATGAGACAAACTACACAAATTTTTTCCTGAACACCCCAATTGTTGGACACCATCCCAATTCCTTCGTATATACTTACCTACATTCATTTTGTTTGTATCTTAACTTTTCCCCCATAGTAAAATGTAAGCTCAAGGGCAGACTTGTTTTTGTCCCAGTGTGTCCTTATTGCTGAGTATATTGACTTGCATGGAGCAGGCACTTAATAAATTCTTGATCTGAGTTATATTGAATTGTTGAAGGCAAGTCTGGTTTGATCACTTTGTTGGTGGTCTTTGTCCTGTAAAGGGCTGTGTGGTCCTGAATAAGCTATATTCAGGGAAGCATCATACCCCTCTTGGTTGAAGCCAAAATTTTACATAACTTGCCTGTCCCACTGAATTGTTGGGTCCCGTAAAGATCTAGTGTTCATAATTTTACACATTTAGAGTTAGAAAGGAACAGGAACATTTTTCTTTTTCCTTTTAATAATTATAACTTCTCATTGACAGAACCCATGCCAGGGTAATTTTTTACCATCATTATCCCTTGCACTCACTTTTGTTCGATTTTTCCCCTCCTTCCCCCACCCCCTCCCCCAGATGTCAAGTAGTCCTATATATGTTAAATATGTCACAGTATATCCTAGATACAATATATGTGTGCAGAATCAAACATTTCTCTTGTTGCACAGGAAGAATTGGATTCAGAAGGTAAAAATAACCCGGGAAGAAAAACAAAAATGTAAACAGTTTACATTCATTTCCCAGTGTTTTTTCTTTGGGTATAGCTGCTTCTGTTCATCATTGATCAATTGAAACTGAGATCTTTTCTTTTTCAAAGAAATTCACTTCCATCAGAATATATCATCATACAGTATCTTTGTTGAAGTATATAATCTGGTTCTGCTCATTTCACTTTGCATCAGTTCATGTAAGTCTCTCCAAATCTCTCTGTATTCATCCTGTTGGTCATTCCTTACAGAACAATAACATTCATATACCACAATTTACCAAGCCATTCTCCAATTGATGGGCATCCATTCATTTTCCAGTTTCTAGCCACTACAAACAGGGCTGCCACAAACATTTGGCACATACAGGTCCCTTTCCCTTATCTTTGGGATATAAGGCCAATAGCACTGCTGGATCAAAGGGTATGCACAGTTTGATAACTTTTGGGACATAATACCAGATTGCTCTCCAGAATGGTTGGATTCGTTCACAACTCCACCAACAATGCATTAGTGTTCCAGTTTTCCCGTATCCCCTCCAACATTAATTATTATCTTTTCCTGTCATCTTAGCCAAACACTACAGGTGTGTAGTGGTTTCTCAGAGTTGTCTTAATTTGCATTTCTCTGATCAATAGTGATTTGGAACACTCATATGAGTGGAAATAGTTTAAATAGGAAGATTTTCCTAGTTTGTTCTCTCACACACACACATCACCCAGCTTTTTAGAGAAAAGGAAAAAAAGGCCCTGAATTTAATGTCACTTAATTCCTGGCAGAGCCAGGAATCAAAACCTGATTCCTAGACCTATGACACAAGATGAACTGAGTGCCCTTGCCACTGCCCCATGCTATCCCCCCATTATGCTATCGCAATTACTTGGAAGAAAGATCTCTCCCTTCACCCAGGACGCTCCCTCTGGCCTCAAGAGTGCCCAACATATCTTGGCTTCCAATTCCAAGTTGTAATGAGGTGCTCCTGAAATTTGATTTGTGCTTCCCCTTAGAAAGGCGTGGCGTTTTATTCATCTTTATTAGTTGAAAGGACCAGCTATAGCTCATGACTCATATTTGACGACACTGACCGGAACTCGTAAAAGCTAGGACTCCTCTTTGCGGCTTCCGCTTTTCCTCATTTTTTTCAGAGCAGAGATGGTCTGTCACGTGCTTGACAGAGAGCAGATATGCATCCGGGTTGCTTCGCTTTTATCCTATAGAATCCCGCAGATTATTTAGCCCACCTTCCTCCCCCGGCCAGCCACCGGAAACGGAAGTGAAGCTAGCAACACTCGGAATAGTCTTAACTGTCGCCGAGATGCCGAAGGCAGTGAAGCAGCAGCCACCGGAGCCAGAGTGGATTGGGGATCGAGAGAACGCGAGCCCTGCAGGTGAGAAAGCAAGACGGATTGTTAGAGGGCGAGACCACGGGAACCCTGGAATGGCACGCATCCGACGGAGAGGGGGGTGGGGCGAGAAATAGTCGCGAGGCAGAATCCTAGCTTAGCACCTGTCGGAACCGGAGATGAGGGGAAACGGCGCATGCGCAATCTTGGAAGCTTCCCTGCTTGGAAGCATGGAAAGAGGGTTCTCGGATTCCGAAAATTTAGGGTGCCATCAGCGGGTAGTGACTTGAGCAGTATTTGAGAGGTGGGAATATATCAAAAGAGTGTAAGTATAGAAAGATATGGATGGGAAAATTGGTATTCCCTTTCCTTTGTGATCCCTTTTCAATGCTCCCTATTGTGGAGACAATTTCTCTCCAAACAATTGCAAGCCAAGAAAGGACAGGATTTCAGTTTCACTCCCTGCACTCTACATGAAATATAGATCTTTAGGCCAAAAACACCAGGTTTTGTATCCCCAAAACCGTAGTTTAGTTGCTTGGAATATTTACTAGTTGTGTGATCATGGACAGATCACTTAATTTTCCTGAGCTTCAGGATCTGTAAAATAAGGCCATTAAGGGAAAGGAAAAAGAAAGTATATGGCCTAGATGGCATCATAAGTATCACCGAAAAATAGGGGAAGCTCTAGTTGTAACCCTGAGAAATGATAAGGGTGAAGGATCATGAGATTAGGCTAAATTGGAAGTTTTCTTTTCCGGAGTCTCTAAGGTTCAGTTCTAAGAGGAAAATAAATATTTGCTGAGCTCAGGAAACTTTTAACAAGGAACTATGGGCATCTCCAAGATTTAAAGATGGAAAGATAAGGGCATTGTTTACTTTTTCCTCCAGATAAGGTTGTCAAGAAAGGAAAGAAGGACAAGAAGACCAAAAAGACGGTGAGAAAGTTGGGGACTAGGAGGAAAAATAGAGATGGTAACTGGCATTGTTGACAAAGCCTTATGAAGTAAATAACAATGTGGAAGGGCAAGGGACAACACAAGAAGGAAAGAAGGGAAAGAGGAATGGGGTATGTACAATTTGATTGAACCACTTTTGGCTATAATTTTAATTCAAATTCCCCTCATATGTTTTTATTTCTTAGTTTTTTGAGGAATTGGCTGTAGAGGAAAAGCATGCAGGGGAAGAAGAGGAAGTGAAGGTAATGAAAGAAAAAGAACAGCAGCAGGTATGTTACAATAAGATCTTTAGAACTAAAGATGTCAAAGGTCCTTTGTCCATACCAATGAATGTTCATATTGATAGTTATGGAATTATTTGATAGAGGGTCTGGAATTTATTTGACTATTCCCTCATACCTTTAGCAGCAGCAACAGCAGAAGAAAAAAAGAGATAGCCGAAAAGCGCGACGAAAGAAAGATATTGATGATGATGATGGGGAAGAGAAGGAACTTATGGAAAGGCTCAAGAAACTCTCTGTTCCAGCCAGTGATGAAGAAGATGAAGGTAAGGAAAGTGGGAATCTTAAATAGATTATATCCCAAGATATCCCAAAAAGAGTAAGATAAATCAGTCAGATTTCTTTTCGGAAATTGCCAAGTCAAGCATTTGTTTCTCTTTCCCACTTTCCTTCCTTCTGTCATTTCAGTTCCTGTCCCAGTACCTAGAGGTGGGAAGAAAGCTAAGGTGAGTAGCCCTATGTGGTAGGTAGATAGAATTCTCACATAAGAGCTAAGTTATGGGTTTCATTTTCTCACTTGTACTCTTTCCTTCCTTAGGGTGGTAATGTATTTGCTGCCCTGATACAGGACCAGAGTGAGGAAGAAGAGGAGGAAGAACAATTGTCAAAACCCGCCAAACCAGAGAAAAATCGAATTAATAAGGTGGGTAGGAATATATACAGTGTTGAATTGTGCCTAGTTTAGGTTCATAAAATTCTTAACCTTTGTCTCTTTTTTGTCAAGTGTAATAGTCTAACCTCTCCCATTAGTATTGCTATAATGCCTGCTTTTTTTTAAAAGTTCTTGTTTTAGTCTGTTTGGCCAAAACTGTCTTTCTCAAATACTATTTTTAACCATGTTACTTTCTAGTTCAGTAACTGTTTTTCAGTAAAATCTAAATTCATAACAACACGCAAAGCCTGCTATTTACCAACATCCTGATTTTTTTGTACTTCATTTTTCACTATTTCTGAAATATCTCCCTTAGCTTCCATCTTAATTATCCCTTTCTCTATGGCTGGAGTTCTAACTTTAATAGAGAAGTACAATGGAAAGAGCACTAACTTTAGAGTCAGAGGACCTAAATTCAAATCCTGTGTCTGTCATTTACAATGTGTTTGGGTTTTGAGCAAATCATTTTTCTTTGGGCCTTCGTTTTCTTCTATGCAAAATAAGAAACTAGGTCACTTCTGAGGTAACTTCTAGGTATAAATCTGTGTTTTTGTGTTTCTGCCCTAGAATCCATATCTACTATCTTTTAGGACTTGTTTCTCAAAAAACCTTTTCCTTTGTTACGTTAGATTGGGGTCAGCTCTCTCTGCATTCATGTAGACTTTGTACTTGTGTTCCTGCCTGATTTTTTTTTTTTACTCGTGGCCTAAGTTTCTGCCTAGTGCAACTAGTCTTGAAACTTCTGGGTCAGAAAGCTGTCTCCTAGTTCTTTTATCTCTCCCTCTTATTAGAGACTTTGGAAATGTCAGTAGTTGCTACTATTGATGTTAATATTACTATAGAATTTATACAGTCGTTGGCATTCTGCAACCAAATCTTTACCATTCTCAGGCTGTTTCCCAAGAGCAGCTGCCTGAGCAGAAGGTCAAAAGGGGAAAGGAAGAAAAGTCAAAAGGGAAAGTGAAGGTAAGGAAAATCCTTTGGAAGTGATGGTAAGAATAGCAATAGGAATTTCACCTGCTGAGATTACTGTACTTTGTCTATCAGCCCCAGAATAAATTTGATGCTTTGGATGATGAAGAGAAAGGAGAAATATCCAAAGAGAAGGAGCTTTCCAGATGGGAGAAGGATAAACTTAAGAAAGAGGAACAGGTATGGAGTTGAAAAACCAGATATCCAAGTGTTTCAAGAAGGAAAGAGGGCATTGGTGAAAGAGGATTAGGGAACTGGATCCTTAGGATGACACAGATTTTCATTTTAAGAGATATCAGGGGATATTGTGGCATAATATAAAAGACTCAGTTTGAAACCAGAGAACCTAAATTCAAAATCTTTTTTCTTTTACTTGCCACCTATGTTTACTTGAGCAATCACTTCACCTTTCCACACCTCAGTTACCTCATCTGTAAAATGAGAGGGTTTGACTTGATCTCTAACATTCCTTCAGCTCAGGATATAAAGGTCCTATGATTTATAGGATTTACAATCCATTAATTTATCCTTTTTCTCTTAATTTACTCTGTACCTACATGTTGGGTATCAGATGTTACATTGCAGTTATGTGATATCAATTTCATCTTTCCCTCCCTTTGGTTAGAAGTTGATAAAAGTAAAGATATGTGAAGAAACCACTTATTTTTGGGGTTCTATTCCAGGTGATACTAGACAGTCTGTTTCTTTGAAGTCTTTTTTGATCCCCTTTGTGCCTAGTTATCTTCTCCCTCTCCAAATTTACTTCTTTTATGTTTTTGTTTTATTAACCAGAAAAATATAAGCTTCTTGAGTGTTGTTTTTCTTTACATTATGTACACGCTAGTTGTTGAATTAAATTGCAACATACACCAATTGTGAGATGGTGTTAGGGAGAGAGCTGAGTATCAGATTTCTAGGTCCTTGAGACAAGTAGGATCATGACTGGGCAGAAGACCATGAAAATTGAGTCCTGGAAGGAAAACTTTGGTTTCTTATTTTTCATCTATTTCCACAGGGCTCAGAGGAGGAAGGAGAAGGGGATGAAGAAGAAGAGGGTGAAGCCAAGGCAGATGATCCCTATGCTCACCTCAGCAAAAAGGAGAAAAAGAAGCTGAAAAAACAGGTTAGGAAGAAAGGGGGTGGAGGGTCAGGGAGACATGGAACACCTTAACACATCAATCCCTGAAATAATTATGGTAAGAAACTGTGATTGGCGAGGTTAGGAAGAAAAAAACCCTAAAAGCTTGGGGTGGGGCGGGGGAAGGGGTTATATAAGATCTAGTTGAAGAAGTTAATCGTGCTGCATCACTAGGGTTGCATAGCTGGGCATGTGGAATGGGATGGGATTAGAGTATATCTAAATCCATTCTTTTCTCTGTCTGTAGATGGAATATGAAAGGCAAGTAGCCACACTGAAGGCAGCCAATGCTGCCGAAAATGATTTTTCAGTATCCCAGGCTGAAGTGTCTTCCCGCCAGGCCATGCTGGAGAATGCCTCTGATATCAAGGTGTGGGATCTGAAGCAGAAAATGATGGGAAAAGACTTAATTTTGAGTAGGTTGTATGATGGGAGAGAGAACATTTAAGGTTTAAATCAGATAATTCTAGAAGGTATGGAACATATAGATTGACTTTGCTATTGAAAACATTGGGGACTTCAGAGGTCAAAGAAAAAGTTAATACTCTGTAAAAGGTGTGGTAGAGTTTTCATTGGAAGGAAGGTAATGACAGTATTTTCTCTTCTATTTTCATCTGTTCCAAGCTGGAGAAGTTTAGCATCTCAGCCCATGGCAAGGAACTCTTTGTCAATGCAGACCTGTACATTGTGGCTGGCCGCCGTTATGGGCTCGTGGGACCCAACGGGTGAGGAGAGGGAAGGGTCACAGATAGAAGGGTTTGGGTCATAAGTCTTGTTCTGACTGCTCTTTTTTTCTCAGTAAGGGCAAGACAACGCTGCTCAAACACATTGCCAATCGAGCTCTTAGCATCCCTCCCAACATAGATGTGTTGCTTTGTGAGCAAGGTAGGAAGGAAAGTAGTTTTGGGAAGGGCAGCCAGGATGAGATAATTTGAAAGTGAGAAGGGTGGACTATATGGAGGAATAAAGACAGTGACTGTGTGGGTAGTAAGAAGATAATGCCCTGATATAAGTGAGGGAGGGAAAGGAGGAAGAATTGATAGGAATTTGGAAGAAAGGAAATCCATATGTACTAAGAGAAACATGTGGGAAGACCTAAGCCAAACTAAGAAAAAGCCTAGAGAGCCCTTTAGAGGGAGCAAATCAAGAGTAGGCATAGGAGGGAAGAAAAGGGCATGTGTGTGTTTGTTGGAGGTGGGGGGAGAGGTGTTGCTGATGAAAGAAGTTTTTTCTTCTGGTTTTCAATCCAAAAACCACAACCCTTCTCCCCACCAGAGGTGGTAGCAGATGAAACTCCAGCTGTGCAGGCTGTACTTCGTGCTGACACTAAGCGGCTAAAGTTGCTAGAGGAGGAGAAGAAACTCCAGGGTAGGCTGGAGCAGGGAGATGATGCTGCAGCAGAGAGACTTGAAAAGGTAAAGGACATATATATATAGGGGATAAGGTCCAGCAGAGAGTTGTACAGGACATAGGAAGGCAGCATTCAGGGTCTCGGAGGCTCTTGATGGGGTTATGTTAATGAAGAAATGAATGAATGGAAGTGCTTATTATGTGTCTTAATACTGATAAAGAAACATTGGAATTAAAGAATTCCTGCCTTCAAGGAGAATACATTCTGATAGGGGGAGACCAAACATAAAGAATGGTGTCTAAGGAAGAATATTTGAGTTTGAGGAACTACAGGGAAGATGAGAGGAGTTGGTATGATTTAGGACTGCCTAGATATAGAGTAAGTCATGTGGATAGCAAATCCATTAAGCTGCTCAGTTTTTAGGATCATCATTGTCATCCTATCCATATTCCAGGTATATGAAGAACTTCGTGCCATGGGAGCTGCTGCAGCAGAGGCTAAAGCGCGACGGATTCTTGCTGGTCTGGGTTTTGATCCTGAGATGCAAAATCGACCCACACAGAAGTTTTCTGGGGGCTGGCGTATGCGAGTCTCTTTAGCAAGGTAGAGTTAGTCTACAACGACTCCACAGTGTCCTTTTCTCATTTATTTTCTGTCATCTCCAAGAACCATCTAGATGTGTTACAAAAAATATCTTATTTCCTACTCAGTTTTTTTGAATAGTTGAGTTCCTAAATTTTATTCTATTTTTGATAAGACAACTGAAGATAGGACTTTCTAATCACTCAGGGTGTAAAAGAGCCCTTTTTTTCCTCTCAAATCTCTGATCCACTCCATTTTATAGGGCACTTTTTATGGAGCCTACACTGCTAATGTTGGATGAGCCCACCAACCACTTAGACCTCAATGCTGTTATCTGGCTCAACAAGTGAGTATCCTAGTACTATTCTTTGAGTCCTTTACTATGATACATTGATAAATTCTTTTCCCAGATCTCAGGCATCTCTTTACTTCTAATATTTTCCCACAACAAAGGCTTTTTATGATACTCCCAAATTTTCCCTTTTCCTATTGTCTTCCCTTTAGCTCTTTCCTCTTTAATTTGAAGTTTGATGAGTTACCCTACATCTTTGTTTTGTTTTTATTTTTGTTTTGTCTCCAACAAAGCTATCTTCAGGGCTGGCGGAAGACACTACTTATTGTATCCCATGACCAGGGCTTTCTAGATGACGTTTGTACTGACATTATCCATCTGGATGCCCAAAGACTCCATTACTATAGAGGCAACTATAGTAAGTAGGGAATGAGGGGAGCATATGCCTGAGAGCTTCTAACATTAAAGGGGATGGAGAAGAAGGCATAATAGTGACATAACTGCCAACACTTAAAGGATCTTTCTGCTGACCCCTATAGAGCAATTGCTGATTATTGCTTTCCATTCCTGTCATAGTGACCTTTAAAAAGATGTACCAGCAGAAGCAGAAAGAGCTTTTGAAGCAATATGAGAAGCAGGAGAAGAAGCTGAAAGAGCTCAAGGCTGGGGGCAAGTCCACCAAGCAGGCGGTGAGATGCAGGGGCAGAGCAAGATGACACACTAGGCTTTTGGAACTAGCATGTTTTGTTGAAAAATCTTGACTAGGGAGTTTTCCTTTAAGGAGCGGGGATCCTTGATGAACATACGATTCTATCCTATGGTGGGGTGAGAAGATATGGCCCAGATCTCTGTAGATTGATCCGTGCATGATACTTGAACCTCCATTCCCAATCTTCTCAGGAGAAGCAAACAAAGGAGGCCCTTACCCGGAAGCAGCAGAAATGCCGTCGGAAAAACCAAGATGAGGAGGCCCAAGAGGCACCTGAGCTTTTGAAGCGACCAAAGGAATACACTGTGCGATTCACTTTCCCTGACCCCCCACCACTCAGCCCCCCTGTGCTGGGACTGCATGGTTAGTGGAGAGTTTATAGGGCAGGACTATAGGTTACACATACCCCTAAACCTTCCTGACTGCTTCTATCCCCACCAGTCCTTTTCCTTTCCCAGTGCCATTTTACCTTTTTGTTTTGCCTTCTTTGTGCTTTTGGTTTTTTACACCATTGTTCCTTTTATTCAGTTCTCCCCAAAAAGGTTCTTTCCTTGTAACAAAGAAATCCAGTTAGCAAAAAAAAAAAAAAAATTATTGTTAAGTTTATGCTTAATACACATTGCTTTATGAACCATGTTGAGAGAGAAACATCAGAGCAAAAGGAACAAACAATGAGTGATTAAAAAAAAAAGAACATAAAATGTGTTGATTTACATTCAGTCTCCTTAGATATTTTTCTGATTGCAGATGGCATTTTCTGTCCAAAGTCTATTGCTTCAGATCACTGAACCACTAAGAACCAAGCTTTT
Source organism: Antechinus flavipes (assembly GCF_016432865.1). Lineage (NCBI taxonomy): Eukaryota > Metazoa > Chordata > Mammalia > Dasyuromorphia > Dasyuridae > Antechinus > Antechinus flavipes. Next base: position 189,200,821 of record NC_067401.1, read on the forward strand.
CATAGTTGGTCATCACACATTCTTGCTGTTATTGTGTACAATGTATTCCTTGTTTCTGCTTGTTTCCCTCAGCATCTTTCCATGGCTTTTCATGTAAATCTTTCCAGACTTTTCAATTATCAGCTTGTGCATCATTTTTAATAGCACAGTAATATTCCATTACTTTCACGTACCACAGCTTGTTCAGCCATTCCCCAGTCAATGGGCATCTACTCCTTTTCCAATTCTTTGCTACCCCAAAAAGAGCTGCTACAAACATTTTTGCACGTGTACGTCCTTTGCCTCCTTTAAGATTTCCTTTGGATATAGACCCTCTAATGGCACTGCTGGGTCAAAGAGTATGCAGAGTTTTATAACCCTTTGGGCAAAGTTCCAGAGTAGCAAAACAATTCTTGATTAGATCATTTTACTTGCTCAAGAATTTGCCTCAAGATAAGGCTGATTCGTTGTTTTTGTAGGCCAAGGAGCTTGGTGAGGATCATTGGGCTCTCCCCCTTTTTTTTCCTAGGTGTAACATTTAGCTATGAAGGACAGAAGCCACTCTTCAAGAACCTGGACTTTGGAATTGACATGGATTCAAGGAGTGAGTAGAAAGACATGAATTGCTAAGGTTGTGGGTAAATGGAAGTGGGAAATAAAGGAAGACTACCCTAGGGATTTGTTTTTTTGTGTTTGTTTTTTTCAGTCTGTATTGTAGGGCCCAATGGTGTGGGAAAGAGTACATTGCTGCTTCTGCTCACAGGAAAGCTGACTCCAGTAAGTTTGGGGATACCATCCTCATATTGGCCTAATCCTTTATTTACAATTTTTAGTATTTAAGGGAGAAAACTGAGGGAGTTAAGTATGACTTGATTATATAATTAGTATGTGAAATTTTAGGATTTACCTTGAAATAAATGAGGATGTAGACTGGAGAGGACTTGGCATCTTGACCATCTTTTCCCATGTGAACAGGAATCTGTCTTCCCAGAGTTCTCTGCTACTGGATGATGCATAGCTTTTGAAAGGCCAAATCCAACCCCATATTCCTGTCCTCACACACAGAAAATGTACCAGTTTTGGTGGTTATTTTTTCTAAACATAAGATCTTTCTAGGAAAAATTTTTTTACTAATAGATACTGTTTGCTTAGGGCTAAGTATCCTTCCACTGCCACCATAATCTTCATTTTGTTTCACTTAAGTGTGATTTAATAATAGTTTTTCCCTCCCCCTCCCTAACTAACGTATGAGTACTGTGCACTATCACTCACATCCCTGTATCTTGAGTTTTAACTGATAGGGTAAACCCTCTCCTCCTAATATTCCTTAGAAGAGCTTACTTTAACTGGAGAGAGATGGCCCTATCTGAGAAATGGGAAATGCCTGGCCCTTTAATTTAAAGGCTGTAATAAACTTGGTTCTGATGCCTATCCCCTGTTCTGTTATTCTAGAAATATGCTTCCTCTTCTCAGAAATAGCTGCTGTAGCATACATAAACTAATCTTAGAAATGTACAGTGTGTGAAACCATGATTTATTCTCCCATTCATTTGTTTGCTTGCCCTGAGCAAGTCTTATAATAACTCCCTACTCTAAATGTATATTAATTCATCCCATTTTCCCTAGAGATCGATACAAACAAAATGAGTAGACATGTTTTTTATTCAGTTTTTTACATCTCCATAGTGTCCCCCTACGTATCCTTTCTCCTCCCTTTCTGAGAGCTATCCTGTAATAGAGTTTAAAAAAAAAGAGGAAAGAAAAAGAAGAAAAATTAGCATAACTGAAGCAATACATTGAAAAAATTTGAAAATACATATAAAATGATATAAAACATTTGTATGGTCTCTTCTCATTTCCTCTTTTTGAGCCATGCTTGTTTTTCATTTTGAAACTTTGACTTTTTTGTTAATAGTTTTCTATTTACCTTATTGTAGTCATGTTTGTTGGTTTTTTAAAACTCTTTTTCACTCTGCATTAATTCATAGAGAGCTTAACAATTCTTTGTTTTCACAACATATGTTGCTGTAAATATTTTGGCTAGTATAAGGAAGTTCCTATATTTATCTTTTTTGTCAATTTGCAGGGTATGAGGTAAAACCTGAGAGCTATTTACATTTATTATTTATTACATTTTATTTACATTTATTATTATTATTTGGTTGTTAATTGGGAAGTTTTCTTTTTGAGAACTTTTCATATTCTTTGCATAGGGGAAATTGTTAATTTCTTATTGAGGAGCATAAGCTTTAGTTACTTGCTAGTTTTCTTGTACAACTATGTGTATAATGCTACTGAACATTATATATTCTTTTTTGTCATTAATGACCAGATCATCTCTGACCTTAAGCGCTTTCTTCTGAACCAATGAGTCATTTATCTCCTTTCCTTTCTCTCAACAGCATTCTTAGATAAAGACAGTTTGGTGGGTTTTTTTTTTTAATCCTCGTTTTCTTTCCTTTTTTATCACTAATTAGATCCCATAACAAATCCTAATAGTAAAATACATAGAAAACAAATTACATTTATATATAATCCCATTACCTTGAATTATACAGCTAAGAAAGTGCAGGGAAGATTTGGAAACATTTACAGGTGAGTTCAACCAAAAATTTAGTGAGAACTTAAGGATGTGTAAGAAAAACTTTACAAAGGAATGACCATCCTAATCTTCAAAGGGACCCATGATGAAAGTACCTTCTGACTCAGAGGGGTGAGGGACTCAAGGTTCAGCAAGATTCATGTTTAGACATGACCCCTGGGTAGACTGTATATTTGTTATAAAGTTCTCCCCTTCTGTATTTAATGGTAAAAAGGGTTTTTTTTGGTGGAGGAGGGCGCTAAGAAGAGTGATAACCAAAATAAGTGCTGTGGAAACATTTAAAAATGCATAGAAGAATGTTCACAAAAAATGATGAAAAGCAGAATGGTTTTTAAAACTTAGGTGTGCAGTTTATTAATATCCTTTTTTTTAATTTTAAAATTTAAATACAAAATGAAAAGAAAAAACATTTCCATGTACACAGCAGACCACATAAAGAGGATTCAATGTAAAATAATAAATTTCTATTTCATGAAAACCTATATAATAAATACTACACATTGTTTTAAAGGAGCCCAACTTTTCTTTGCTTTTTTTCCTACTCCACTGTGGAATTTTTACTTTTTCCCCTCTTTCATCCACCTACACTAAAGAAGACTACAAGTAAGCATGGAGGTAGTATGTGTACCATGTATATACATATAGATTTCTATAAACATATATACATATACACACATGCATAAACATACACTCATACATATACATATGTAAAACTGTATTATGTTTATTTTCTCCTATAATCTGTTTCTCTGAAGTTTGACAGCATCTTCATAAGTCTAAACCATATTTTCCTAAATCCTCTTATTTCCTATAATATCATTTTCTAAAAAGTAAATGAACTAGATTCATGGTTTCATAGTTCTCTGTATTCAGGATTTGCTGTTTTGTGGTATTTAAATTCATAACTTAAAAAAAGGTAAAAAGCAATTTTAAAAAATGATTAGTGTAGTGGATTAGAGCCCAATCTAGGATTTAGAAGGTCTGGACTCTCTTCCAGGTTAGGATCCTGGAAATGTCATCTCACTTTTTTGAGCTTCATATCTCCTTAATATCTTCATTGTTGTCTTCTCCATCTTAATCACTTTGTTCTCCTTTTCTGTGCAGACTCAAGGGGAGATGAGAAAGAACCACCGACTGGTAAGTTGGTTCTGGAGGCCCAGAACTACAGAGGTTGGTGGGAGAAATATTGTTCCTTTCTGACTATTTTTTTCCTGTGGTAGAAAATTGGCTTCTTCAATCAGCAGTATGCAGAACAACTACGCATGGAAGAGACAGCCACTGAATATTTACAACGGGGCTTCAACTTACCTTATCAAGATGCCAGAAAGTGTTTAGGTCGATTTGGTTTGGAGAGCCATGCCCATACCATCCAGATCTGCAAACTCTCAGGTACCTCCTAAGGGAAGGGCCATGACAAACCTGATTTACGTAATCCGAATACTGTAGAGAAACCAGATGTTTAAGATGACAGACAATTCTGAGGATAATGACGGGGTTACCCTCTCTATCTCCCATTTTTTCCTGCCCCAGGTGGACAGAAAGCCCGAGTAGTGTTTGCTGAGCTGGCCTGTCGGGAACCAGATGTCCTCATACTGGTAAGTAAACTATATAGATAGGAAGGGGGCCAAAAAACAGGAGAAAAAGGAATGCATAGAAGTTAGGAGTACCAAACCATGAAATCCTCTCGCTTCTCTCACAGGATGAACCAACCAACAACTTGGATATAGAGTCTATTGATGCTTTGGGAGAGGCCATCAATGAATATAAGGGTGGTAAGTCTACTTAGTACAACTCTACTTCCCCTTCTTTAGCAAATTCCTTTCAAATGTCCTGCCTTCTACCTCCTGTTTGCCATTGGGATCTAACTTTTCTCTTGCATTGTCCTAATTTTTTTTTTTCCCCTCTTTCACCTTCTTCAAAAGCTGTAATTGTCGTCAGTCATGATGCCCGGCTAATCACAGAGACCAACTGCCAACTTTGGGTGGTAGAGGAACAGAGTGTTAGCCAAATTGATGGTGACTTCGAGGACTACAAGAGGGAGGTGCTGGAGGCCCTGGGTGAAGTCATGGTGAATCGACCTAGGGAGTGAGGTTTCCTCCTGTACACTCTTCAAGATAATTTAGGCATGTGTCCTGACTGCACCTTTGAGTACCTTTTCCCTTCCCTCTCGCCATTTGCAAGATAAGGGCTTATCCTCAACCAGTGCCACAACCAGCAAGACATCTGGAGCTGAGGCTTTGCCTGGTGTGCCCAGACAGACTAGGAACCTTCTTCAGATGGAAGTACTGGCTTTATTTTACAGTAGAGTTGGAAAAACTATTGATGCCATGATGTATCATTGAACTGATAACATAGATAAGGAAACTTTTCAGCCTCCAAGTCTGATATTTTGATTCCAATAAGTTTTGCACCACCACCTTACCTGATGGCCTATTTAATCCATCTGATATAGAATAGGGTCTGTGCACTAGGAGCTTGAGCTACTCTCTTCCCTAAGTCTCTGATGTTCTGCCACTTCCCCCAGTCAACAACAAGATTTGGTCTAATTGGTACTTAAAATTTATAGAAACTCAAGTTATAGGCACAATAGTTTTGGTTCAACTGCCAACACTACTCTGAGGGGTGATATATTTGATTCACATACAGAAATTTGACAAGAATCTCCAGCTACATTCCACAGATGATGCAAATAGGGATCGCAGGGATCATGGTCTTTAGATAGGGTGGAGCCTATTTGGTGCTAGTGTCTACATTGTCTTGTTATTTATGGATTTGTGGGGCAGGGAAGGAATGCTGCCGAACTTTTGTCAGTTTGCCAGGGGAGGGAATAAAGGAGAGTGAATTGCCATTACCTATCTTTATTTATGGGGCTACGGGTATTGAGAACATTACTAGGCTTTATCAAGACACATGCTGCCCTCCTGTGGCCAGAACTTAGAATAACACCTGGAACAAGATCTCTTTACAACCAAGAAAATCTGCTCTTCTGAGCCAACAGTATTGATCATATAACATCTTCATAGTACTGGAAGAAATATGCAATATCTTTCCTCTTGTCACTTTAATATGATTTATCTGTTAGTTCAACAGACAAGAACTTGTGTACAAAACATTCATCTTGACAGCATGAGAAATGAAATGTCCCTAAGAATTGAGTGTCAGATGAATGGTATGGGCATGTATAAACCATAGGAATACAGAAGAGAGAGAGTTTTAATCTTATAGGTTCATCACTTGAGACTTGAAGGGATCTTGGAGACCTCTAGTCCAAAGCCCCTCATTTTCCTTTTGAGAAAGCAGGCCCAGAAAAGTTAGGTAACGGGGAGAATCATATTGATCCAGTAAGCTACATGTGCTTACATGTAGTGTTACATGTGTGCTACATAATGTGAGGAAGTAGCTTTTGAAGGGTAAGAAGAACAAAGACATCTGTTCAATTTAGGAATGGCTGAACAAAAATTTTAAGATAGAAAATTGCAAAGTGTTTAAGGGAAATTATTGAGAAAACTAATTTGGCTGGGATAAAGAAGTGTTGCAAGAAGGTGCTGAAAAGGGTATTCATTGCTGGCTAAGGAGTTTGGATTTATTTTGACTTGTAAATCATATTAGAGGGATAAGAAATTTGCGTTAGGAATTGGCTAATCATGAATGAATGTAGCATTTTAAGGACATGAAACGGGAAACCTTTTACAGTAACAACTAATGTTTATGTAGCATCTAAGTTTAAGGAACATTGAAATTTCATTGAGCAGAGGGATAAAGAAGACTTTTAGAAGACTGGCTGTAGGGGCAAAGTGTAAGGGAGTCATCAATAAGTACTGTTAATAGGGGGTGCCAGTTTGGGGAGAAATTTAGAAATGCTAAATCTATGGATTGGATCTAGAAATGAGCAGTTTATTTCAGAATCAGGAAGAAGTAGAGGAATCGGGAAAAGATAAATTAGAAGATATTGACTACTAGAAACAGAAGTAAAGGGAAAAAGTTTTAAAGTCTTATCAAATATTGAGAAATAGAGAATTAGGATCATGAAAATGTCATTGACAGTGGAGGGTACTAGATAAAGACAGGAAGGGCACAAGCCAGATGTTAGAGTCTTTGGAAATGGGAAGATAAGAATGTATCAATAGAAGCTGATAAGAGAATGGCACAGCAAAGCAAGTTTCCCCTCTACCCATTATAGGGTAGATGTATTTATGTTTGAAGTATGATAGAAAATCATAAGGAAGCATGTGCTAGCACATCTCTGGTATGTTACACAGATGCATGTGCAAAATACTATATTAAGGGAAAGATCATTTCTTGGTAGAGATATGGAATAAGCTATCCTATGTAGGGAATGATATAAAGAAAACAGTTGAAATGTTCTAATTTACTTGGATTAGTTTTTCTCAAGATAAATTACTAATGTACTGGAGAAATATAGTAAAATGGAGGCTATCAGTTTGTAATCACACATGAGCTGGTCTTCAGTTTGTTGTTGGAAGGATGGTGGGGGGGAGGGGGTAAGGGGAGTGTCAGTGATAGTCCAGTGAAGAGATTATTTTCACTTCTGCTAAACTCATCACCCTGTCAGTGTATAAAATATCCACATCACCTTTACTTCCACAATAAGGAAGTCATTTCCCAGTCTCACAGAATAATGAATTCTTTACTATAGCATTCTTCAGAAGCCATTATTTGGCTTCTCAGAAAGTGAATATAATACATTTAGGGAAAAGCCACCATTCTCCAATCTATTTGTTAGGCAGTTTTCCTTTATATTACAAACTGAATTTTCCTACATTATTTATCATCTATTATTCCTCCTGCCCTTTGGGGCAAAACAGAGCAAGTCTAATATGTCTTCTATTGACATGAATTGGATAAAAATTTGATGTGAATTTTTTTTTCCTCCCAGCTAAACCTATCTTAGTTCTGAAAAAATAGAAAAGGATAGTTACCTCAAATTTTTTTGTCCATTTATTTCCCACAGAAGTACTTTCTAAAAGTAATTTTGTGGTGAGTTAACCAACACAACAGAGAGGAAAGAAATCGAGTGTTTTTATTCATTGCCCTCAAAAGATCTTTTGAAGGGCTAGATATATGGGTTCTGTGAATCCTTGAAAACTTAAAATTTGTTCAAATATTTGGGAGCTCATGGAAAGGATAGGATGATAACTTCTAGATGGCTCATAGGGGTTGAAACACTACCAAGATGGCAGGTGGGACTTAGTAGTACCCTAGAGATGGAGTGGCAACACCAAAAATACATTACCAGCGTAAGTCTTAGAGATGGAGAACCAAGCCTGCACCTGCCTCAGCTACCATAATTGGAAGCAAAATAACAGATCATAATCTGGTTCCTGTTTTTTCTGAAGCATGGAAATTTCTAACATTAACACGAATTGTTACTGGGGTGATAATATACACAAGACTTTGGGAAAATGACGAAGACTATTAACCTTCCAACCCCCTTCCTAAAACAGGTTTTGGACTCCACCTAAAGAATATGAAGGGACTATAGTCAATTACATTGCAGCATGGAATAGTACAGAGAAAACTGAAGGAAGCCTCACCACTTGTGCTCCTCAGTAAGTAGTACGATTTAGCTGGAGAACACAGGAATATCATGCATCAAAACAAGAATAGCATATTGGGGTCAGGCTTTGGAAGGCTTCTATAATCCCAGCTCACTGAGGTTGAAGCTGGTAGATTCATTGAGATAGCGAATTTACATGAGCTTACAGCCAATCAGATGTAATTATCTGCCACCAATTTCAGTGAGCCTCCTTTGAGCAGGAAACACATCTGGCTGCCCAAGAATGGAGCAAACTCAGTTACTGGGATCAGGGTATATAACTAGCCACTGCATTCCAGCCTGAGATACTCCCAATATCAAAAAAACTGAAGAAGCTAGACAAAGGGAAACCGTTGAAGGGCCGGGTCTTTTGTTAGAAGTGTGGAGTAATCAGATCTGAACTTAAGGAAAGCAATTTGCTTTTATTGTGAATATAGTGGAAATTATTGCAGTAGGCCAAAGCAGAGTAAATGTGGGTCTAGCTGAATGGAGGTAGCAAGTGGGAGTAAAGAAAATAGTGGAAAGATTTGCCTTTTTTAAGAAGGAATTTTCCCCCCAAATGGTTGAGAATTTTGAGATCAAGATATTGATACAAAAGATATCAAATTGGTCGTAAGATATTGATAAGATGATCAATAAAGCACTTTTTATGAAATGAGATCATCTTTTGTGACTGATGAGATTAAGGTTGGGAGCATTACTTCTGTGAGGGAATAGGCTAAAGAATTTTTAAAATGGGTGTTAACATAAATTTGAGGTGGGGCAGGTCAGCAGCTTGCCAACATTGAAGCCTAGAGAGCAGTAATGAGACTACATAGAATGGTATTAATGATGGGCATGGTACAGTTTAGGATCACTCTAGACACAATGATCAGATCAACCTATGCAGGTAGTCATGTAGACATAAGGGACCAAATAGGACAAAGTGGAAAAAGCCAAAAAATTAGGAAACAAATGCTGCTGAGAATAAGAAATAAACTATGTGGGCAATGGAGAAGAGGATCTTTGACTTTGGTATAGAAAGCTTTCATAAAAACCAAAAGTTTTTAAACATTAAAAATTAAAACAAGGAATATAACCATTTAATAAACATTTTAGAATTTATTTAAAACTTATAAGGGCATTTTGCAGGGAAGGAAGAAAGGCAGATGGATAAAAGGAGGAAAAGCACATCAGGAAATTGGTGGCGACACCCAATTCTTTAAAAGTACAATATTCTCATCAAAGGAAAAAGATATCTACAAAAATATACTTTCTGTGGTGACAACTGGAAACTAAAGTTGTGCCCATCTATCTGGGCAATGGCTAAACAAATTGTACTATAAGAATATAGCAGAAAACTATTGTACTTTAAAGAAACGAATACAAGGAGGAAAACCCGTATTAGTTGAATAGGAATGAACAGAACCCAAATCATTTACATAAAATCACTGTAAAAAAGAGCAACTTGGAAAGACTGAAGAACTCTTGATTGATGCAATGACTAGCCAAGGAATGACCATGAATCTCTATCTACCCCTTTCTGACAAACATTTTGAACTGAACCTACAAAATATGAAGTGCAATTACAATGCAGCATGGACAAAAAGTTTGCTGAGGTTTTACTTTTTTTTTTTTTTTTAAATAATTTTCATAAGACCCTCTCCTTTCTCAACTCTGGAATAATTTAACTGGCCTCATGCCTTCAGAATGTATAAGGAGCTATCTATCAAGCCCTTTTCTCGATCCACTATTAGGATTCCAGCTCTACATACTCTTTTTCCTTTACTGTCTCATACAATAATTAATTACATATCAGATTCAGTTGTTAGTTCACACTAACTTACCAAGTTTATAATTTTTCCTATTTTACAATGGGAAAACATTGAAACCTAGGACTATGACCTACTATATACCACACTTGTTTGTCCTTCGTCCTTACAAAGGAATCAAGGCACACAAGAGTTTAAATAAGCTTCTCTTTCCACTGTTTATTATTAATGTACAAAATATACAAAACCAAAAGAAAATAATCATCCTCAATCCATTGTGGCTCTATACCTGGGGCCCTGCACAAAACCCGATCCATCCACTGCCGTTTTCACAGAAAACAACTGACGCTGGGATGGGGCAAAGAAAATTGGGAAAGGGCAGCAATACTGTCCAGGATCTACCCTGGAAAGAGCCGGGTGGGGAATTATAGAAGTGACTGATGGGGTAGACTGGAGAGGCCTCACACTGACATGGTTTGGGGTTAAGAGGGACTGGAGCTGAAAAACTCTCAAAAGGCAGTGCATGTAGTGTGACATGTCAGACTTAGGATCACTGACATATTGACAAAGTAGTCTCTTAAGAGTGTTTTACAGATCTCCCAGTTAGAAGGGAGTTCTGACACCAAGGGTCTCACCTATACCAGCTGAAAAAAATAAAGAATATAGATGACTTTTGTCAAAAGAGATAAAGGACTGATAAAGCTGGTCTGGGTGCTCATACAAGGCTGCAGTGTCATATTGTTAAAAAGGATTCAAAGAGTGCAAAGAACAGGTCCTAATGTATATATTATCTAGGAAAAAAAGGAAGGAGGGCATAGAATGTGTTGGATAATTCACACCTAGCCTCTCAGTTCCCTAGGAGGAGCTCTCTCAAGTTTGATAAGAGGGCATTTCTCATTACATCCCCATCCCACATGAATGAACCTGTTTGGTTATAGGGTGATTTCACAATTAAGTGCAATAGACACCATATCAGGGGACTGTTCATGTGAGTGACCAAAATAGAAAAGGTTCACCTTTTCTATTTTGGTTGTAGAGGGGTCTTCCCTCTCAGGACAACCAGTCATAGGTATATATGCAGGGTCCAGGATAATACTGGAAGGAGGTTAGGGCTAGGTGCCCCTCACAGGGCAAAGCCCACTAGATCTCCTCTTCATCAGTTCAGGGGTACAAGTTGTATCAGTCTTTCTCTTCCCCTGACTGGAGGAAAATATGTACAACAATGCGCACCAGTGATTAGAAAATCCCCAAAACCCCAACTGGGTGAGGGAAGGAGTCCAGCTCATCAGCTGGGGAAAGGGAAAGATGGGCCTCACAGAAGCCATAACAGGACGAAAGGGCCAAGGAGGGAAGGAGGCTGTAGTTCATAGAGTACCACAGATAGGTACCCTTAGGGCAAAGGTGGCCCATTGACACCTGGATGGTAGAAGGCACAGTTGTTCTCGTAGCGGCAGCTGCCCTTCATCATGAAGTGTCGGCACACAGGGCGGCTTGACATATCTGTTAGAATAATGGTAGGGTGTTAGATAGACATCAAAGACTCCTTTACTCAGAAATGACCCTATTTCCTTCTAGTTAACCACAGAACAAGACAATTCAAGGGAGAATATGAGAAATTACAGGAAATTAAGGATAATAAGGAGGATAATTGAGGAAAATTGTTTAGCTACTTCATAGCGAACACTCACCTCCTCCATGGCCATGGGGATCATGTCCTCTGTGACCTCCATGACCAGGCCCATCATGGCCACGATGCTCATGTGGGGGTGGACCTCGGTGATCATGGCCTCGATGGCCAGGGCCATCATGAGGCCTATGACCATGGGGTCCACCATGACCAGGGCCATCATGGGGACGGTGGCCACCACCACCACCCATTCCTCCACCAGGGCCTCCTCGTCCATTGGGAGGTCCTCCCCCAGAGCGGCCTCCTCGACCTCCTCGAAATGGAGGAGGTTCATTCCCACCTCGACCCCCTCGGCCTCGATGATAAGGCCCAGGCCCAGGTCCTCCTCTCATTGGACCTCCTCGCATTGGATCTCCTGGACCATCCCAGAAGGGGTCACCACCACGGGGAGGGGGAGGTGGGCCCAAAAGTCGTGGACCTACTGGACCACCAGGACCTCCATGGGGACCTACAAAGAAACATTCAGGTATAAGTCAGGCATTTATGATCATGTTTATCCTTCTCTTGTTTAAATCAATCCCATTCCCTTCAAGACCCACTAAACAAGTTTCTATCCCACTCACCTGGCATAGGCCCTCCAGGGCCAGGGGGGAAATGTTTAGGGCCACTGGGGCCCCCTGGGCCTCCAGGTGGGAAACCATTAGCCATTGGGGCAGGTCCCAAAATCCCATGGGGCACTGAATTATGAGATAAAATAAAAAATGTCAGTAATTGGATCAATATTACCATCTTGAAGATCTATTAACATTCCCTAATTAAACAGAATTCAATCTGATCAAATAAAGTCTATTATCTTGGGGACTATTCCATTCTCTCTTTACTCTTCCAACTGGCTTTTTTCCTGGTTCTTTATAAAACCTTCTAAGATCATTCCCCCATGATGCCCTTCCTGCTCCACTTTAATTTACCTGACTAATTTCACCTCTAAACCTAAAGTGGACTTCCTCACCTCCTCGTCCCCCCGACCCTTAGGACTGGCCCTGTATGTTACCCAGCAACTGCTTGATCTTATCCGAGTAGTCTGGTTGTTTCAACAGCTCCTCTGAGGGATGACTATTGGGACTTCCCTGTAGAAAGGGGTAAAGTGGTTGGAAAAGAAGTCAGTGAGGAGATAGATGGATAGCACAAACATAAATATAACAAAAAAGAGAAGAATAAATTCAGGAGTTTGAGGGAAACGTAGGAAGGATAAACTGTAAGTTACAAAAAAGAAGACAAAAAAAACCTTCCTGAAAAGGTTTGCATCTCACCATTATTGAGGTAAGGATCTCCTGGACATTGATGCCACCACCTCCTGGACCCTGGGGGCTCTTTCCAGCACCCATACTTCCCATTAGATTGGCCAAGACAGGAGGCAACTTGGAGCCACCTGTCCCATCAGGGGAACCCCCTGGTCCACCAGTCTCTAATGCCTCAGAATATGGATTCTCATCCAGGGAACATTCCTAAAAAATTATAGAAAGTAAAAATGAGTCAAACATTCATATATGAGAGAAACATTAAGATAACTGCTTCCTCCTTATCCCCACCACCAAGGACACTTAAGGACAAAAACTGAAAGACAGATGAAAGCCTTACCTCATCCAAAGGAATGAGTTTTGGAGGGACAGGTTCATATGATTCAGGGTCAGGCTCATGGGGACTGTCAGGGACACTGCAGGAAAAGAAATGTTAAAATTACTTTTCCATCAAGTCCAGACAGATTTCCAACAATCAATTTCTCACTTCATCCTACTCTAAATCAGTTTTAATCCCTACTCACCTCTCTTTGGATAAGAAGAGCTCCTGCAGGATTCCTTTCACACGTTCAGCCTGGACATATCGCTCTTGACTATTACCACCCGGAGACACAAGGGGTGAAGGTAAGGCCAGAGGCCGGGGACATACCCAGGCCACCTTCTCTTCCATATTGTCATTGCTCAGACGCCGAGCTGTCTCAAAGGCATGACGGTCTGACAATATTTCTCTCTTAGCTGCCTCACCAAAGTCCTTAATCTTGTTCACATTAACTGTTTTTTGTTTTGTTGGGAGGTGGGGGATGGGAGGAAGGAAGAGTAGAAAAAGTACATAAAAGGAAAAAGAACATAGAATTAGATATATGGATCTTTTCCAAGATCCCATTACCCTCCATCTTCCATAGCTCCAAGATGCCCCTATGTATCAATCTACCCTCTTACCTCGCTCAGTCTCATCCAGTTCAAAGTAAAAGTATTCTCTCAGTTTACCTTCTTCAGGCCATGTCACAGTCTTTCTCTTCCGGCCCTTCCTTGTCAACTGGTTTGGATCCCCAGGGCTCTCCACTGGTTTTGCATCCAGCACTCCTGTGTCCAAGGAGGCTATAAAAGAAAATAGTGTAGGATTATAGGATTAAGTAAGTGCAAAAAGTTAGAGAGGTAATTTAGCCCAACCCTTAATTTTACAGATGATGAAACTGAGGCCCCACAAGGTTAAACTTAAGGTCACCATGAATAGAAAAATGGTAGTCACAAGCAGAACTGAGTCATCAGAACTACCAGCTAAACTGGTAAGGAAGTCCTGTCTTCAAATCCAAGGTTTTCTATGTCCAGTTTTCCAGCCCCAGTTCTTTTCTCTCAGGATCTAATCCTACCTGTGTCCATAAGCTCTGGAATTTCAACAGGAGGGACAGGGGTTCCAGGTCGCTCTATGTCTATGGCCTCAGTAGGGGCCGTTGGCTCTGGTGAAGAAGGTTTGACTGTGTTTGGCTCAGTGCTTTGTTTTCCCTCAAAGGGGCTTGGCTATAGGAGAAAAAAAAGATTATTAAGATAGGAAAGCCATAAACAGCAAAAGGAGGCTTTGTGTAAGAAAAATCATGGCAGGAATCCCATGACTCCTCAAAGGCTCCTACGAGAGATTGAATGCTATCCTTTTTTCCTCTCTAGCCAAGAATTTTTTCCTCCCTAGCCAAGAATTATTTCCTCCATCACCTTACCCCACACCTCCCAGGATACATACCTTAGTAGCCGTGGGTGACAGAACCTTTTTCTTTTTCTTGATTTTGATGCCTGGTACAGGGGCAGAATTGAGGGCATCTAGGAAACCCAGGCCCTCCATAGCTAAACAGAAGGAAAGAAAAAGTATTAGTAGAGCAAACAGGCAAGATTGACAGATGTCATTATTTCCCTACATCACAATTACAGTCTTGGACAAATAATAGGACAGTGAGATCTCCAACTAAGATAAGATGATAACAATGTCAGAAAGCATATATAGCAAAAAATTTTTCCCCCTGAGGCAATTGGGGTTAAGTGGTTTGTCCAGGGACACACAGCTAGGAAGTGTTGAGTATTTGAGGCCAGATTTGAACTTAGGTTCTCTATCCACTTTGAGACCTAGCTGTTCCACAAAAGAAATTCTTAATGTCACTAGGCTTATCTTTCAGCAATCTGAAATTTTGGACTTTATATATAACTTGGTATTGGTTAGATGATAGTGGGAGAAAGGAAGTGAAGAAAAAGTGAAATATAGGAGAAGTAAAAAAGAGAAGAAGGATATAACAAAGGATATAACAATGAATGAACCAACAACATTCTAGGGAATGATGAATGAAAAACTAGAGATAGAAGAGCACACATAAAGAGGGAAAGAAAAGCTAGGAAAATGGTAGGTCCAAGAAAAATAAAGACAAGAAAATTAGAAATTTCATTAGGAAGCCTTAGGAAAATGAAAATAGACTAAAATGGAAAGATGGGGGGAAAAAAAATCAAGGTCCATTCCCCTAACTAGAGTCTACTACTGTCCTTGTCTCTTGTCCCTGTCCCTACTCACGCTGTGGGGGTATAATCTTCACTTTAATCTCTTTGGTGGTATTAGGTGTTGTATTGAGTGGTTTGTATTTCTTTTCAGCTGGGGGAGCCACATCACCAGGTGCAGCTGCAGAACTGTTTAAGAGAAAAAAAAAAAGTTAAAAGTGTACAGCATTCCTCCCCAACAATTCTTTTATTACAATTACCTAAAGTAATACCTACCACCAATCCTAATACATACCTCTGACGTTTGAGAGGGATGGGTTTAAGGTTGTACTTGTCAGAAACAACTACAGCACTGGCATTCTTTTTTACAGGCACTAGAGATGGTGTCTCTAGCTCCAAACCTGAAAAAGAGTAGGCATGGTTGGAATTCTTAATATTTTTCGTTTATATTTTACTTTTATCTCTCTGCCAAACTACCAATGCATCTTGCACTACTATTCCTAAAATGCTTTTCCCTCTTAACTAAATCTCACAAATCATTTTCCACCCTTGAAAGGTAAAGTCTGTTCAAATCTCAGGGCATTTGTTTGTGCATGCATATATAACTATGCACAAGTGTTTATGTATCCTCCTAAGGCAAGGATTAAACCTTACCAGTGGAACGGAACTTGGCATGGCTAGGAGCTGTGGTTCGCAACGATTTAGGTTTTTCCTTCTTTTTCTCTGGTGCCTCCTCAGTTCTTGTTTCTGTCTTCACTTCAGGGAGAGGTCGTTCAAGAGGAGCAGCTCGTCCTTTCCCCTCTTCCTTCCTTTTCTTCTTATCTTTCTCTATAGAAAGATAGCCAAAGGGGAAAAGATTTGAGACAGAGAAGCATGGTATAGTAGACAAAAGTGCTGAACTGACTATTAAGATTTAGGTTCAATATTTGTCTCTAATACAAGCTGTGTGACTGGGCAAATCTGTTTGCCTCAGTTTCCTCATCTGCAAAATGGGTATAATGATTCCTGTACTAGGATTGTTTATGAGGATAAATGATAATATATGTAAATAGTTTTGCAACTTTTAACCACTGAATAAATTCCAGCTGCTATGTTATGGTGAGAAGGATAATCTCACCCAGGAAACAAGAGATGGAACTTCTCCCAGAACCCTTAAGAGGCTAATTGTGCCCCGATGAAGAACAAAGAAACTTACCAGTGGGCTGGGTACTACTCTGAGAACGGATGACAGCCATCCAGTCGCTGACAAGGACTGAAGCTAGTTTCCGGAGTTCTTCAAGGGAAACAGAAGTAATTTTAGAAATAGAAGAATAAGAGAGTACGTGAAGACAAAGATGGATACTAAGTCATGGGGACTCCTTCCTATTACTCTACTTCTGCCCATTTCTATGCCCTAACTCTCTTGTCTTTATAATGCCTTTGTAAATAACCCCAATAAGCAACTTGAAACAAACATCCCTTGAAAGATTATTTGAGTGGAGAAAAAGATGGAATTGGCTCCTTATATATATATCTATCCTTTATAAAGATAAAAGATCATTCTACCACTGAAGAAGTTCTTGAGTTATAATTCAGTACAATGTGTTATCCTAAACTGAAGGGTAACTTCTATGGATCACTAACTTTAAGTCAATTAACTCATCATAAGTTATGGTCCTCTTCCTTTTCTTTTGTCTTTCCCCTCCCCCATATATTGCTGGGTACTTTACCTCACTGTAATACATTTTTCGCTTTCTTTATAAAAATATTCTAGTTCTTAAGGAAACTGGGCAATGAAGTAGAAAGGGCAGAAGATGAGAAAAGGGAATATCGACTTGGGTTGGGATTTAGAATCTACTGAATAAAGAGAATGGCATGGAAAAGCCATGACCACAAAAGTCTATATAACAAAGATCAAGTGGTTTTAGTGAACTTAAGCTCAATGAGTCAACAGAATAATAGGGTAACTATTACATTAACATAAATGTCTAGAATATTTAACATATATAGGACTGCTTGCCATCTAGGGGAGGGGATGGAGGGAGGGAGGGGAAAAGTTGGAACAGAAGTGAGTGCAAGGGATAATGTTGTAAAAAATTACCCAGGCATGGGTTCTTGTCAATAAAAAGTTATAATCATTAAAAAAAAAAAAAAAAACCATAAATGTCTAGAATTAAGGACAGAATTATCCCTGTGCACTTGGTCTTATGGAGAACACACATCTGGAAGAACTATTATAAAATTCTACGTCACATTTTAGAAGTATAGAGTGAGTCAGAAAGTGGTGATCAGGATAATACTAAATCTTGAAGTCATATCATATGAAAATTTAAAGAAAAGTGGAAGAGATGTACTAGGTATTATAAGAAAATTTTCAAAATATTTAAACAAGTTGTATGGATGCAAAGTGAATTAAGCAGAATCAGGAGAACAATTTATACAATAACAACATGTAAACATAGTCTTGAGACTCTGATCAATACAATGAGCAACCACAATTGCAGAGAACTCATAATAAAATATTTTATCCTACTCCTGATACAGAAGGGATGGATTCAGAGTGCTGACTGACATGCCTAATGAAGTAATTAGTATTGTTTTTCTTATTTTCTTGAAGGGGAAGAAAGGGTTAGGTAGAGGGAAGGAGAAAATGATATTGAAGCCAAAAAAAAAAAAAAGTGCTTAGTTTTATTACTATGAAATTTACTACTAAAAATGCTATTAAAGAATCCTTGCCATCAAATAATGAATCCTAAGGATTATAGAGATTATAGAAAAACAAAGGGATTTGGTCGTGAAAGGTAAATAAGACCAAAAAGGAAAGGAGTTAAGTAGAAAGCGGAGAGGATAAAAAAACTGGGGTTATCAACTGGTAAGGGAGAGAAAAATTAGACATGAAGGGAACAAAGAAAAAAACCTACCTTCATCCTCACTTGACTTGCTCAGCTGCTTCACAAGTTTTGCTGTGTTGTTCTAAGAAAAAGGAAAAAGGAGAGAAATATAAGGAGAAAATGTTTTAATCCATTCTTATAATTTACCAATCTGCCTTATTTATAAGCCCCAGAAATGGGGTTGGTTTGCAGACAAAATTCAATTTTCTTATCAGTTATGGGAAATAATTCAGGTAAGGTTAAAAACCACCTAAAGAGGTACCTGTTTAAGATGGTCTACAGTAAGGGGTAGGTGCTGTAGGGTAAGCAGAATCTGTTGTAAGAGAGGTATGTTGTTGGTCGTCTTTGAATAAGTTAGCCAGTTATTAAGGAGCTTGTAACCACCAACTCTGATAAACCTGCAAATAGATAAGTAGTATCAGAATTTAGGAATTCTCTATTCCCTCGATGCCTTAATCCCCTATTCTGCTCTATTCTCTACTCCCTAGATATCTAGTTTCCTACTCACTTGGCCAGTACATCTGGTGAACGTGTCTGCAGGAGAATATTTAGGTACGTACAGCGGCTCACCATCTTTCGAGCTTCCTTCATCAGGCTACAAGGGAAATTGAATTGAGGTTAGAGCTAGAAACACATATTCCATCTAGAGGAACATTGCTGTCTTGGGACTTGGGATCTAAAACTAGGGAAACAAGAAGGAAAACAGATCTTTCTAGAAAAGTAGATATAGAAAAGACAATATAGGGTATTCTTATAGGAGAGAAATATATAACTGATCTTGGAGCATTAGGCATTATTATTTCCTTTGCAAAAACTATTTTTTCACTTTCCAAGTAACCAGTATCCACAACCTAACACCCACCAACACTAGTCACTGTGTTTGTTCTTGATATTACTCAGACAACCTATTTTTAGCAAGGGCCTAAGTGCTGTTGAATCTTTTCCATTTTTTAAACAAAGGTCAACCATACTGGTAAAACTGAGGCTGCTAAAAGATAAAATGACATTCATATAATCTAAGACAATAATAAAAATTAGCATCCGACACCTCATCACTGAACTATCCCATCACTGAACTAACTAGCTTTTAGGATTTGGGACCTGGATAATCAGCTGCAATCCAAAGGGTATGAAAGCCTGTATATATGGATTCCATTTATTAGCCTTAGATGGGAAATCAGGGAAGGTAATGATAGTTATTTAATGTTAGATTAACTGCCACTGCTACTAAAACTCCATGGTGATCAGAAAAGTTTTTAATTGTTAATAAAAAACTTGTTTCCTAACATCATTGTTCTTAAGCCCACCTACTACAACCATAAGTCCTGTACCATGCTACTTTTTTGTTCATCTAATCCTAAAATACATTCCAATGACAATTTATACATACCTAAAGATCTTGGTGATTCCCTCTGAACTTTTGACCTCTCCATCCCTACCAAGGAAGCTGTCTAGACCCTTAAGGAGTTCTTTAGGGTCAATGGGGCCAGAGCCCATGATGATAATACCTGGGTGGGGGAGAAGATTGAATAAGTGTGTCAAAGATTATGCAAAGATTATTTTCAATAACATACCATTTTTTTAAATCACCCATCTGATATTAACAAATCAAATAGCACATGCAATTCTACCCATTAAGAGATCAAAGTTATTTAATCACCAATTCAAGATTCAGAAGAGAATCAAAATATTTTGGCTACTAATAAAGAGAAATGAGGACAAAGCATAAAACATTTATATGATGTGAAGATAATATTGGAAAAGTCTTTGCCTTTCTTTTCCAATTCATTCTATTAGAAAGGCTGAACTCCCTCAGGCTACAGATAAGGGACCAAGACTATTTAAAAAAAAAAAAAGATGTCAGTAAAAAGCCACTTAATTTTAGCATGTCAGATGAATCATCAGTGTGTGAGATATTTGGTTCAATATTCCTAGATTTGAAATATGTAATTGTTCCTAGATAGCTACCTATATAAACAAAACTTAAAAACTAGGAAATATAGTACCACATTTGTACATTTCTGTTCTAAATCTTGTAAGTTTAACTTTAGAGAATAGAAAAATACAGTGATGCTCTTAATAGTTGTCCTCCAAGATTCAGGCATTATCACAATGCACAAATAGATTATGATAGATTACAATGAAAGACTACTGATACTTGGAAAGGGAAACATAAAATTGGAAAAAGAAGTCGACTGGCAATATTAAAGAGGTTATAGGCTGAATATATTTGTTCTTCTGTCTACATGGAACAAAGGTTTGAGCTGTGTGAAGTTGCTCTTTAATAACTAGAATTTTTATTTGTTAAATTTTTGGGCAGCTTGGAATTTCCTAAGTAATGATGGTAATCTGAAAAAGAACATCAATTTCCTCAATTCCCAAGAAAGTCTATGTATGGGAATTCACAGACTGAATATATAATATGTGGGAGCCAGAAGTGAAAAATGCTAAGTTTAAAAAAAGTGACTACATTAGATTTCTGTGTCAAAAGATAGGGAATGAACCAAAAGGAACCATTGCTATAAGAGACAAAGATTAAGGTATGATTAGATATGATGGAAGATTCTACAAATTATATAGGATTTGATAAGATATATACTTAGTTTTCATACAATATTTCTCCACAAAACATGGGCCCTTTAGAGCCAGAGGAACATCTGTGTCTGGGGCTTAAGGCTGATATAAACTTGTTTATTAAAAAAGGGGGAATTATTTTCCTATGACTGCCCAGGGACTTCCCCTAACATCTCTAATACAGTGTAGACATGTTGCAGGAGAAAAACCTTGGTTTTCCTTTGATGACCATTGAGGAAATCTATAGTTATCCAGTTCTAATAAACTGAGGCAAAGAGAGACAAGGAGGCCTTTCCCTTGAAAAGAAATGTGCTTTAAGTATAGCACCCTTAAAATTATATTAAAAGATCTCTTATTTTCCAGTTCTCCCAAACGTGAAAGAGTCAACAAAGGACAGACAGGAGGAACATAGGAATCAAACAACAAGATAAGGAGAAGACAATTGCAGCGAATTCTTTCTTGAGCTTAGCAATTAGCTTTGAATATTATGGAAATGAAAGGGGAAAACAGCTATAGAAATTGTGTGGGATTTCTGTTGAATTACCAATGTTGCCTCTGTTTCTTCTAGTAGGAAGGGAATAAGGTGGACCAAAGGTTGGAGAAAAGGAAGCTTCAAATAATATTTCTCTAGTAGAATGAAATTCTGATTAAAATGATCAATTTGTTGGTTTGACAGATCTATTAATCCTTATATAAACTTCAGTGTACAAAGATAAAGGGTTTTTTTTCAATTAGTATGGGGCAGATATACAGAGGCTTTTTAATAAGTGTGAAGTTGCAACTTAAGTTTGAATAACAAGCATTAACAACCAAGAGATAGTTAAGCAAAATGCATATGCTTCATGCCAGATTTTCTCTTGAGGATACAGAACCTGAGGGGTAACAATTCTCAGAAGACTTAAAATGGAAGTTTTCCATACTACTCCAACAAATACTTGACCCAAGAACCAAGGACAGGAATATCCCACAACACTTAACATTTATTCTTTCTGTCCCCAACTCAATCTTTCCTACCCAACTAATGGTAAAAACTAGGCCTGTTATTCCATTAGACCCCTAGCAGCTCTTATTTTCAAGGACTTGAGGGAAATCCCAATTATTATGTTATT